>NC_143134.1:109735000-110109166 GCF_059928025.1 Delphinapterus leucas
AAAGAGATATAAAGGCTATTAAGGTTTTCAGTGAGTGGCACTGCAAACACATTACAAATAATTTATGACTGTTTGAGATTTAAAATAACACTGGGGGGGTCTCAAACCCCTAAGCAGGAAAGAAGCTGAGAAAGATGCCCAGCCACCGAATAGGGCCTATTCTCCAATGCCCACTTTCTGATGTGGCCAAAGGAGGTTAATGGAAATGGAAGAATCTCATTTCCATTAGCAGGAAATGAACCATGAGAGGACCGTGGACCACAGAAAACAAAGGAAGAGGGGCCCCACCCAGGAAACAGAATAGGACACTAATCTGGGAACATCTTCTACCTTCAGAGGAGAACTTACCACATCTCTCCAGCAGATTTCAGAAGTGCCATAGAACAACTATTGTGTCTCCATTGGCAGCATTTATTGTGGTAATTCTGTGCATGTTCTTCTGTTGTATATATGGGCTGATAACATGTCTTTTTAATTCAGTTTTTTAGTTCAGATCTCTGGATCGAAAGGAACTATCTCTGGACCTGATGAAGAAGCAGCAGGGAACCACTCAGTTATCTGCACTTCAAGCTGATCACAGTGAGTGGATGAGTTGTCTTGAGTTCTTGAGTTGAGCTCTTGAGTTGCCTCTCTTGGTGGTTTGGGAATGAATATGTTTTTTGTTTTCTTTTTTTAATTTAATTTAATTTATTTTTTTATACAGCATGTTCTTATTAGTCATCCATTTTATAGACATCAGAGATATCTCACACCAGTCAGAATGGCCATCATCAAAAAATCTAGAAACAATAAATGCTGGAGAGGGTGTGGAGAAAAGGGAACACTCTTGCACTGTTAGTGGGAATGTAAATTGATACAGCCACTATGGAGAACAGTATGGAGGTTCCTTAAAAAACTAAAAATAGAACTACCATATGACCCAGCAATCCCACTGATAGGCATATACCCTGAGAAAACCATAATTCAAAAAGAGTCATGTACCACAATGCTCATTGCAGCTCTATTTACAATAGCCAGGATATGGAAGCAACCTAAGTGTCCATCGACAGATGAATGGATAAAGAAGATGTGGCACATATATACAATGGAATATTACTCAGCCATAAAAGGAAAGGAAACTGAGTTATTTGTAGTGAGGTGGATGGACCTAGAGTCTGTCATACAGAGTGAAGTAAGTCAGAAAGAGAAAAACAAATACTGTATGCTAACACATATACATGGAATTAAAAAAAAAAAAAAGTCATGAAGAACCTAGGGGTAAGATGGGAATAAAGACAGACCTACTAGAGAATGGACTTGAGGATATGGGGAGGGGGAAGGGTAAGCTGTGACAAAGTGAGAGAGTGGAATGGACATATATACACTACCAAATGTAAAATACATAGTTAGTGGGAAGCAGCTGTGTAGCACAGGGAGATCAGCTAGGTGGTTTGTGACCACCTAGAGGGGTGGGATAGGGAGGGTGGGAGGGAGGGAGATGGAAGAGGGAAGAGATATGAGAACATATGTATATGTAGAACTGATTCACTTTGTTATAAAGCAGAAACTAACACACCATTGTAAAGCAGTTATACTCCAATAAAGATGTTAAAAAAATTTTTATAGACATCAGTATGTACATGTCAGTCCCAGTCGCCCAATTCAGCACACCACCATCCCCACCCCACCGCGGCTTTCCCCCCTTAGTGTCCATATGTTTGTTCTCTACATCTCTCAACTTCTGCCCTGCAAACCGGTTCATCTGTACCATTTTTCTAGGTTCCATGTACATGTGAAAATATACGATATTTGTTTTTCTCTTTCTGACTTACTTCACCCTGTATGACAGTCTTTAGATCCATCCACGTCTCAACAAATGACTCAATTTCGTTCCTTCTTATGGCTGAGTAATATTCCATTGTATATATGTACCACATCTTCTTTATCCATTCGTCTGTCGATGGACATTTAGGTTGCTTCCAGGACCTGCCTATTGTAAATAGTGCTGCAATGAATATTGGGGTGCATGTGTCTTTTTGAATTACGGTTTTCTCTGGGTATATGCCCATCAGTGGGATTGCTGGATCATATGGTAGTTCTATTTGTAGTTTTTTAAGGAACCTCCATACTGTTCTCCATAGTGGTTGTATCAATTTACATTCCCACCAACAGTGCAAGAGGGTTCTCTTTTCTCCACACCCTCTCCAGCATTTGTTGCTTGTAGATTTTCTGATGATGCCCATTCTAACTGGTGTGAGGTGATACCTCACTGTAGTTTTGATTTGCATTTCTCTAATGATTAGTGATGTTGAGCAGCTTTTCATGTGCTTCCTGGCCATCCATATGTCTTCTTTGGAGAAATGTCTATATAGGTCTTCTGCCCATTTTTGGATTAGGTTGTTTGTTTCTTTAATATTGAGCTGCATGAGCTGTTTATATATTTTGAGGATTAATCCTTTGTCAGTTGATTCATTTGCAAATATTATCTCCCATTCTGAGGACTGTCTTTTCATCTTGTTTATGGTTTCCTTTGCTGTGAAAAAGCTTTTAAGTTTCATTAGGTCCCATTTGTTTATTTTTGTTTTTATTTCCATTACTCTAGGAGGTGGGTCAAAAAAGATCTTGCTGTGATTTATGTCAAAGAGTGTTGTTCCTCTGTTTTCCTGTAAGAGTTTTATAGTGTCCAGTCTTACATTTAGGTCTCTAATCCATTTGGAGTTTATTTTTGTGTATGGTGTTAGGGAGTGTTCTAATTTCATTCTTTTACATGTAGCTGTCCAGTTTTCCCAGCACCACTTATTGAAGAGACTGTCTTTTCTCCATTGTATATCCTTGACTCCTTTGTCATAGATTAGTTGACCAAGAAGTGCATGGGTTTATCTCTGGGCTTTCTATCTTATTCCATTGATCTATGTGTCTCTTTTTGTGCCAGTACCATATTGTCCTGATTACTGTAGCTTTATAGTATACTCTGAAGTTAGGAAGTCTAATTCTTCCAGCTTCATTTTTTTCCCTCAAGACTTCTTTGGCTATACGGGGTCTTTTGTGTCTCCATACAAATTTTAAGATTTTTTGTTCTAGTTCCATAAAAAATGCCATTGGTAATTTGATAAGGATTGCATTTAATCTGTAGATTGCTTTGGGTAGTATAGTCATTTTCACAATATTGTTTCTTCTAATCCAAGAACATTGTATATCTCTCCATCTGTTGTTATCATCTTTAATTTCTTTCATCAGTGTCTTATAGTTTTCTGCATACAGGTCTCTTGTCTCCCTAGGTAGGTTTATTCCTAGGTATTTTATTCTTTTTGTTGCAATGGTCAATGGGAGTGTTTCCTTAATTTCTTTTCCAGATTTTTCATCATTAGTGTATAGGAATGCAAGAGATTTCTGTGCATTAATTTTGTATCCTTCAACTTTACCACATTCATTGATTAGCTCTAGTAGTTTTCTGGTGGCATTTTTAGGATTCTCTATGTATAGTATCATGTCATCTGCACACAGTGACAGTTTTACTTCTTCTTTTACAATTTTTATTCCTTTTATTTCTTTTTCTTCTCTGATTGCCATGGCTAGGACTTCCAAAACTATGTTGAATAATAGTGGTGTGAGTGGGCTTCCTTGGCTTGTTCCTGATCTTAGAGGAAATGCTTTCAGTTTTTCACCATTGAGAATGATGCTTGCTGTGGGTTTGTCGTATATGGCCTTTATTATGTTGAGGTAGGTTCCCTCTATGCCCACTTTCTGGAGAGTTTTTATCATAAATGCATGTTGAATTTTGTCAAAAGCTTTTTCTGCATCTATTGAGATGATCATATGGTTTTTATTCTTCAGTTTGTTAATATGGTGTGTCACACTGATTGATTTGTGTATATTGAAGAATCCTTGCATCCCTGGGGTAAATCCCACTTGATCATGGTGTATGATCCTTTTATTGTGTTGTTGGATTCTGTTTGCTAGTATTTTGTTGAGAATTTTTACCTCTATATTCATGAGTGATAGTGGTCTGTAATTGTCTTTTTTTATAGTATCTTTGTCTGGTATTGGTATCAGGGTGATGGTGGCCTCATAGAATGAGTTTGGGAGAGTTCCTTCCTCTGCAATTTTTTGGAAGAGTTTGAGAAGGATGGGTGTTAACTCTCCTCTAAATGTTTGATAGAATTCACCTGTGAAGCCATCTGGTCCTGGACTTTTGTTTGTTGGAAGATTTTTAATCACAGTTTCAATTTCAGTACTTGTGAATGATCTGTTCATATTTTCTATTTCTTCCTGATTCAGTCTTGGAAGGTTATACCTTTCTAAGAATTTGTTCATTTCTTCCAGGTTGTCCATTTTATTGGCATAGAGTTGCTTGCAGTAGCCTCTTAGGATGCTTTGTATTTCTGCGGTGTCTATTGTAACTTCTCCTTTTTCATTTCTAATTTTATTGATTTGAGTCCTCTCCCTCTTTTTCTTGATGAGTCTGGCTAATGTCTGGCTATCAATTTTGTTTATCTTCTCAAAGAACCAGCTTTTAGTTTTATTGATCTTTGCTATTGTTTTCTTTGTTTCTATTTCATTTATTTCTGTTCTGATCTTTATGATTTCTTTCCTTCTGCTAACTTGGGGTTTTCTTTGTTCTTCTTTCTCTAGTTCCTTTGGGGGTAAGGTTAGATTGTTTATTTGAGATTTTTCTTGTGTCTTGAGGTAGGCTTGTATAGCTATAAACTTCCCTCTTAGAACTGCTTTCGCTGCATCCCATAGGTTTTGGATCGTCGTGTTTTCATTGACTTTTGTCTCTAGGTATTTTTTGATTTCCTCTTTGCTTTCTTCAGTGATCTCTTGGTTATTTAGTGACATATGTTTAGCCTCCGTGTGTTTGTGTTTTTTACATTTTTTTCCCTGTAATTCATTTCTAGTCTCATAGCGTTGTGGTCAGAAAAGATGCTTGATATGATTTCAATTTTCATAAATTTACTGAGGCTTGATTTGTGACGCAAGATGTGATCTATCCTGGAGAATGTTCTGTGTTCACTTGAGAAGAAAGTGTAATCTGCTATTTTTGGATGGAATGTCCTATAAATATCAATGAAATCTATCTGGTCTATTGTGTCATTTAAAGCTTCTGTTTCCTTATTTATTTTCACTTTGCATGATCTGTCCATCGGTGTAAGTGAGGTGTTAAAGTCCCCCACTATTATTGTGTTACTGTTGATTTCCTTTTTTATAGCTGTTAGCAGTTGCCTCATGTATGGAGGTGCTCCTATGTTGGGTGCATATATATTTATAATTGTTATATCTTCTTCTTGGATTGATCACTTGATCATTATGTAGTGTCCTTCCTTGTCTCTTGTAACATTCTTTATTTTAAAGTCTATTGTATCTGATATGAGTATTGCTATTGCAGCTTTCTTTTCATTTCCATTTGCATGGAATATCTTTTTCCATCCCCTCATTTTCATCTGTATGTGTCCCTAGGTGTGAAGTGATTCTCTTGTAGACAGCATATATATGGGTCTTGTTTTTGTATCCATTCAGCAAGCCTGTGTCTTTTGGTTAGAGCATTTAATCCATTCATGTTTAAGGTAATTATCAATATATATGTTTCTATGACCATTTTCTTAATTGTTTTGGGTTCGTTTTTGTAGGTTCTTTTCTTCTCTTGTGTTTCCCACTTCGAGAAGTTCCTTTAGCATTTCTTGGATAGCTGGTTTGGTGGTGCTGAATTCTCTTAGCTTTTGCTTGTCTGTAAAGCTTTTGATTTCTCCATCGAATCTGAATGAGATCCTTGCCGGATAGAGTAATCTTGGTTGTAGGTTCTTCCCTTTCATCACTTTAAGTATATCATGCCACTCCGTTCTGACTTGTAGAGTTTCTGCTGAGCAATCAGCTGTTAACCTTATGGGAGTTCCCTTGTATGTTATTTGTCATTTTTCCCTTGCTGCTTTCAATAATTTTTCTTTGTCTTTAATTTTTGCCAATTTGATTACTATGTGTCTCGGCATGTTTCTCCTTGGGTTTATCCTGTATGGGACTTGCTGCACTTCCTGGACTTGGATGGCTATTTCCTTTCCCATGTTAGGGAAGTTTTTGACTATAATCTCTTCAAATATTTTCTCTGGTCCTTTCTCTCTCTCTTCTCCTTCTGGGACCCCTATAATGCTAATGTTGTTGCGTTTAGTGTTGTCCCAGAGGTCTCTTAGGCTGTCTTCATTTCTTTTCATTCATTTTTCTTTATTCTGTTCTGCAGCAGTGAATTGAACCATTCTGTCTTTTAGGTCACTTATCCGTTCTTCTGCTTCAGTTATTCTGCTATTGATTCCTTCTAGTGTAGTTTTCATTTCAGTTATTGTATTGTTCATCTCTGTTTGTTCTTTAATTCTTCTAGGTCTTTGTTAAACACTTATTGCATCTTCTCAATCTTTGCCTCCATTCTTTTTCCGAGGTCCTGGATCATCTTCACTATCATTATTCTGAATTCTTTTTCTGGAAGGTTGCCTATCTCCACTTCATTTAGTTGTTTTTCTCGGGTTTTATCTTGTTCCTTCATCTGGTACATAGCCCTCTGCCTTTTCATCTTGTCTATCTTTCTGTAAATGTGGTTTTTTGTTCCACGGGCTGCAGGATTGTAGTTCTTCTTGCTTCTGCTGTCTGCCCTCTGGTGGATGAGGCTATCTAAGAGGCTTGTGTATGTTTCCTGATGGGAGGGACTGGTGGTGGGTAGAGCTGAGTGTTGCTCTGGTGGGCAGAGCTCAGTAAAACTTTAATCCACTTGTCTGCTGATGGGTGGGGCTGGGTTCCCTCCCTGTTGGTTGTTTGGCCTGAGGCAATCCAACACTGGAGCCTACCTGGGCTCTTTGGTGGGGCTAGTGACAGACTCTGGGAGGGCTTATGCCAAGGACAAGGAGTACTTCCCTGAACTTCTGCTGCCAGTGTCCTTGTCCCCATGGTGAGCCACAGCCACCCCCCGCCTCTGCAGGAGACCCTCCAGCATTATCAGGTAGGTCTGGTTCAGTCTCCCCTGGGGTCACTGCTCCTTGCCCTGGGTCCCGATGTGCACACTACTTTGTGTGTACCCTCCAAGAGTGGAGTCTCTGTTTCCCGCAGTCCTGTTGAAGTGCTGCAATCAAATCTCACTAACTTTCAATGTCTGATTCTCTGGGACTTCCTCCTCCCATTGCAGGACCCCCAGGTTGGGAAGCCCGACATGGGGTTCTGAACCTTCACTCCAGTGGGTGGACTTCTGTGGTATAAATGTTCTCCAGTCTGTGAGTCACCCACCCAGCAGTTATGGGATTTGATTTTACTGTGATTGTGCCCCTCCTACCATCTCATTGTGGCTTCTCCTATGTCTTTGGATGTGGGGTATCTTTTTTGGTGAGTTCCAGTGTCTTCCTGTCGATGATTGTCCAGCAGCTTGTTGTGATTCTGGTGTTCTCGCAAGAGGGAGTGAGAGCACGTCCTTCTACTCTGCCGTCTTGGTTCCTCTCTATCGGAATGAATAAGTTTTATAAGCAGGAAAAAGAAAGAAACTTTTGCCACTAGAAAAGCAGACTATAGTAGTTATCAAGTCTGTTCAAAAATATTCTTAAAGAAATATTCCAGATTTTCTCCCTTCTTGGCACATGGAAAAATCTTACTTTCCTACTCCTTTGAGTTAGACATCGGTGGGTAACTGAATTTGACCAAAAAATTGTGAACAGATGTGCTGTGTGTCATTTTGAGGTGGAAGCATTTAATTACCAGGCCAGCGTCAGGCCTTGCAGTGTTGTGGTAATCCCGGAAGCATGTGTAGGGCTGTGTTCTCCATCAGCCAGGCTCTCTAATTGACTATAATGAGCAGAACACCTTGCTGACCTGAGGTGGACATGTGGTGTGAAAGGATTTAATCTCTGTTATTTTCAGACTCTGAAAGTTGGTGGCTGTTCATTGCACACTATAACATACCTACCCTGGCTTGATCGTGGCCATGAATTCATGTCGTCTGACTCCACATATGCTTTTCCTACCACTGTAGAATGGCCTTTAAGTTATAAGATAGGGCTTTTCTGGTCAACCAATATTATTTATCATTTGACCCTGAACCCTGGACTAGCAGCTGGCTATTCTCTGAGGTTATGGGCATTCCTATCATGAAGACTAGAATGATTGCAAAACATTTATCCCCTTGCTTGTCACCATGGGCAACTAGCACTGCCCTTCCTCTTGAGTCATTTACAAGTAATAGAAAACCAACCAGAGGCCAAAACTTCAGCAGAATTGCATCCTACCTGGCTCCTCCAAGTCCTATCACTTTGATGAAGTACACACAAATTCACATCATTACTTCCTGGTTTCCTCATCCATTAAGTGAGATAATGAGAATAGACCTGACCATCCCACTGTGGTGCTGTCCTGAGTACCAGCTGCAGTTAGGTATGAACTTAGTCATAAACTCAAGTGTACTCTAGATCTCTTGGGTGAGGAGACATATATTCTCATGCTTCTTGCCATATGCACAACCATATCTGTTGCTCTAAGATTTCATGAAAGGAGAAGTTAGCTCTTCCTCACAAAAATATGCTATATGAATGCACCCAATAATAAAAATTATTTCATCAAAGCAAGCTAAGATCCTTTCTGGTTTTAGCCTTAATGTAAAGATTCTCCAATGACATGGCATATTTTTTGCCTTTCGCTTAGTCAAGTAAAGATAATTGTGGTTGGTAATTGTTTGATAATTCAGCTTATTGTTATTAAGGACCTGCTATGCACTCGGTCTTGTGCTGGGGATACACAGGGAGGGTCTCTCTAGGAGAGTGACATTTAAGTGAGAGATTATGAGTGAGGAAGTTAACCAAGCAGGGGGGAAAGGAGCATTCCAAGCACAGAGTAGCCTGTGCAAAGCCTATGTATGGTATGCAGCTCTCAACTCCTTTGGGAATTTGAAATAAGGCCAGTTGGGAGGATATGGCAAGAACAAGTGTGAAAGCGACTGGGGTGAAGACACAGGCAGAGACAGTTTATCCCAGACACTGTAAATGCTGACAAAAATTTTTAAAACTGTGTTACGACAATGGACCATTCAGGAGTTATTGATGCTCTTATAGTGCCCAAGTTCCATTGGTTTGAAAATTATGGAATCTTAGAAATTCAAAGGCTTGTGCCTATACCCTACCCTGCTCGTCATTCAAGAATCTTTTCTATATCAAATTGGAATCCCCATAAAACTGTTCAGTTACCAGATTTATTGAGGGTCTTCTACATGTCAGACACTGCAAAGAGCTGGAGGTATAGATATGCCTCTTAAGTTACAGGGGTCCAGTGGTACACAATGAGAATAAGAATGTTTAAAAAAGGAGAAGAAAAATTCCTGTGTTTGTGCACACCCCTTAAACAATCATTTTGCTTTCTCTAAGTGGGAGAAAGCAAAACTGTGAATTTTAAAATTCACAAGTTAAAAAATGTGTTTAATAAATAATCCATGGGAGTCAAAGGGATAAATACATTGAGTTCCTTAGAGAATGATAGAAACAGGCTAGATGACACAATATAAGGAGTAGCCCTCATGACTCTCCTGACAAAATTCCTTTAAAAAGCATACGAGCAGAAAGAGTGAAAAAGGAGAACGGAAAGCTTGCTGCAGTTGCAGAATTTTTTTTTTTTTTTTTTGTGGTACGCGGGCCTCTCACTGCTGTGGCCTCTCCCGCTGCGGAGCACAGGCTTCAGACGCACAGGCCCAGTGGCCATGGCTCACGGGCCTAGCCACTCCGTGGCATGTGGGATCCTCCTGGACTGGGGCACGAACCCGCGTCCCCTGCATCGGCAGGCGGACTCCCAACCACTGCGCCACCTGGGAAGCCCCCAGTTGCAGAATTTTAAGAGATTTATTTAACATTCTCTGGGCATAGTTCTAAAATATTCATGATGTTGGACATAATTGTCATTTTATTGTCCACTGTGTGTCAATGAAGTGTCGTTTTTTCACTGCAGCTTATATCACTTCTCCGGCAATTGGAAAGTGCAAATGATTATAAACAGAGAAGTCTGAAGTGGTGAAGAATTTGTTTTGTGAATCTTATAGTGAAACTTTGAAATCTGAATGCTGTACTCAGGGAATGACTGAGAACTAAATGGTCACATTTCTCTATACAAAACACAGTGGTCCCTTTACAGCCGTCACATTTAAAGGAACATTGAACTAGTGATTAAAGGGTTCAGGAAATATCCTAGTGAAGATTGAATAGCAACGAAATTGCTATTTCCAGTCTAGAAATGACTGTTGTCCTGTGTTGTTTTAGAAGACTCCATTAGTATCAATGAGTGGAAGTTGCAAGGAAGCTGATTCTGTTCCAACTCAAAGAGAAACATCCTGTAGAATTCAACTTTCCACGAGAAATTGTTAGGAATTGGTGGTATGTTAGCAGAGAGATGCTGTAAAAGAGCTTTATACACAGTGCAGGACAGAAGACGAGAAACCCTCCAGGGGACAGTTTGGCATCATGGAAACTACCTGTGTTTTGATTTCAACCAGATCTGGATTCAAGTCTTTTTTTTTTTATTTTTTTAGTGCCATTTCAGCCCATAGGTGCATAGCCTTAGCACCTGCATCCCTGCCCTAGGGATTCAGCTATTTCTGCCTTAGCATTCCATTTGACTTCTGAACTGGCAACTGAGAGTTTTGTTTGGCATCTACAAAGCATGTCTAAATTATTCCTCTGAATTCCACAGGGATTTCCATAAATAAGAGTCCCATATGAAGCCATGTTTTTAGTTTTTTAATTTTATTATTATTTTTTTTTACATAGCAGGTTCTTATTAGTTATCCATTTTATACATATTAGTGTATATATGTCAATCCCAATCTCCCAGTTCATCCTACCACCACCACCCACGCCGGATTCAAATCTTAACATTCCCAATTTACTGGCTGGCTGGATATTATGGTTCACTTAACTTTCTGAGCTTCATCTTTCCTCACCTGAAAATAGAGATAATCTACTCAGAGTTGCAGTTGAGATTAAATGAGATGATATATGTAAAATTCCTAACAGATGTCCATCAAATAATAAATGTTTTATAAAAAATTCTGGGAAAGTGAGGCTCATAGGCAGGTAGTGCAGTTCTTGCCACATAGTAGGTGTTCAACAAATGTTAGACTGTCTATCTTCCCATATCATTCATGAGAGATTGTCTCTCATTTCTGAAAGCTCCCAGGCTTGTGTTTACTTTTCACATCTAGAAAATGCATTCAGGTGAGAGTGGTTTCTTTGCCTTCCTGGTTTTAATGCTTAAACTCTGTTTTCTCAACCCTATCCATGCTTATTTCTCAACCCTATCTATGGAATGAGTCTCTCTTCATGTCTTAGGTTTGTGTGAGTGTGTGTGTGTATGTGTGTGTGTGTGTGTGTGTGTTTTATCCATCTTTAAAACTCAGGAGAACTTCAAAAGCAGATGAAAATGCAACATTCTTCTTGATCCTTGCCCCAATTTAAATTAAAAGCGGAAACTAGTGATATTAAATCCAAAAAGAGCTTTGGATTAGTCAGTCCAGTTTATTTTCATTTGGTGGCGAGAGGGGCAGGTACATTTTTATAGCATTAGTTTTATTTCCCTTTGTTGAAAAGAAATGCAGCTTCAGTTACAGTGGTAACTGTGGCTGTCAAAAATGACACATGGAACTGAAAATGACCTCATGTAGCTATCAGCCTTAAAATTCCCTCTGTTAACTTATTTTCTCCATCCTATCTTTATTCCTTCTCTTTTGCTGGTCATTGTCTTTACTAATACATCTAACTAGGATTTTGTGATACAAATGGAAATGTAATAATTCAGAAGACCCAAGTGTAAACGCTGGGCCAGATCAATAATTTCTATTAACCAGTTTTGGGAATTCATGGGGTCAGTAAACAACACTCTTTTCTTCTACCCTTGCCAAAGCAAATATTTCTGCAGGGGAGGCTTTGAATTGTATAGTTTGATTTATGACTGGCTAGATTTGTTAGTCAGAATAAACTAGGTTATAACATGCTGTGTAACAAACACCACCAACATTTCAATGGACTAAAAAAAAGGTTTAATTTCAGCTTGCATTGCATTTTCAACAATGGGTGGCAGGGGATTTCCACTGCTCGGATTTCCGAGCTTCCACTGAAAGAGGTGCAGGTTCGATTCCTGGTTAGGGAACTAAGATCCTGCATGCTGCGTGGCATGGCTGAAAAAAACAATGGACAGGAGAGGGGGGTTCTGCACACAGTAGGTCTTCAGAGGCCCCACCTAATGTTGAAATATGAAGACAAATTCAATAGATGGCGATCAACATATCACTGTTATAACTTACAGGAGCTGCATTGAAGTATGTGGATTAAATGTGTATTCACAGTGGTCTTTTTCACGTTTAACCCTGCCTTATCTCAGGTAATTGGATCATCTCTCAGCCAATAGTGAATAAAGTGTGGATATTTAACATTTATGAAGTGATTTTACTTGTATCCTCCCATCTGAATAGGGCTGCACAATTCTGGGAGGTGAACAAGGCAGGGAATGTTGTATTCATTTTACAGAACAGGAGATCATAACTAATACTATTGTAGCACTTTGCAATTTTCAAAACCTGTTCACATACATCACCTCAATTAATCCTCACAATCTGAAGAGAAGGAGAAGCGGAGAGGAGAAGAAAGTGTGGGAAGAAGGAGGGGGTGGAGAACTATAAATATGTTTCATTTGAGAACTCAAATCCCTTCAGTGAGTTTAACTGAATTACCTCCTTGTTCAAGAAGAATCTCCATTCCCATGGAATCATGTCTCTAAGATGGAACTTTCTCTTGAATGACTCACGGCCTTTCTCTAGCCTCTTTACTCCTTTAGGAAGGAGTGGCTTATTTAATTGGTGAATTTTGGAGAAGAATTGGAGAATGCTTACCCTCAGTCTTTCCTAAAATTACTGCTGGATCTGCCTGCATGTTGGCCTGCTGTCACTGGCGAGCTTGCCATTGCAAACTTCTGTGGGAAAGCTTGGAGTTTTTCAGTTTGGTTTATGACTGCTTGGATTTATCAGTAAGGATTTGCTAGGCTATGCTGGGTAACAAACACCACCAACACTTCAGTGGATTAAGGAAACGGTTTAATTCCTGCTTGTATTTGCACAAGGGTGGCCAGAAGCCCAACCTGATACAGGCTTAATCTCAACATTTTCCAGTATAATTACCAAGGCAGAAAAATTAAATGTGTCAAATCACATGCTGGCTCATAAAGCTTCCATCTTTCAGTGACACATGGCACTCCCACTCACAGTTCATTAGCCAGAGCAAGTCGCTTGGCATGCCTAATTCTAAAGTGGGCAAAAAATGCAATCCTCCCACTTGCCTAGATAAATAAACTACTGCACATGTTTGGTGATCAGCACAAAGATTGCCATCATGGATTGGTGTAAAGTATACAATTCAGTAATTTTTAGTGTATTCACAGAATTGTGCATGCTCACCACAATCAATATTAGAACATTTTCATCACCCCCCCAAAAAACCCATAGCCATTAATCATCAATTCATATACTTTCGATTTAATAAAACTAATCAGAAAAAAGATAAACACTATATGTTATTTTCAAAACAATTAGATTTTATAAACCATATACTGTGCATTAAGTAAGAGGAAACATTTAGTTTCTTGAGTTAGAGAAGCAATTTCTAGGTCCTCAAGAGAGAGTTGAGCATGAAGGTGTGTGTCTTATTTTTTTCATAGATTAGAAGTCTTCTGCCATTGTGTCTTTTGGCTCTTCCAAGTTATTTTCTGCTTCTGTTTTCCCCTAAAACAGTACTTTGTACTCATATTTTGCTTCTAATCCTCCATATTATTTCTTATTTAGTCCTCTTTATCACATTCCAATATTAAACAATGAGCATGGTAGATTAAATGCATTTATACAATGCCTAATAGAAAAATTAACATTAATACTATCACCCTATATATGCCATCATATATTTACATAAATGCCATCACACAACTTGGTTCATTTTAACTTCACAGTAAGTCTGTAAGTTACCTAGAATTATGTGAGTTTTACAAATGAGAAAATAACACTCAATGGTAGGTAGGACCTAAAACCAGGTTTACTGATTCCATGCCCAAGGGTCTTCCTCATAACGCTTTTAGTGTATCATTCCTTGTGGAACTGCTAGAGAAAAAGGCAAGACTGATAACCAGCAGTACCTATCTGCATCCCAACAATAAATAGACTGAAATTGTTCAGTGTTCGTTTCTCTTTAGGTCCAAAGTGACTGACTGATGGGGATCATTGATTTTTTTGTCCAGGAACACTGAGAGAATTCTGAGAGTAGAAATGATGTGATCAGAGCAGAGCCAGAGATCATGAGAAACTTCACATCAAGGCACATAAACAAGATGTTGGTGGGAACATTAAGGCAGGTGGGTAAGGCACCAGGATGGCATAGATCGAAAGAGAATATGGAGTTAAGAAATGGTAACAAGCCAGAAAGATGGTTGAATTATAGAAACTTTCCTGAAGCCATCTTTTGTTTTGTTTTTGAGTCTCTGGTTGCAGTTGGAAGCCACCTGGAAACACACAAGTTGTGGGAAAGGAAGGAGATACCAGTATGCATATTTTGTGCCTTTTGTAACAATATAATAAGACTACTGCTATGTATTGATTGCCTATTTTGTGCCAGAATCAATGAGGGCACTTACATACATTTTCTGATACAATCCTCGTGGAATGGGCAGTCATTCCCATTCTAGATGGCAGAAGGTGGTGACTCAAGAGGTAATACAGGACTGGAACCCAGATTTTCAAAAATCAAAACCTTATTGCTTCAAAAAGATATCAGTCACTTCTTTTTGACTGTACTCCGGATATTCTGTTTTTATATACTATACACCATTAAAAAATAACAGTAACCCTCAGCTTTTACATACATAGTCCTTTTAGAACTTAGAGTTTTATCTCATTTAATCATTACACAAACCTTATAAAGTGAGTATCTTGGTAGGAATGCGGAGTCTTGGGCCACACCCTAGACATACTGAATTAGAATCTACATTTTAACAAAATCCCTAGGTGATCTGTATTCACATTAACATTCAAGAAACACTGAATTAGGTAATATCAATCATCTTTTACAAATCAAAATCCTGAAAAACAGAGTTTCTGGACTTGGATTGTAAAGGTCTTCTCAAGTTTTGTCAAGGCAATTAGACAGTGTGGACAGAAAATGTCAAGGAGGTGCTAAACATTACCAGCTCTCTGTTTTATCAAGCTCACTCTAGCAGCAGAGGGAGAAATCTGCTTGGGGACAGAGTATCTCAAGTTTCTTAATAGAAGCCTAATCTAGAACAGGGGGGAAATGAAGAGCTTAAGTTTACTCCCCGATGTGGGGGAAAATATCAGTTCATTCTAAAGAGAGCCTCTGGTCACAGGAAAATTCTGTTACATGTGAATTCCAGCATCCATTTTTCAAGATAGCCGTTATTTCATATACCAAGCATTAGTTTAACTAAAAATAGTTAAAACAGAATTCCTTCGCCTGAGGAACATTCTTACAAATTCAAGGAGGATGTTCCTTGAAGAATGTTCTTCTACCACATGATAATAATACAGGTGGAATAAATCATATATAGGAAAGGCTTAATATCCAGAATCTCTTGCCTTCACTATAGTCTGTTATTATATCAATATTTTTTCATCGTTTCTTGTTTTCTTCTTCTGCATTGCCACCCCCCTAACCCTCATTCACTCTTCTGACCTCTGTCTGTACACAGGATGTTACATAACCCTTCCCTTGTCTGGTGGCCAACCAAACACCAATGCCATTTCTTTATAATAATACAGTCTGAAACTTCAAAAGGAGGAGAAGTAACAAAAGATTTCTGAACAGTTAAAAACTGGTACCTCAATATCTGTGTAGTGATGTCTACACATTTTCTTCATAGGAAGGGAAATCCTCAGGTCCTCTTTATTCTTACTTTGCTTTTAAGTAAACATATTCATGTTTCTGGGTTTTGTTGTTGCTGTTATAGAGGGTAAGTAGGGCCAGTACATTTTAAAGGCAGTTTTAGGCAAAGACACAATGAAAGCAGTAGGAGGGGCAGCTCAGGGTGTGCAGCTAAGGGAAGAAAGTGAGAAATCACACGAAACAAACAGAACCAGGGAATGATAGCAGAACTTACAATATTCAGAACCTTCTAGAGGGAGATGGTAGTGATTCGGTATGCACATGCGTGTTCCTGATGACGATTCTGTCTCATGAAGTGGTGGTTCAGTTATGTGCAAATACTATGCAATTAGTTCTTTAAAAAAGGAAGTTAGTAAAATAACTTACAGAAGCTACTCTCTAAAATGTCAAATTAAAATTTAAAAACCATTTTTGATCTTTAGATGTTTGTATTTTAGTTATGTGGAGACAAATTTCTGAGTAGCATATCCTCATCTTCAGACATATTAAGTGGGAAACCATCACCTCCTTTCTCGAGCACTCCAGAATTTTCAGTCTTTCTACAATATGTATTTTAATTTATCATCAGAGGAACCATTTGTGATTGACAGAATAGATAAGAATGTATTCATTTTACTGATGAAGAAACTGAGGCTAAGAAAGTTGACAGATGTAAAAACACTAAACATGTGGGAGCTATTATCATCTAATATTTGCCCAGACTACTACTTATCATATCAGCAACCTAGTATCACTTTTTCTATCTCTCTGTTTCTGTCAATAAATCTCTCAAAAACAAGTAAGCCTTTGGAAATGTGGTTGGATGACAATAATTAAATGATTGAATTACTATAGTAATATATGAAGAGAATTATTTTTAATGAAATGAATTTATTTTATTCATTGTGTTGTTGTAGTTTAGAAAAGATTTGGGGGGTGGAAATATCTGTTCATTAAATATTTATGGACAATCAACCATGGGTATTATGTTTGGAGATACACAAATGAGAAGATAAAACTTCTGGCCTCCAGTACCTTATAGATTAGATCTATGGTTCTAAACAGGGGTTATTTTATGCCCTACGGGAAATCTGGCAATATCTGGAGACACTTTTGATTGGCATAATGGGGTGGTGGGATGGTGTTGGTGTCCCTGGTATCTAGTGAGTATAGGCCAGGGGTTGTTAAACATCCTACAAGGCAGAGGACAGCCCCCCATGACAAAGAATTATTAGGTCCAAAATGTCAGTAGTCCCCAAGATGAGAAATCCCAGCTTAGATCAAAAAGGCAAAGAATTAGAAAACAATAATGGTCCAAAACAGAACACTATAAGAACCTAAATAAATAACTAAATCTGGTTGGGCAGGATAGGGAAGTTTCATGGGGACAGTGTCTGTGGACTGTCTAAAGTAATGGTTACAAATGAAGACATCATAGGAAAATGTATACTAAAGATCTAGAATCTAAATTGGGGACCAATGTTTCTCAAAGGGGCTTTCAGGGAATACTAGGGTATGTGGGGCACTAGGAGTATGAAGAGAGGTATTATACATACACACACACTCACACACACACACACACTCACACACACACACACACACACACAAATACACACGTGAATTTCTTTGATCAAAGATTGAGCAAAGCTAACTTAACGAAAGTCAAACGAGATCCTTTGCTGTAAGACTTCTTAGAGCCTTAAGATGTGACTTTCTAAGAAGGGGATATGGTATTCAGCATTTCCGAAATATATTTTACCAGATAATTGATTGGTATTGCATGGATCACAGCTTTGAAAAACAGTGTCTTAGATAACAGGAGGTCATTTTAGGAGATTATGCAGGGGAAGTAGTCTGAGCACATTTTGGGTTTTGGAGGATAAGTGGTAACTGTGGGGAATGAGCTGGGAAAGAGAGATGGGTGCCAGAGATTCCAGTTAGCAGATTATCACAATTGTTTTTGGAAAATGATCAGAGTCCTGTCAAGGCTGTGGCTCAGAGGATGGTTTGGAAGGACTGGAATTCATAGCTTAACCAAACATGAGGGCTCTCATCAAGATGTAATACTCTTTATGCCTCACCTCATGCCCTTACTTTCTCCTTTTATTTTGTCTATGGCAGAATGTCCATCCATTAGCAAAATTATAGCATAAAAGATGTACTCCTCAAGTATATGCTAGGTTTGGGATTTCAACCTACAATGGATTGCAGCTAAGACTGTACCAGGCACAATTCTCATCCACTAAGCATTGGAGTAAAGCCAGTATCTATCTACAAAGTAAGGGCAGGTGGCCTTTACGAACTGCAGCCTTGCATGTTTGTGCAACGCAATCTTCAGCTTCTAGGGCCCCCTAAATGGTGGAAAGTTTGGCAGCTCACGTCTCACTGAGCTCCTTGCTATACGAAGAGCTCCAAAGTTACTGAATAGTCCGCACTGAACCATAAATTACAGGGTAGTTATTTCTTAGTTATTTAGCAGTTACAGTGCAATTAGTTCCACTTAATGTCAACTTTTGCCAATACGTCTTCCATTAGCCTGAAAATTATAGCTTGGTTCTATAACAGCCGTAATATTCAAGCAGCTTCCAGACTCCAGCCTGCATCTGGGAGGGGAAAGCAGGGAGGAAATTGCTAGGAAGACGGAGTTGATTTGTATATGTATGTACGATCCTCCTCCCTAATTCAGAAACCATCCACTGACAAACTCACAGCCCCCTTCTGCATCAGTGATTGAGCAAGAGGGTCAAAGCAATACAATGCCCACAGCTGGCAGGTGTGGTGTGGCTTATGGAAGATAGGAATAAATTTGTCAGCGCTGAAATTCCAGATCTGATGAGGTGAAATCCAGCCTGTGCCACTCCCTGGTTATAGAGAAAGCTTGGATTAGTTCAGGTTTGTTACTTGGTTCAGAGTTTGCCAGCATACCATTGCATTTGCTAGACCACTTTCTCACCAAAGGTACAAGGGAATCACACAAACCAGACTTTCTTTGCTTTTATCCCATATTTAGATAGCCCATATAATTTTCAGTTTACAGGATACGATTTTAAAGAAACATGGCTCAGTATTTAACGTATATACCTGGATTCATCCATACAATGGAATGATGTTTTACAAAGTAGTAATTTTAGAGGAATCTCTTGGCTTAATCCTTCAGAATACTTTTGGGTTTTTTACTAAAAACCCAGTTATAGTACCTGTTTACTGAGCACATACTATATGCCAGGTATGATGCTAATCATTTTGTTTGAGTTTCTCATTTCATCATCAAAACAACCTCATAAGGTTTATATTTCACAATTTATCTCTTTTTATAGATAAGGACTCTAAGTACCAGAGATTAGTAATTTACCCATGGAGTAGTGTTTGAACCCAAGTCTTCTGGAATCCAAAACCCATACTACTTATAATAAGCTACTTATTAATATTTATTGGTAACCATACAAGAGGAGCCAGGAACTGGGGCAAGAAAATGATCTTAGGGTAGAAATGGAAGGAGAAAGAGGCTCCAAAATGAAATATTTGTCTGACTTATTTCACTTAGCATAATACCCTCCAAGTCCATCCATGCTGTTGCAAATGGCAAAATTACATTCTTATTTCTGGCTGAGTATAGTCTGCTGTGTGTGTATATCTATCTATCTATCTATCTATATCTATCTATATCTATATGTATATCACATATTCTTTGCCCATTCAACTGTAGATGGACAGTTAGGCTGCTTCCACATCTTGGCAATTATAAATAATGCTGCTATGAAGGTTGGGGTGAGTGGATCTTTTTGAATTAGTGTTGTTTTTTTGCGTTTTTCTTTTTTTGATATATACCCAGGAGTGGAATTGCTGAGTCATAAGTCAGACAGAGAAAGACAAGTACTGTGTGATATCAGTTATATGTGTAATCTAAAAAATAAAACAAACTATTGAATACGACAAAAAGGAAATGGGCACACGAATACAGAGAACAAACTAGTGGGGAGATGGAAGGGGGTAGGGGCAAGGTAGGGGTAGGGGATTAACAGGTACAAACTATTATGTGTAAAGTAAATAAGCTGTAATGATATATTGTATAGCACAGGGAATAGAACTAATATTTTATAATAACTATAAAGAGTATAACCTTGGGCTTCCCTGGTGGCGCAGTGGTTGAGAGTCTGCCTGCTGATGCAGGGGACACGGGTTCGTGCCCCGGTCCAGGAAGATCCCACATGCCACGGAGCGGCTGGGCCTGTGAGCTATGGCCGCTGGGCCTGTGCGTCTGGAGCCTGTGCTCCGCAACAGGAGAGGCCACAACAGTGAGAGGCCCACGTACCGCAAAAAAAAAAAAAAAGAGTATAACCTTTAAAAATTGTAAATCACTGTGTTGTACCCTGTAACATATATAATATTGTACATCAACTATACCTCAATAAAAAGAAGTATTTTAAAAAGAGAAGACAAAATAACATTTTTGCTTGTGCATGTGTGGGCATGCATGCAGTGCAATTTATAAACTGACTCTGAAAGTGTTCACCAACAGGACATCTGTTTGAATGATGCCAGCTTTGTTTTTAGCATATGTGACTTCTGACATACAGGGTCAGCAAGAGCCTGAATTTATCTGTTCTGCTTTCCTTTGCTTGTGTGTCCCTTGGGACCCTTATGCCATCCTGCCTTGAATTAGAACTGATTGTATATATTTGCTGCCTTCTACTTATCTTTGAGGGCAGAGGCTAAATTTTCTTCATCTCCCCTTGCCCACCACAGCACATGCACTTAGTAGGGCAATACACACAGTGACAAAAGACCCAGGCTCTGCATGACCATAATGACTTCTGTAAATCTCAGTTCTCTAGTTGGAAAAATGGGGTTAATGACATTAGCTTATTTCGGAGGGGTTTGTTAATGTTAAATTGATCCATCCATATAAAAGACTTAGAAAAGTGTATGGCACAGAGTAAGCTCTCAATGAATGGGTAAAATTATCATTCATATATTATCATTTTGATAGCAGGGATATTAGCCTATCCAGGTATAAGAAGGAGAAGGGATAAAGGGAAATTTTTTAATGTTCTTGGTTGCCCAAAGAATTAAGAATAAATTAAACACAATACAAAATAAACCAGGCTCTAGTACATTGTGCACTCTTATCCCCTTCCTTTTCTCTTTCAGTAAAAGATGTGTGCCTCAATGGATTGTTTTTATACAAGGGCACATGGCATGAATCAATGCAGCTCACAGAGTGTATCACCCTAATGTCCGTCTCTGCAAGTGTCCAGAGCAGTGCTGGGTGACAGCCCCAGATTCCATCAGCAGGTTTGCAGAAGGGTGTAAGAATTACCCTCTTGGGCTCTCCATTGGACTTTATTGTTATTAATCACAATGCTACAGTCGTATGGCTGTGTTACATCCATTATCTCAGTGGCTCCAAAGACAGCCAATATGATCAATACAACTTTTGTTATTTCACCTTATTTATCTTCATGTCCTCAGGTGTCCAGACTGGTAGCTCATACATTTTGACAGTCAGTGAATATTTGTTGAATAAATGGGAAAAAAGGTCTGTGTTTAAGCAACAGAAGAAAATTATTCAAGAAATCTGTTGACCAATATTCATGATCATCTTCCCCTAGAGAGAAAAGATATTACTTGATAGGTACTGTGATTTGCAGCACCTTCAAACACTGTATTAAAATTAAGCGTGGCCACAAGCATCCAATCTCTTATGTGTAGTATCCAAAGTAGTGCAATTCATAGAAACAGAAAGTGAATGGTGAGTACTAAGTGCTTGAGGTAGGAGAAAAAGAAGAGCTGTTGTTCAAAGGGTATCGAGTTTCAGTTTTTTTAAATAAATTTATTTATTTTAGTTATTTATTTTTGGCTGCATTGGGTCTTTGTTGCTGCACGTGGGCTTCCTCTAGCTGTGGCGAGCAGGGGCCACTCTTTGTTGCAGTGTGCTGGCTTCTCATTGCGCTGGTTTCTCTTGTTGCAGAGCACAGGCTCTATGCACGTGGGCTTCAGTAGTTGTGGTACGCAGGCTCGGTAGTTGTGGCTCGCGGGCTCAGTTGTTCTGTGGCATGTGGGATCTTCCCAAACCAGGGATCGAACCCATGTCCCCTGCATTGGCAGGTGGATTCCTAACCACTGCGCCACCAGGGAAGTCCCTCAAGTTTCAGTTTTGCAAGATGAAACAGTTGCAGAGGTCTGTTTAACAACGGTGTAGGTAGGACACTACTAAACTGTACACTTCAAAATGGTTACAATGGCTGTGTTTTTTACTACAATAAGAAAAGGGAAAACATTAAGAATGACCTTTTGAATAACTTAAAACACAAGGTTAGGTACAAAAGGTAGGAATACCTCTTCTCCCACCACTGTTTTTATTTCTTAATGCCACAGATCCCCTCCACAGAGACAGCCATAGTTAATGAGTTCTGTTTCCTGCCTAAAACATGGGAGGTTTTTTTTTTGTTTCTTTCTTTTCTTTTAGACTAAAGGTAGATAAGTCAGTGGTTAACCAGAGAAAGAGAACCTGTGTGATACACACACACACACACGCGTATACATATGTGTATGTGTAGGGATTTACTACATGAAGTTGGCTTATGCACTTGTGGAGGCTGGCTAGACAAGCCCTAAGTCTGTAGGACAGGCAGTCAGGAAGGGAAGTCATTGGCGGACTGGGACCTACAATCAGGAGTTGAAACTCCTAGCACACAGGTAGTGCTCAGGAGGGAAGATTCGGAGAGAAGAGAGAGACTGCAGACCCTGAATATCTGCCTCAAAGGAGTGCTTAAGACTCCTTCTAAAGGCCTTCCAACTGATTAACTCAGGCCCACCTCGGATAATCTTGCTTTTGATGAACTAGAGGTCAAAATCTATGAAATCCTGTGTTTGACTGAATAACTGGGAGAAGATTTGAATATGCTACAAACTGACCACAGCTTCCTTTCTGCCCTCCAACTATCCTGAGACAGTTGGGTTAGGAGTCTCTTCCTAACCCAAAAATTATCACTAAGGGCATCCTGGGCACCATAGTTCAGACTAGCTAGGATGACACATCACAAAGCATCACGAGGTACCATACACTGCATGATATTAACACGTGGTCTTATATCAGATAGATTTACTACCCCGATACATAAAAGATATTTTCAAGGCATGCAAGATATTTTCAAGGCATGTGTGTAATATAATTTCTTCTATTGATGGACATGTAGGTTACTTCCAGGCATTCATCTTACTTCTAACAAAGCTTCAATGTTTACCTTGTGTATACATCTTTTCTTACATGTGCCAATATATTTGTAGAATACATTCCTAAGAGTGGCCATGTTGGGTCAAACCAACATGCTTTTCGTAATTTGTCAAGTATTGCTAAATTCCTCTCTAGAGAAGACCAGCAGCTTTTCTCCTTCCACCAAATATTAGACATTTCTTATACCTAAGATGGTCCTCCTTCCCTCTTGGTTCTCACCCAGCTCAATGCTGCCCTATTGTTTTCCAGGGAGACATGATCAGCCTTTCCATGAATCTAAGTTTCATCTTCTTGAACTTAACCCCTTCTCCATGAGTGCTTACAGCAAATACTGAGTCTAGTATCATACTTTACAACTCAGGCATGACAGCTATTACATGGTAAACCTCTGGAGAGTCACAGAAACCTGGGGTGAGACAACACCAAACAGAACCTATAGTATACCCAATGACACATATCTGTTCAGTTTGTCTACAAATTGTTCTTATAAACTTATGCAACCATTTTTAGACTTTGTAAAGCCACCTGTGCCCTATTTGATAAATTCTTTACACTTAAAATTTTCTAACACAATCTTACATCCTAATCAGAGATGGATTGTACAGCTAATGGTAAACGTAGCTCAAATGGTAGATTTAAGTGTTCAAAAAGGGTTTGAACTTAGAAAGTGCAGGGCACAGCCAACATGTGACAGGAAGAAGGAAGTAGTTTGGTTTTTAGCTTGTACCTTCACTTTTATTTAAAAACCTGTGTCTAGATCTGTTAGCAATTTAACAGTCCTCTCTTTTCAGGATGAATTCAGGGCCCTACTAATGAGGTGACCTCTGTTCGGCGAGGTACAGGACCAGTTGTTAAAGACTTAAAAAACGCCTGTGTACTTTCAGGAGAGCGAGGATGAACTGGCTCAGATGTTCTGAGTTCAAAGATCTGCAGCTGTTTGAAAACCCAGGGAATTGAATGGGAATAGAATTGTCCACATCAAACAAAAACTGTCCGTGGCTTTTGTGCCCAGTCTGATCCTTTGGTGTATCAAAGAAATCCTTTCCCTCCATGGACAAACTAACCCCATATAAATCAATAAAAGAAGAGGCAGAGATAAGAAAGTTTGCCAGATTCAAGCAAGTAGACAGAGCAAGGCCTGGGGAGGGTCTGAGGGAAAGTGCGTAGGGGAAGAATGAAGGAGGAATAGAGAAGGGGGGAGAAAACTGAGGCTGTTAAAGGGACAGAATCGGGCAGTGAAAATCATTGGTGAAAACGGGAGTTAATGAAAGAGAGGGAGAGAGAAGAGAGACAGAACAGGGAAAGACTGATGTGATTGAGGAAACGTAAGGGAAGGGGAGATGAAAAGAATTAAGCCATTAAGCCATTCGATATATTTTTACCAAGTATCTGTGACAGGTGCACGACTCTGAGAGTGAGCGCCTCCTGAAATGTTACGATCGAGGCATGTCACTCTCCTCCCTCCAGTCCTGCCCCTTGTACCTACTACACATCTGGCACTGTCCCAGGCCCTAGAGACACAGGGATGAACAAGCCAGGGCCCTGCTCCAAGGGGAGACGGCAGGACAGTCAAACAGGCAATTATGAACCAGTGAGATATGAACTACGAGAGGGAGCTCTCAGCGGGTTATGAGAACACAGAACAGGGACTTCACCTTGCCCAGGAGAAACTGAGGGTCAGGAGAGAAACTGCAGAAGTGAAAAGACAGGAAAGTTGGAGAAAGACTAACATTTTTTTGTTGCTGTTGCTGTTGATGAAAATGATGGCAATTATTGTAAGAGCCGGTGTTTATTTTCAAGGCACTGTATCTAATGTTATCTCTCTAGACCTAGGTTCTTCACAGATGCCATCTCATATCAACACAGATGGTTTACATATGACTTTTTATTGACCCATTTTGAAGATGAGTAAGTCGTGCATTTGAGGTTGAGGCAATTTCCCCAAGACCATCTGTGTCCATCTTATGCCCAAGACTGTGGTCTTTCCACTACATGAAGTTGTTGAAGAGATGAGAGGAGGGTAGAGAAGAATGTAATGAGAAGATGAGAGAGGATATGGGGTAAACAAAGAACAAAGAGAAGGAGGAGACAGAGGAGGGAAGATCTACAGAAGATGAGAGAGTGGGGAGCATGCAGGAGATGGAAGGGTAAAGGGGAAGGACATGTGATAAGGAGTGAATGTCCTTAGACAATGGAAGGTTCCTGGAAGAGAAATGATGGCAGTGAAGTAGGGGTCAGAGTGGGCGTGGATGACAAGGACAAACGTAAGAAAACTTCTGAAGGTCTGGAGTGTCTGATGTGGAAGAAATTGACAGAAAGGGACAGTGAGAGAGGGAGGGAGAAGGGACAGGATTGAGAGAATCCTAGAGTCAAACGGCAGCCAGAAAAAAGCTTCCTGATCTGACAAAACTGGCCCACTTGGGCACTGACCTTGGATTGCCCTGGCTCCACAGCAGCCAAAGTTTCCTCTACCCCTGACTGTCCCCACAACAGAGAGAAAAACACGCAGAGATGTGAGGCCAGGCATTGCTGTTTTTGTCTCTCTGGCCAGCGTTAGTGCTCTGAACACAAGTTGCCTTTCCCACAGTCGTTTGGCAAGGGATTCTGTCACGCTGAGGAGGGAGGAAAGAAGGAAAGACTGTGGGCTGTGGAGAGGCAGAATGAAAGGCAACGAGGAGAATCCTGGCTCCAGCTGGCTAGAGCTTAAGCAAATTTTCAAGACCAACTCTCTGATTGTATAGATGGGGAAACTGAGGCCCACAAAAGAGGAAAGTCCTGTCTAGATCACTCAGCGAGTTGACCCCAGACTTCTGCCCCGTGTGAACTCTGACACCCGTCTGTGATGGGCCGGGAAAGAAGAGACCCGGGGCGTGGGGACCTGGGTAATTAAAGCAGTGTGAAGGGCAAGGCTGCTCCTTCGCAGTTCCCAGCGGCTGCGCACTTGCCTGCAGGCACCTCACCTTCTGGGAGCTCAGGTTGTGAGACTGTGGAGCTGAGCAGGTGCTGCTATTTCTGTCCCACTCTTAGTCTATTTTCAACGGCAGGATGCAGTCTCCCTCAGCTACAGGAGGGACTCGTGAAAAGGTAGATCTGCTGTTACTTCATTCCCTCCTTCCCCCACTCAGGCTCCCCTTCTGCAAACCAAACCTCCAACTCAGGCTTATTCCTGCAGAGAAGGGGTGCTTCTACACCCCACCGGCTCTGGCTAGGACAATCTGCTTCCTGTCTAGAATGAGTCGCTCTGGCTTCTGCAGGAATAAGTAGGAGGTGACCTCTTATGACCTCCCTGTGAAGGCACCCCGGAGATCCCTTAAACTGACACCAATAAGCTTCCTAGCACAAAATTGGGGCCCAATGTACGTGTGCTGAGTCAATGAATGAATGAATGAATGAATGAATATTGAAGCATGCCTCCTCAATGAGGGAAAAGATTTTCCTGACATTTTATAGCAAGTGAATACAGTGCCAGAACTAGAAGGGATTCTGGCTCAGTGGGCAGGAAGAGGGCTTAAGGACCATCTAATATAGATTCTGGCTCAGTGGGCAGGAAGAGGGGTCAAGGACTGTCTAATATAGCTATAATAAACCATAAAGGCAGTGTTTCAACTAAGGTTTTTAGGCCCCATTCATGCTAGTGAGCTGGGAAGTAATCAAGAGAATCCAGGCATGAGAAGACCCCAGAGACAGAAAAGAGTAGAGAGCATGACTCTTTGGGTCAACCAAAGAGGTCAGTGTCATTGGAGTGAGGCAGGGCAGTGAGTATGGTAGGAAGCGTAGACTCTGCACTAAGCATGGAACCTCACATAGGCTCTAAGAAAGCCAACCCTATGGAGTAACCAAGCAGAATTTCTAAGAGAACCAAGAAGGACGCGAAACACGAGAAGAATGAAGCAGGAGGATGACAGACAGATGGAAAAGAGAGTGACTGACTGACTGTGGGTTCCTCCAGAATCATCAAATCACACACAAAGGGAATGGCCAATGGGACCAGTAAATGCACTTGACAGCGGTGAGAAGTTGTGTAGAAAGAAGGTATTTGGAAGAGCTGCTGATGTCAGATGTGCTATTTGAAGAAGGCTTTCAGCCTAAGAGGATGAGAAGGAAAGGGGGGTCAGTAGGCGGTGGGCTGGCCTGCTCTCCCGATCCAGTGGCAGGTGATGCCTCTGCTGAGTTACCTCTGAGCTTGAGTAGGAGACCATGATGGAACGGGAGGGGCTGAAATGGTCTCCCTCACAAGAGGAATCTTCTCCCAAATCAGCCTGAGTGTAAAAGAGCCAAAAGGTAATTCCAGAAGCGCTTGACTCCCTAAAGTAACTGTAGAAGAGTTAAATCGATACATGAGATGGCAGCAGATGGCTGGTTCATAGGGGGTAAGAGCTAGTGTGGTACAGTGAGCATTGGATAAATGTGCTCTGCTTCTAATGTCACAGTCCTCAGAGATTGCAGCCCTCCAAGGTGAGCTGGTGAGCCCCGAGGGAACTCAGGAAGGAAGGAATACCTGTCATCCAGCAGCCATCAGACTGCAGCCACACCCACTGGTGAGCCCTGAGGGAACTCAGGATGTGAAAACACAGGATACCGGCCCCAGATAGCTGAGGTGCATATCAAAGGAATGATTTCAGTGAGCCCAGATTCTTGCATCTTCCCATACACAGAAAAACACTAAATTCCTTCTCTTGACATATCTGGTTTTCTTCCATTAACAGTAATCTTTTTTTTTAACATCTTTATTGGAGTATAATTGCTTTACAATGGTGTGTTAGTTTCTGCTTTATAACAAAGTGAATCAGTAACATATACATATGTTCCCATATCTCTTCCCTCTTGCGTCTCCCTCCCTCCCAACCTCCGTATCCCACCCCTCTAGGTGGTCACAAAGCACAGAGCTGATGTCTCTGTGCCATGCGGCTGCTTCCCACTAGCTATCTATTTTACCTTTGGTAGTGAACAGTAATCTTTTGATATTCCTGACTACCTGCCCTTTGTTGCAAAACTTCTATATAACCTGGCTCCCCCTCTTGCCTCCACGGGGCAGTTCTCCAAGGGATACTTGAGATGCTGCCTCCTGGATTTGAAGTCCTAAAAATTCCAGCCGAATAAAACATAAGTCTCAAAAAAAAAAAAGAAATATGCTCTGCTTTTAGCTCCATCTGTGTTTTTGGGAGAAATCACCTGTCTTGAAGCCTCGGTTTCCCCATCTGTAAAATAATGATAGTGCTTTAGATGGTTTCTGAGTCCTCTCTCTACATACTTTTATTAAAGTTTTTTGCAAATATTTACAACATTCATCATTCTTTCTTGATGCGGGAAATCTCTGGGGATAGAAAAACCACTCCTCTTCATTTAATTACTTTTCCCTGGAGGAAAAAAGAGAGTCACTTCCAACAGAGAACCAGGAGGTTTGGGAGGAAACTAGTTTAGCAAGGTGTTGGTAATTGGTTAATAATCAGTTAGACTCTGAGGTCCTTGAGAACTAAACTTAATATTGAGGAGATCCTGGGTGCCTTCATATTTTCAGTTCCTTGCAAGCCCCCTTCCTCATATGCATAAGCAAAATTGCTTCTTTAACCGAGGTCAGGTTAAATCCACTGGACAGGACACTCTGCTTTTGGCCGCAAGCCAGCTGGGGCTTAATCACCATCACATTCCGTCCTGTGAACTTTGTGGCAAGGTAGGTTTCACGTTTCTTTATACCCTCTCTTTCTGCAAATGCCTTTCCTCGTGAAGAGCATTTCTAAAGGTTGAATACCGTGATTAGTGACATGTACACGGTTAATCTTGTGCAGTCTTTCCCTGTCTGGCTCCCCTCTGCGTTTCTAGTCCTTAGAGTTTCACGCCTGTATCAAGGAAATGTTTTCATCTGTCTCGCTGCTATTTTCTTTTCTGTCTTATAAATCCTTAACGAAAGGTAGTGTGAGTGAATTTAGTGAGGGGCTGGATGGATGGCTCCAGAGAATGAGTTCTCTTCATCTGAAGAGCGTCTCTATACACAGAGAAGCAAATAGCTTCTTCCAATTCTGTCAGCGTGATTATTAAGCATTTATAGAGCTTTTCCCTCTTTCACTATAACTGCTACAAGCAGTTTAATTAGTTGGTTTTCACCCCAGAGTTGCAAAGATAGACGATTCAATTTATCCAACCTTAGATTAAGTGCACATTTGAACCTACGCTCTCTGATCGAGTACTAAGAGTGCTTGGCTTGGAGTCAGAAGCCCCAGGTTAACCTTTCAGGTCGACAGTTTTTAAGTGATGTGACCTAGTGCAAATCATTTCATGATTCCAGGGTCAACATGAAGAAAGAATGCATGTCAGGATACCAACAGAGCATGGATTCTCAATGACAAGACGATATACTACCCCAGAGGGGTTAAAATTGGTTCCTGTGGGGCAAAAAAGTCCTACTCTTTACATATAAAGCACAGATTTACACTGTACAGAAATGGATGTAGAGTATATTTGTAGTATTAAAATGTTATGAGGGGGAACAACTGGAAAAATAAAGTTTAAAATTTCTCCAGGTGGAGGGGGATGGTTGGCAGTAATGAAAAAGGTTGAGAAACCCTACAATGGAGAATAAGGGATGGTACATCCATTGAGCACCTACTATGTTCCAGCCCTCATGCTTCCATTAATTCTCACAACCCTGTAAGGAAACTATGGTCATGTTTCGTTATTTAGTAAGAAGGTTCAGGATAGGAGACAACTAGATAACGTGTGCAAAATACCTTTTGAAGGATAAAATTCTATGCAAATATCAGGTGCTATTCTTGGTAACTTCTTAATATATATAAAGTTAGCAATGATGGAAAATAAAACACCCATAACTAGTGGCTTAGAAGAACAACCATTTATTTAGCTCACAATTCTAGGTCAGCCAATTAAGGTGGATTCAGCTGAGCAGTTCCAGTATTGGCTGGGCTCTCTCATGCGTCTCCAGTAATCTCCAGGTCCCTCAGGCAGCTCTGCTTCTGCAGGTTGGCTGGCCCTTGGCTGGTAAGCATTAAGGATGCCTAAGACTGGTATCTGTTATCATCCAGCAAGTTAGACCCAGTTTGTTTTCACAGGGTATCAGCAGGGTTCCGAGAAACCCAGATGAAGTGGGGAAGACCTCTTGAGGTCTAAGCCCAGAACCAACACAGTGTCACTTCAATCATAGCATATCTGTCAGAGCAAGTCCTAAAGTCAGCCCAGTTTCAAGCAGCAGGCAAATGAACTTCATCTCTCTCTCTTTTTTTTTAAATCTATTTATTTTATTTATTTATGTTTGGCTGTGTTGGGTCTTCATTGCTGCACGTGGGCTTTCTCTAGTTGTGGTGAGCGGGGGCTACTCTTCATTGCGGTGCCCGGGCTTCTCATTGTGGTGGCTTCTCTTGCTGCGGAGCACAGGCTCTAGGAACACGGGCTTCAGTAGTTGTAGCATGCCGGCTCAGTAGTTGTGGCTCATGGGCACTAGAGCGCAGGCTCAGTAGTTGTGGTACATGGGTTTTGTTGCTCCGCAGCATGTGGGATCTTCCCAGACCAGGGGTCGAACCCGTGTCCCCTGCATTGGCAGGCAGATTCTTAACCACCGTGCCACGAGGGAAGCCCTGAACTCCATCTCGTATGCGAGGGGCTACAATGTCATCTTGCAAAAATTGTGGACAAAAAGAGGGGAATAATTGCAGCCCTTTGGATCAGCAGTCTTTCTCAACATAAACATGGCTAAATAATGGTCAATGACCTGTCTACCTTGTGAGCAAAAGCACACCTTCAAAACTGTAAACTATGATATGAATATTATTGCCATCCCCTGGCTTTCAGTTCTTAAAACCATGATTAGAAGAGGTGAATGAAAAAGTTCATGCAACCTTCTCTTTTATAAACAGTATAGATGCTAAGTGAAATGTCAGTCATAGGGAACAAATACTGCATGGTTCCACTTTCTGAGGTGTCTATGGCACCCGAACTCATAGAAACAGAGAATAGAAGGGTGGTTGCCAGGGGATGAGGGTGGGGAAGATGCAGAGCTGTTCAGTGAGTATCAAGTTACGTTTATACAAGATCAATGAACTCTGGAGGTCTTCTGTACAACATGGTGCCTATAGTTAACAATAGGATGTTGAGTACTTAAAAAATTAAAAGGATAGGTCTCATGTTAAGTGTTATTTACACACACACACACACACACACACACACACAGAAATCAGTGGACAGAAGGAAACTTGTGGAAACTTGTGGAGGTGATGGATATGTTTATTACCTTGATTGTTGTGATGATATGAGATGTATGCATGCATCCAAAATGTATACATTAAATATGCACTTTTTATATATTAGGTATAACTTAATAAACCTGAAAAATTGAAAAAAAAAAGAATTGAACGAAATATAGTCCTTTTCCAAGGCTTAAAACACCTTCCTGAGGTGTGAGCTTCCTGAGGAAGGAAGCTTAATGGACATGGTAACTAGCCATTCATCTCAAAACTCCAAATTCTACTGAAGCATTAAGTTAGGGCATCAGAAAGCAGAGTGGATGCTTGGACACCATTATATCAGCATCCCACAAAATTGCCTGCCCTGAGTTATGACTTAATGTCACACCCTCTGCGTTTATGGAGGACCAGTCTGTGAATCATCCAAGAGAACAGCATTTCTGAACCTTTGTAGAACTCTGGTTGTAGATAAAGTACACTGAATGATGTTTCTTTTTTTTTTCCTTTAAATATGGGTATATATGCTAAATTTCTTCTTGGGTTAAGGTCCAGAAAGAATCTTTCTCTATAGATGAATTTGTATGTTTTCTATTATTGTGTAATTCAAAACGTTTCTCTTTATAGCTTAGCTGCCGGAAAATAAACTAATTGTCCCTGTGCTATAATCTTCTCAACTCAAGTGCCTGAAAGCACCAGTTCTATCTACATTTTTTTCAAATGCCTTTTCAAATAACCTTCCATGTTATTTCTCCTACTTGTTTTAACTGCTAAGTCACCTTAAGCCATTTCAGAAGAAGTCAAAGGACATATTTAGAATACCTTTATTTTAAAATTGAACTAATGTCCTGAGGAGATTTTTGCATAATTATAAGTTGAGGTTTGAAAGCTTAGCCCTTCAGATGCTATTTTTATCACCCTACATCCAAAGACTGTGTTAAGCTGTTTCCACGTGGATGGGGGCACCTGTGTTTGGCTCTTTTGTCCCAATTTTAGTTTCCTAAACTGTGGTCGTATGCACTGAAGAGTTTTTCTGTTCGGCTATGGTATTTTCTCATAACAATAGATTTCTTTTTTTAAACATGGGAATATTATGTTCACTAGATTTACTAATTATATTTAACAATACACTATTTAGATAAAGATTTAAAGTACCTTGAAACATACCTAGCTTTAAAGTAGTTCTCCCTTTGGTAATCTTCGAGTCGGTTACAACTTCTAAAATGCTATTTATTTTCCTAATTGTTGAATGCCTGACAGCTTTTCTTGGGCTGCTCTAGATTTGAAGTCAGATAGGTAAGTTTCAAAAAGGAGACACTTTATCTCTCGTGTCTGCGGCCGTTCCTCCAGGGCCTTGACCACGGTGGCCAATAAATATGTAATGAATGATTGAATACATATGTGTTCTGTATCCCTCCAGCTTCCAGGGAGATTCCTGGCAGTTACTTGGCTTCTCTGGTGGAACTATCTCAACCATGCTGTGGGAATAAAGGTGTGTGTTTGATGAGTTGGCTGCAAAAGCTGAATAAGATAAAAGGCCATGAAAAGCCACCGTAAATTATGAAGAGTCACACGTGTGAGAATCTTCTTCTCCCTCTTTGGCTTCAACTTCTTCCTCGTCTCTAACATTAGCCTTGTCATCACGACTCACGGTCCCACTGTGGAAACAGCTCAAGGTATTGTCCTCTAGAGCTGTTTTTGGACCAGCACACATGACTGTTCAGAAAGTTCACAGACCAGCACACCTGTCCAAGGAGGTTTTTACACCCAAGTTATCTCCACCCTTGGCAGGTTCAGTGAAAGCCCCAAATGCTTACAAATATAATCCCTGTTATTCAGTTCTATATATTGTCTTCGTCTCTATAGCTATGTTTAGTCTGTTATGCCCTCTGGCTGAAAGAAACTTGAGACATTTCTCCTTCTTTGTCATATGCCATCAACTTCCTCCCATTTTATGAGGATGGAAACAAGAGAGATGGTGAGAATGAGAGAAAGAGAGACACACAAAGATAGACAAAAGCACCTAAGCCCTACAATCTTACTTCTTAAGAAAGCATATAGGATAATGATATTTAACACATGTTATTTTACAATTACAAGCTAATGGGGACCAAACTGATATAGAGAGAAAATTTCTAAAAACCTTTAAAAAGTTATTTTACATGAACTAAAGCTAGAGTAGAATATAGTAAAGTCACAACTAGAATTAGGGAGGGTCTCAGGGAATATCCCTGAGACCATGGAAAGAACACTTGTAGTCAGAGGCTTGGGTCCCAACCTTGGATAAGACTTTGCAGCTCTTTGAACCTAAGTTTCTTTCGTCTGTAAACTCAAAGTTCAATATAAGGTGGTCTCTAAAATCTTATACAAATCTAAAATCCCATGACCCTCTCCACAGGCTTGTAAAAACAAAGGCCACATATTTTTGGTGACATAGTTAGAGACAGAGCAAGTGGGTTCAAATAGCAGTGGGGCCAGTTTCTCCGGAGTTTACTCTTTCTTTGTTAATTTTAACGTGACATTTTGTATATCTCTCTGGCTTCTGAAAGGGCCTCTGTAGCACCCTCTGCTTTTCTAGTTTACAGTGGTCATTGAAGGGTATGGGAAGGAGGGGAGGGACTTGCCTGAGTCTCAGGGACCCTGGCGGGGCTAGTTTAAAGAAAATCACCATGAGTTCAGTGCTTAGTCACAGCATTTCATTTATTTGTTTAAATTACAACTAAGGGTGAAGGATTATGGAAGATATTTAGTTATCAAAAGGAAGCATGAACTTCAATTAAAAAGTAGAAAATGAGCACGTGTCACATCACACTGAAAACTCTATATGTTTCTTCAACATCAGCCTATGGGCTGTTCTTCAGTGGTAGGAAATATGATTATTTTTTAACATTTTATCCTCAGCCTAACCAATGGTGGATTCTTGATATTTATGGAAATGAACTGAATCCCCCTTATCTGTTTCCTAAATGAAAGCCTATTTGAAAAATAAGGCTACTGTGTTTTTGTGAAACAGGGGATGAAGGCTGCAAGCAGAACAGATCCTTAATCCTGTGAAATTCTTTATCTTGGATTTTTTTCCTCTCAAATGCCTTTAGAGAAGAATGGATTTTTTTTTTTTGTAGCTATGAAGTTTTAAAAAGTACTGTGAAATCTTTAACAAATAATAATTTTACACTGTACCGTTCATCAATAAAATCAGTTATGGAGAATTATGTAATAAATTAAATATGAAATGTGGTTGGAAGTAACAGCTTCAAGGTATCAGCTACACGTCACATTAGAGCCAAAGCAAGTAGGTGTAATATTTATTGAACAAACTGACACTATTGATAAGCTGAGAGGGCAGCAGGCATTCAAGAAATGTCATCTTAACCTCCAAAGAAAGAAAAAAAACTTTTTCCTTTATTACTAATACTTCAAAAGTGAGTTTCTTTTTTAAAAACTAAAAACACTATTGAGACAGTATTAGGTTGAACCATAAGGTAAAAAATAGTTGGATATTGGCGTGTTCATATGGAGGCAAAGATTTTCTCCTTGACCAAACTCTAGTCAGGCTTCTCTGAACCCTTTATCAATGATGTTCCATTGGCATGTCCTCTAAGACAGGGGTCCCCAACCCCCGGCCAGGCCTCGGACTGGTACCAGTCCACAGCCTGTTAGGAACCGGGCCGCACAGCAGGGGCTGAGTGGCAGGCGAGCGAGCAAAGCTTCGTCTGCCGCTCCCCAGCGCTCCCCGTCGCTTACATTACCGCCTGAACCATCCTCCTGCCCCTGCCCCATCCGTGGAAAAATTGCCTTCCATGAAACCAGTCCCTGGTGACAAAAAGGTTGGGAACCGCTGCTCTGAGAGCCTGGTTTTAGCAAGAATTGTGTCCAGCCAAGTTGATTTAGCCAGATTTCTCCACCTTCAATGTCTGTTCATGCTACTCGCCCTTCAGCATCCGCAGGTGTTATCCGATCACCCTGACTGCCCTCAGCAAGAATCCCGTTAGATCTGTTAGCAAGAATTGACCCTACTTTCCACCCACCAACTCCCAGCCCCACTCTGCTCCATAGCTATAAATTCCCACCTTTCTTTGTATTCAGAATTGAGCCCAGTTCTACAATGAGATATCTTTTCCTCGATTGCAATAATTTCTGATTAAAATATGCTTTTCCACTTTAACTATTGACCAGCTCTGATTTTCTTTAGCAGTGGTTCAACCTAAATCTATGTATATAAAACAGTGCTAGAAATTATGGAATTATAAAGACAAATATAGTCCTTACTATATTAACTCATTTCTATTCCACTTTATTTGACAAAGAATGTGAAGAGACTAACCAAAAGATTAACCATGAAATGGCAAAACCATAAATTGACTAAAAATAAAATCAGGGAATCTGAAAATTATATGGAAATTCAAGATCAGAGAAAATTTAAATTATGCAGACCCTATGCTCTTATCAGTTGGCAAAACTGATTCAAAATATGGCCATGAGCTCTCCAGCAGCCAAGGGGTAAAAAGTCAAAAGGATACTGATTTTGCACATAAGTGAAAAGTCTATAAAAAATGAGGTTTGTGCCACTGGGGTCTGAGTCACACATGGAAATAAGTGATCTGATAATTAATAAATATTTGTAACATTAGAAGGCTAAATTAACTAAAAGTGTTTTTTGTTACTGTTGTTGTTGTCTTGTGATGGCGGCATTTTTATTTATTTTGTTGTAATTTTTTAGTGACATACCAGAAAATGGAAATCCAAAGGGAGAACTGTGGAAAAGTTTGTTGAGAAAATTTCATTTGAATTGCATTCTCAGAAGTGTATAGGATAATGGTATTTAACACATAAAATATTTAATATGTATAAGACATCATTCTAAATTTTTCACATTTATTAACTCATTAATTCTCACTATAATCTTTTGAGGTAGGAAGTATTATTATTTCACATTTTACAGATAAGGCAGTTAATTAACTTGTCCAAACCACATAGCTGGTAAGTGCCAGAACCAGGTTTCAAAGCTGGAAGTTCAAAGCTTATATTCTCAATGGCTTATACCATCCTGTCTCTCATCTCTATTGTTTTGCATGTTTATAGACCTTTAGAAGACTTAGCAGCTCAATGTGCATCCAGCTCTACCCACAGCACACACAGAAGTGAGGAGTGAGTGGTTTGTGACCTGGAAAAGAGATACTCGTGCTGCATGGTATTGCCAGACAATGAGCACAATAGAGTAAATGTAGACACAACTTAGGAGTCTGTGGAATATGATGGTTAAAAGCATGGGTTCTGAAGCCAGAAAGAACAGTGTTTGAATTCCTGCAATTTACTACCTAAGGGACTTCCGTAATAGTTTTCCAGTCCTTCTTAGTCTCAATGTTCTCAATCTTAAAAACGGGACAAAGATTTCTATCCCACTGAGTTTGTGCAAGGATTACATGACATAATATGAGAAAAGTGCTTTTTGGTGTATTGTCTGGCAGATGGTAGCTCACAACAAAGGGTACCAGTGATAGAGGTAATAATTAGGATGCACAGCCAGAGGAACGAGTCCTCAGACAAGGATTAATGACCCCAGTAACCTTAGCTGAAGCTTTAAAAGTGGCGTAGAGAGCATCCAGGTTGACTTAAATGGAGAGACCACCAAGCCCAAACATTCATCAATGGGCAAAGATGGAACAGAAAAAGGAGCCCTCATCACTATTTCAGGATAACTTCCTGCTATAAGTTAAGAAAAAAAATAGCGTAGGTCTCTCCCGGTTTAGCACTTCAGTTTCATGAGTGTCATCAACTTCCAGGGCATTATAGCTGAATTAGCCCCAAGAGTTTAGCAAATCCAACTTCTCTACTCCAGAGTCCATGAAAAATGAGGCTCAGAGAAAAAATAAAAACCTTCAGACTTCTAGGGCCAGTACCTCTCACTCCAAGGTTCTTTTTGCTGCCCAGTCTGCCTCACTGAGACAGACATTCATTGATAATGCTTAGGGATATACTGTGCCAGGTACTAGGGATACAGAGATGACTCTGTGTGTGTGCATGTGTGTGTGTGTTTCCACATAGCTTAGAGAGACATGAATCCCTGAAACAGACTGAGAAGAAAAAGAAAGGACTAACCAGAGAAGCTATATTCACTAACTTTATAGGGATTACAGTGAAGGGCTACCTAATCTTGTGTAGCCTAAGATATTATCAGAATGGCTTCTGGAAATAGCTGATGGTTGAACAGAGAAAGAAGAAGGTCACTAGGAGAAGGTCGCTTTTTCAAGATGGGAATCTGAAAAGGGATGAAATTTGCCATCCCTACTTGGAAAGTGTAGACCCCACACCCAGGGAAGAAGTCTGACACACTTCATCACCAAGGATGGGCCAGATGCCTCTCAATATAATATCCTCTACTTTGCTCTCAATTCTCTGCTCAAACAGAACTATTATAATTCTGTTTTCTAGATGAAGACTGCCTAGGATAGGGAAGTCAAATAACCTTCTCATGTTATGCAATGAGTACCAGAACTTGGATTCAACACCCAGGTGTCCTGGCTCTAGATTCTACACACAATCTTAACCACCTTAACTACCCCACAATATCCTTCTCTGAAATCATATCCACTCAAAAGTGAATCTCCCTCAGATAGAAACACAATTCCAGAGGAAAGCATGCAAGAAGTTCAGTTTGGCAAATGAAACTAAAGTGCATGAATATAAGTTTATTTTAGCTTATATAGTCAAAATTTATTTGATAACTTTAACTGCATGCTAATTCGTAAAATGATCAGAAAATGAGCCAGGTCTTGATTTTTTAACAGTAATTTTTCTGACAAAATTGTATGATCAAATGAAATGAAATCCTTCACTTTGCATTTAACTTTCATATCATGATTAGGAGGAAGGTAATTTTTGTAAAAATATTTGAGAGATTCATCATTTTCCCACAAGGATTCTCCTAATCCTTTGATATTCAAATATTTCTCTTTTGAAGCTTCTAATCATCTTCCTTGTTGATTTTCTCGTTTTCAATTGTTAATTGGTCTAACTCATCCTAACCCTCCTTTGCCAGTGGCTCAGAATGAGATTCCAGAGAATCTTAGTATCACTTTCATCAACTTTATGATACTGTGCAGTTTTCACGGGACTGCAATTTCATTTTGCAGGTGATAAGCATTGTATTCTCGTTATGACTGTGCGTGCTCAAAACATTTTATAAAATCAGTGATAGCCGAAACAACAACAAAAATTATTTTGACAAGATGGGAAGAAACAGGGTAAATACCTTGGTGGACACTAATTTCATAACAGCTAGGTTTTTGAATATTTTTGAGACTTTTGCATAGCCCTAGCTCTCTGAATTCAAGTATTGAACACTCCTATAACAAGGATCCCACATATATACAGATACCTTGAAATTCCTCAAGGTTTCAGAGCTGCCAAAGGGGGAAACAAGAGACCCCATCTGCTCAGTTTGAGAAGTAGAACATTTGGGGAAAAGTAGCAGGAAAAAGATTTTATAAATAGAGTTGTGTTTTATATGTACATTCAGCATATGGAATACAGCTCCTAGTAATATATTTCACCCAGTTTATTGGTACCAAAGGTTTTTTCTGTACTTTGATAAGTTAGTGCATGTTGTGACCCGCCTAGAGACAGTGTGGCTCTAGGGAGTTGAGCTGCATGCCTGCAAGCCCAATGACTTGGTTGAAGTACTCATTGTCGTCAATGGATAAAGGACTTCTGAAACTCAGCACCTCCCAGGCACCATCCTTCTCCCAGGGAAAAATAAATAGTTAGGTCTATCTCCTTAAGCTGTAACTTTCTTGAGGAGCTGGGGAGCGAACACTTCCATGAAGAAACTTAGAACAACATCAGTGCTACCGACTAGGTCTGGAGGGCATCCCAAGAGCCTAGCTAATTCCCTGTTGTCGAAGAAGAGAAATAACAGGAACCTATTCTTCAAGGAGAGGAACACTGGTGGGAGATGTTCTTTCTCCCCTTCTCTGCCCAGTGCCTTTGTGCAGAGCTGGTTTGTGTTCAGAGAGTAGGCCATCTGTTGTGTCTGGGGATGCAGTGCATATGTCTGAGTGCGGGAGGAGAAACGCAGCCTCTCAGCTTTGCAGAGCTGAGTTCCAGAAATTCTTGGGTCTCAGGAGCTTCCTGGAGCCAAAGAAGTAAAGGAACAAATGTTGTCAGCCTACTGTTCTTTCAGTTTACATCTTAGCCTTGGAATCCATGAACCCCTCTATTCCCGGCGCATGACTCAACTCTGTTCAGGCCCCATTAAGCTGGTTGTTTTGTGCAGGTTACCACACACATGTGTGTGCGTGCACACGAACACACCAGATACCGTTTTCTACACGTTATATATTCCAGTCTCTGTGATCAGGGATGTATGTCCCACACCTCTTTGAATGCTTACGCCAACTCTGGCAGGAAGATCTTTTTATTCCTTTTCTATAATGAGGAAACTGAGACTTAACAGGATTAGGAAACATGCCTAATTTCACAGAGCTAACCAGCTGTGAAGCGAGAGAATCTGAAACCAGGTCTCCCTAACTCCAAAGTCTATAATTTAAAGTATCATCTCTCTTATGAAACATACATACATGTATGTATATGTATATATATATAATAGCATTTTATAGTACTATATAGTATATGACTATAAATATATAATACCATAGAGTATTTAATACAATAAATGTACAATACTACATAGTATTTTATAATATTATAAAATATTTGTAATGCATACCATACTAATTACTGTAATGGGTAAGGTATTGGTGTAAAGATTCACTGAAGTCTGAGCTCCTAGAGTCTCAGAATTATAAGGGACATCAGATTCCTCCTATTACCCTGCACTCAAATATTCTGCACTGGATAGTATTCAGAAACGATGATTCCATGAACCTCTTTCAGCTCTGAGATGTTATGATATCATAATTATTACATGATATCACATACTGCTTCTCCGATTAGAGTATCTATACCACCAGGGGTAGACCAAGGATCAATTTTACAGGATAATAATTATTTCAAAGGCTATATTAAAACAAAAAGGGACATGATGTTGAGTTTAATTTAAAGTGTGTTTGGAATTTTGTCATAAAACAGGAGATTTCAGAAGAATTTTGTGCTTTTAGAATCCATTTTGAGCTACATGTCCCTAGATTCCTATGAGTGCATGCTGTTCTCTTTAGTCATAAGATTTTCTTCAGGGGAAAACATGATGAACAAGCTCTCAGAGACTCTGTGACTCAGATCATTCCACTGTCATTTCTAATTCACAGAAAGTATTTCTATATTTTGCATTGAGATCTGCCTTTTCTTATGGCTCTAAGGACTGAACTTCCTCTATGGAAGTGGCCAATCCTTTTACTAAGCATGATTTTCAGAAGAGGCCACACCTTCTCTTTATTCTGCCAAAGTCTTGAGGTGGTTTTTATCTGTGCAATCGAATGGTTTATCAACCATATTCAGATCATCTGCCCAGTCAGACCCATTCAGAACCCAGATCACACAGCCTTCCTGGAACAAAACCAGTGTCCAACCAGTTCTCTGCCCCAGGGAAGACCATTCCCTTCTTGGAGCCACAGTCTCCTTTTCTGGACCCAAAGATGCAGACCAGTCATGTCTAATGTTGACTGGTCTGGATTGTGAACAGAAGCTTAAAGCTAAGACATTTTGAAGCACCTGGCACTGCCCTTGAAGTGAGTACCCTGCTTGTTCCTGTGCTTATTTTAAAATAACCTAACGTCTCCTGGCACCTCTGAAATGAGCCAGGCCTCCAACTCCATAGTAACCCCTGCAGGCTAATATTCTGGCTATTTAATTTTTCCTGAATAAGTATCAGAGGTGAGCAACTGCATAAGAGCAGCATCCCCAGAAGGATGAGGTAGAGTTCGCTCTAACAAAGGATCTGAAGAATGAGCTGGGCTGCCTATGCCATAACTAGTCACCGCTGACACATTGGAAGATGTCATAACACATCATAACACACATAACACATAACACATTCTCCAGTGGGAGAAGCCCACATCCCAGGGATTTAATATTCTCCACCACGGCTAAGTAGCTTGCCCACCACACCAACCAGCCCTGGCTAAAGAAACTGCAAGGACTAGTTCTCCCCTGGCATTCAAGCCTCCTTATATAAACCAGCCCCACTGCCCTTCCCAGTGCAGCCTCCTTTCTCTGAATGTCTTCTCCCTGTTCCTGGAACATGCTTTCGTGCCTCCATGCGTTTGCCGAGGCTGTTTTCTCTGCCTCAAATGCTCTTCCTCCAACTTGGCAAATTCCCTTTTCATCCTTCATGATCCAGATTAATGAAGCCTGAGCTTTGGAGACACATAGAGCTAGGTTTGAAGTCTTATATTCTAATAGGTGTGCGGCTTAGGTAAACTACCTCTGAGTTTGTAAATTGAGTACAACCATAATTACTATGTTATATAATTGCTGTAATTAGCACATTAAATACAATTTTTAAAAATTATTAGTAAAATGCTTATCACGTAGTTGACACTTGGTTATTTTTGTTATTATTAGTAGCATTTGGATTTGAACTGGTGTCTGTCTCACTCCTAATTCCTTGTTCTTAGTTGTTATTCAATAATATCCATTTTATTTTTCTAAATCAGGGGTCTTCAACTTTCTACAAAGGATAGCATAGTAACTATTCTAGGCTTTGTGGGCCATAAGGTCTTTGTCAGCTCTGCTGTTGCAGCGTGAAACTAGACTTATTGTGGTGTTCGTTTTGCAATATATATAAATATTGAATCATTATGTTATATACCTGAAACTATATAATGTTATTTATCAACTATACCTCAGTTTTAAAAAGAATAAATATGCATTAAAAATAGCACCGTCTCATTGGCCTCATATTAAAAAACATAGGCTAGAGGGTTTTGAATTCTGATATCAAATACCAGATTTTATTCATCTTGTAATGCCCAGCATCTAGCTCAGATGTCTGCAGACTATAGTTCATAAGCCAAATCTGGCCCTCTACCTGTTTTGAAAATAAAGTTTTGTTGGAACATAGCCATTCCTGTTGGCTTATGTATTGTCTATGGCTGCTTTTTCACTATAATGGCAGAGTTGAATAGTTCATAACATACTCTATGACTCTCCAACCCTAAAACATTTATCATCTGGCTTTTTTCAGGAAAAGTTTACGAACCTAGCTCAATGCTTGGTAGCTGTTTGTTGTATGAATGAAGACTGACCAGAAACAGGCAGAATTAACAATCTGGCATTAGGACTTTGCAAGATTCAGTGAAAGAAATTGGAAGGAAACATGGGCCATAAATATTCATAAGTCAGAGAACCAGCAAGAGCGGTCATGGTGTAGAGGGTAGTGAGCTTTGGTCCCAAGGCTAAGACTAGTATCTTGTAACCCTATTCAGTGCTCCCTACTAGATGTCGACAGGCAAAGCCATGTCCAGAAGGGGAAACTGAGGCCCAGGGAGGGAAAAAGTTTGCTCAAAGTCATATACCTGGTGCAGTGCTGGGTTGGTACCAGGCTGACTATAGTCTGGAGCCTTGGAAGTGATATGCATCTAATAGAGACTTGGGCTGAAATGCTTGGGTCACCCCCCAAACTGAATGGTCATAATAGAGCTTCTAATGCTCTGCAATGTCTATCTTGTATTTGTCCATCAGCATCTCCTGACCTATGGTTCAAGATGATCAGCTTAATGGTGGGCTTATTTTTGTAATGAAATTTTAAAAACACGTTAGAGCACTTCACAGATGAGCGAGTCTATGACTGATGAGCATGAAATTCCCATTCAACCATATCTGGCCAATATTATTCTCTACCCTGAACCCCTTTTGTAAAGCCCATCGTCCTCTACCAAGGTACTTGTGACAATTCTTTTTAGAATGGTTTCATGTTTTTTAGATGTCTCCTTTTTATGCCCCAGTATCACCATGGTATTTTGAGTATCAACAGACAGGTCAGACAGAGTCTTATATGGTCATAGGTAGCTAATGAATTCATGCAGAACTACTTGTAATCAAAGATAAAGTATTTTTTCTTTTGCACTGTCCAGCTGCTACCCTGACTATCCCCTATATCACTTATAAATAACAGTTGTTTCTCATAGTCAACCAGAGATCCAGTTCTTGAAGATGCCCAGAGAATGTAAAAATCTTAGCAGGGGCTACCCTGGTGGCACAGTGGTTGAGAGTCCGCCTGCCGATGCAGGGGACACGGGTTCGTGCCCCGGTCCGGGAAGATCCCACATGCCGCGGAGCGGCTGGGCCCGTGAGCCATGGCCGCTGGGCCTGCGCGTCCGGAGCCTGTGCTCTACAACGGGAGAGGCCACAACAGTGAGAGGCCCGTGTACCGCAAAAAAAAAAGGAAAAAAGAAAAATTTGCATTTATACAGAAATTTCTATTGCAGGCATTTTTGGTGTGTGTCAGTTTCAAACTTTCTCTCTGGGGCAAATACAGACTATCTCCATAGTAATATGTCCCCCTAAGATCAGAACTGACTACTTATCTTGGAGGCATCCTAATCACCTCTTCCTGCCAGTATACACCTTCGCCTAATGCATTATACCTCTCTAAGTACCCTAACAGATGCCTTAACCTTGGAAAGGACACTTTTAGCAATGGAAAGTTCAGCGTCTTTGAAAGTTTCACTCTCCCCTGCTGGAAAATCTGATTGTATGAAAGTTCTACTTAAGTACAGACTCTCATCCAGTAAGCCTATTCTTCACTTCTAGGGCCAAGCACCTCTTCTCCCTTTAGGATACAAAATACCTTCACAGCGTTGAGAATGGCTCTCATGCCTTTCCCTGTAACTTACCTTCCTTCAAGTCCAATATCCCCAGTCTAACCACCCATGTCAGTTAGTTTGAAATCTCAGACCACCTTCCATGGTCATAATCCCACTCACCAATGCTCACTAAGAAGGCTTAAGTGTTTTGCTTTATTTATCACTTGTCATATTTGGCAATAATTGGATTTGATTGCATACTTAAAAGAGCAGTGAATGCATATACATCTATTTTTTTTGTGGAATCATTTGTTCTAGATTCTGGAGTCTGTAACTAGAAGGATTTGAAGAAGGTCATATCCATCTTTCATCTTTTTCCATCATATCCATCTTTTTCATCTACTTCTGTTATTTTGTTGTTGTTGTTTGAATTTTATTTTATTTATTTTGTATACAGCAGGTTTTGTTATCTATTTTATACATATTAGTGTATATATGTCGATCCCAATCTCCTAATTCATCCCACCACCACCCTCCCCCTCTTTCCCCTCTTGGTGTCCGTACGTTTGTTCTCTACATCTGTGTTTCTATTTATGCCTTGTAAACCTGTTCATCCGTACCATTTTTCTAGATTCCACATATATGCATTAATTTATGAATATTTGTTTTTCTCTTTCTGACTTCACTCTGTATGACAGTCTCTAGGTCCATCCACATCTCTACAAATGAACCAATTTCATTTTTTATGGCTGAGTAATATTCCACTGTATATATGTACCACATCTTCTTTATCCATTCATCTGTCGATGGGCATTTAGGTTGCTTCCATGGCCTGGCTATTATAAATAATGTTGCAATGAACTTTGGGGTGCATGTGTCTTTCTGAATTATGTTTTTCTCTGGGTATATGCCCAGTAGTGGGAATCTACTTCTGTTATCTCTTCTATATTCATTTTTCCCAACCGTCTTCATTTTAATAAATGATAATACAATTATTATGCCTAAAAGAAATGGAATGACTTGCCTGAGTTCATGCTGTGAAATGACGTATCCTAGCAAGTATTTAAAGCTAAGAAAATAATATTTAAGTAGAATCACTATGTGCCAAGAGCTTTGAACATGTTTTCTTATTCAGTCTTTAAAGAAAGCTCCATGCTTTCACTCCTATTTGACAGATGGTGAGACTGAGGCTAGGAGAAAGGAAGGCTTCGCAGATGCTCACTGAAAGGGAGCCCAGATTTTAACAAGGTTTCCAGAAGACCACCTTGCTCTTCAACTCAGAGTTCTATTTAAGTCATAACCTCACAACCTTAGGCCAGTGACGCTGCTTCTTTCTGAGAGAAGCAATTATTCGTTTTTTTCCCATAATTATAAAATCTTAGAGCAGGAAAAGAACATATGGAGTTTGTCAAGTCCAACTTGATTACTAAGAAGAAAAATATGCACCAATGTTGGGTTTCTGCATAACTCGGTTTCCTTTCTACTTTAACAGCCAGCATCCTATTTTTTTGTAAAGTTAATATCTTAGATTAAAAAGAATTCATCATCACCCTCACCGGAACACGTAGTGTCACCTTATGACATCATGGTCACCATAGCAACAGCTGTGAGTTTACAGCACATTGCCTTCAGTTAGGGATCATGGTAATGAGTTAAAGTATGGCAGCTTCAGGTGCTGATGTGAACAGGAAGGGAAGATGCGAAAAAGGAGAAACAGGTGTGCTACTTTTCCTGCCAACATTCCTTAGACCTGAGATGAGGTGGGAGTGAACATGTGAATAATCATTAAGGAATAAAAATAAATCTCCTAATCATCTAGCCAATGAAAAGAAGGAGAGGGGGAGAAGGACAGAAGAGAAAGTAGAAGTATTCTGGCATCCTATTTCCAAATGTCAGAGGGTTGAAAATTCTTGATTCTTTCTCTGCGTTTTGTCCTTGAGCTGTGTAGCATATCAGAAAGAGCAGGAAATTAAACAACTCTGGGAAGAAGTTTTGGACTATACCAGTTATAAGCTTTTCACACTTGGGAAAGTTCTCTAATCTTTTGAATCTCAGTTATCTCATCTGTAAAAGGGGTGTGACATTTGCATTCTGAGAGCGTTAGGAAGATCAAAGGGTAATGCAAGTAAGGTATCTGACGTGCAAAGCCCTCAGTTTACTTTTTTTCTTTCTAAGTGGTTAAATTTTAGACTTATGAAATATGGTAGTCAGTGGTGGACACATAGATGGCCATCCTATCCATTTTTATACTTTTCTACATGTTTGAACTATTCTCTAGTTGTTTGATTTCTAAATGAAAATGTGTTAATTTGTTTAAATCCCACTTTGGTAATAGATATCCATTCTAGATACGTTTTACTCTGAGCTTGGTCAAGCCCTCCACTTCTCTGAACCTTCAAACTGTATAAACAGAAAAATAGATTGTATGCTTCTGTTAGCCCTTGCTACTTATATCACACTTTCATATCATCCAATCCTTTCTACACCTGTGGATTTATCCATCACTGGAACTGCAACATTGAAATTGGAGATTTCTTTCTCTTTTTAGAATTTTTTATTGGGGTATAGTTGATTTACAACGTTGCATTAGCTTCCACTGTACAGCAAAGTGAATCAGTCATACATATGCACATATCCACTCTTTTTTAAATTCTTTCCCCATATAGGTCATTACAGAGTACTGAGAAGAGTTCCCTGTGCTATATGGATATTTATTTCTATTCTTTTTGTTTGATGAATGTCTTTCTAATTAGACTTCAGAGAGAAGGTTTTGCAATGTTTTGCTTCTTGTGTCCCCAGGTTCTAGCACAGTCCCTTACACAGAGAAGGTGCTCAATATATACATTTGTTGAATAAAAATATCTTTAGGGGCTTCCCTGGTGGTGCAGTGGTTGAGAGTCCGCCTGCCTATGCAGGGGACGCGGGTTCGTGCCCCGGTCCGGGAGGATCCCACATGCCGTGAGCCATGGCCGCTGAGCCTGCGTGTCCGGAGCCTGTGCTCCACAACGGGAGAGGCCACAATAGTGAGAGGCCCGCGTACCGCAAAAAAAAAAAAAAAAAAAAAAAGATCTTTAGTAGATATCATTATTTGATATAAGTACTTAAAATGCCTGAAGAATATTATTGAATACCTCTATGAGTGCACTCACTGAAATAGCCAAACGTGCCCTTATATATGCCTGACTTTGTCTATATCGCTGCTTGTTAGCCTTTTGTGCTTGAATCTCTGTCTCCAGCTGAGCCTGTTTCTCTGCATGTCTCTCTTGATCACTTTCAACATACATATGTCATTCTTTTCTTTCTCTGCCTCTTTAAAATCTCCCACCCTGTCTCCTACACTCAGTTTCCGCCCCCCCACCCCCCGTTTTTTTTTTTCTCTGTGGTCTTTAAAAAGATTTTTCCTTGGGACTCTCCTGCCAACATAATTCCATGTGAGTTACATTCGTTTGCAAAACCTTTCACTGCATGAAGATGTTTTATTTAATTAGTAAAAGTTCAATTATTTTTTGTCCCCCGACAGAGCATCATACATCACCAAGTCCGGAGAGTCATTAGCTATGAAATTAATCAGGATGGAGGAAAGCAGAATAAAATCCTGGACCCTGGTGTAACTCACCGTGTCTCAGATTCAGCTGTGCCTACCCTCCGGGACAGAGCCCTCTCAGGACCTCTTGGGCCATTCCTGAGTCTGAAGGAGGCTGTTACTCACCCCAGCACACACGCTGCTGCTCAGGGACAGAGGAGGGGACCAAGGGGAACTGAGAGTATTTGAATATCTCAAGCACAAAATGTCCCACCTGGGAACTCCCATGACTCTTTTGAGAGAAAGTATTTATCTGCCAGAGCCTCTTTCAGGTTAGGTAGAAGGTGACTGCTTCCACTCTTGGGGGGATAAAGAAGAGAACTTGTTTACATCTCTGCCCTGCCTAATATACAGCCTTTAGGGAATGCTGCCTTAAGATTATGGTATGATTAGGAATAAAAGAGGAACCATGCATGTAAACCCCCAAGAAGCATTTGATCTCTATATAAATTATGTTAATTAGTTACTCTCTCGGTCTTAATGCTCTCTGGTCCTCAGTTTCCACATCAGTAAAATGGGAATAATGATGTCCACTGTATGTCCCTTGCAGAATTGCTGCCAGAGTAAAAGAAAAGAATAAAATTAACGTTGGGATGCTAAAATGACACTTTGTTTCCTAACAGTTCTCAAAAGTAACTTTGTCAAATACAAAGCCCTATGTTGGGACTAAAAACAAAACAACACATGTGACCATTCTGTTCACCACATGAATAAGAGAGGCAGCTGTCATGTGTCAAAGGGAACACTGGTCAGAGCACATCTCTACCCTTGGTGACTTGTGTGACTTTGAATCTCTCTGTGAACTTCACACAGTGGCAAAATGGAAAGTGGAGGTCGTCGCCCAGGGTGTGGCTGTAAGAACAGAGTAAGTTCATGAACATTTAACTGCCTTTATTCTGTCTTGAAATACCATCAGTTAAACTTTATGTTCTTGGTTGCTTCAGTGTAACTATAGGCTCTTTACAAAATGTATATGGTTTAGTATGTGATTCCTTCTCTTATCATTATTCTCCCTCCTGGATCATTGTATCAGTTTCTTTATCTGGAATCCATCATTTAGGCAGCTTCTACTAAGTATCATGTGTGATGTTTGCTTGCATTACCTCATTTACTCCTCTAAACAGCTCTATCAAAGTTGGGCATTATCTCCATTACACCAAGAGGAGGGGAAAATAGTGTCCTGTAGTTCACTGGTAAGCGGGAGGCCCAGGAGTCAAACTCCTCACCATTTGCCTCTGAAGCTGGAGCTCATTCCTTTTTATGCCATGGCTTTTCAACAAGCTTTCTCTAGGAACTGTCGGGATCTCTGAATTCCCCCTGGGATGCTCAGGTATAAGGAATGGGCCAGCCTAGGGTCAGGCTGGGTTTCCAAGCAGCAGCTGTTGTGCTTGCTTTTCTGCCTTTGTTCTTTCAAATGCAACCTAACGCACAGCCAAGCAGGTGACCCGAGCCTGGCAACTGGTAAATTGTAATAATAGTAAGACTGCGCATCAATACAGTAACTTTCATCTGGAGGCGTCTGAGGACTCTGCTGACTTTAATTAAGCTTCACAGCATCCTCATCCTTTAAGGTCAAGACTGTACCGATTGTAAAGAGAAATAAACTGGGATGATAATGACTCTCATGAAACTCAAGATGGATCATTTGTCAGGATAGCCTCTGGAGCAGGTGATAGAGGCCCAGTCCCTAAGTCAGCAGAAACAATCATGACATAAGGGTGTCCGTGAAAGCACCAGCTGTGAAGTCAGTAGACAGGTCTTTGGCCTGCCCTTGCCATTTATTATCAGGGGGAATAGAGTCAGGACACTTTTCCTTCGCATTCTCCATGTATCCATCAGTAAATCAGGGGAGCTGCTGATCACTGTCTTACTTAGGATCACTTATGCTCATGGCAATATGGTCCTTAATTATAATAACAATAATTTATTATATTAATTATATAATGAAATATACCTATATAATAATATTTATTATTATAATTAATAATAATAATCATCTTACCAGTGTCCCAAATGGTGCTTCATGTACATGTGCTACCAGGTTGTTTCAGAATCATCTTGGGGATTGGGTGGGGGTGGTGGGGATTAGGTGCATCAAAGAAATGCAGATTCCCAGGGCCCACCCCAGTGACTCACAAACTGAAGATTTTTTAAAACCCCTCAAATGCTTCTGATGATGTCTGGGACCCACTGGAGGCCAACCTTCGTTCTGATCTTTGCATTTTTATGGGTTATAGTGAGATTTTCTGCTCCTGCCCCATTTGTTCTCTCTCCAATTCTTTTCTCCCATCCCATTTACTGCCCTAGATTCCACCTTAAAATATGGATTATCTGGGGCTTCCCTGGTGGCGCAGTGGTTGAGAGTCCGCCTGCCGATGCAGGGGATGTGGGTTCGTGCCCCGGTCCGGGAGGATCCCACATGCCGCTGAGCAGCTGGGCCCGTGAGCCATGGCTGCTGAGCCTGCGCGTCCGGAGCCTGTGCTCCGCAACGGGAGAGGCCACAACAGTGAGAGGCCCGCGTACCGCAAAAAAAAATATATATATATATGGATCATCTGCTTGTTTTCAACAACAATTGAAAAAATATTTTCATAGTGAGGTAGATTACAGGCAATCCACTTATGGTGATGTAACAGAATGGTTCCAAAGGAAATTTTGATTCTATAATAATAGCAGATCTTCACCAAACACTTACTACATCCTAGGCACTGTTAATTATTTTTACATGCATCAGTTGATTTGGTCCTCACAGCAGTCAAATAGGTAGATAATTCATATTATTATCCTTGTAGCTGAGGAAACTAAGGTACAGAGAAGTTGGGTAATTTGTCCAAGACCATGCAGCAGAACTGGGATTTGAACCCCGACAGTGTGGCTCTGGGGTGTTTTCTGTTAAGCTCTAATGATGGTCTGTCAACTAATCCAGAGAAGAGAGAGGATCCTGATAACTATGTACTATGAAGTACTAAACAATACTGAGACCTTTCAGACTCTGATAAAAGCTATAAAAGCCTCTCCAGAAAATTTTTGCTATCAATTAAAAAGGCAACAAACTTGTCTTTGTGGCTTTTGGGTAAAATTACAAAGCACATTATGGGTAAAACACAAAGAAGAATTTAATGGTCCAAGCTGTCAGTTTTTAATAGTCAGATTTCTTCAAGGTGGTAGTGAGCTAACCTTTGCAAGAGGTGCTCAAGCAAATGGTGAGCAGCAAACTCACAGTGATGCTGCAGATGGAATTTTTCTATAAGAAATCAATTGCCTTTCCGGAAAGGAAAAAGTGCACCTTGGCAGTCTGTAAAGAAGGACACCCAAATACAGCCTCAATAGTGTAGTGTTCATATTGTCTGGTATGTAAGAATAATTTAAAATATTACTAGTTATGTAAAGAAGCTGGACAATGTGGCCCCAAACCTGGAAACTGACCCTGAGATAACCCAGCTATTAAAATTAGCAACAACAAAAAAAGTACTTCAAAGCAGCTATTATAACTATCCCAGGACTTAAAGGAATGTGCGATCATACTAAGTCAATCTCCGGCAGCCACATAGAAACTATAAAGAAGAACCAAATGAAAATTTTAGAAACAATGTCTCAGAGCTTAAACGAAAAATTCACTGATCTGGTTTACTAGCAGACCTGAGAAAACAGCAGAAGAGATCAGTGAAACTGAAGATGTAATGATAAAAACTATCTAGAATGAAGCACAGGGAAATCAAAAGACAAAAAAATAGCAAAGCCTCAATGACTTGTGGGAAATATCGGTCCATTATATCAATATCCACATAATCAGAGTCCCAGAAACAGAGGAGAGATAAGAGGACAGGAAAGCGGCAGGATTGATAATGGTGAAGTGTCTCCCCAATTTGGTAGAAAACAAACTTACAGATCCAAGAACATCCAAAAGGAAAAAAAGCCCCCAAATGATAAAAACAAAGACAATGACATCTAGAGATATTACAGTCAAACAATCAAAAATTAAAAGAAAATATTGAATGAGTCCAAAGAAAACGACACATAGATAGAGTAAAACAAGGATGTAAATGACAGCTGATTTCTCACCAAAATCAAGGGAGGACAAAGGCAATCAAATGACATCTTTAAGTGCTGGGGGAAGGGTGGGAAATTGTCAGCCTGAAAGTCCATATCCAGCAAAAATATCCAGGAAAAGTGAAGGCAAAATTAAGACATTTTTATTTTTTTATTTTTTTTTGCGGTACGCAGGCCTCTCACTGCTGTGGCCTCTCCCGCTGCAGAGCACAGGCTCTGGACGCACAGGCTCAGCGGCCATGGCTCACGGGCCCAGCCACTCCGCAGCATGTGGGATCTTCCTGGACCGGTGCACGAACCCGTGTCCCCTGCATCGGCAGGCGGACTCTCAACCACTGCACCACCAGGGAAGCCCCAAGACATTTTTAGATTTTTTTTTTTTTAACTGAGATAATTTGTCTCTAGAAGACTGGAGTTACAAGAAGCGGGAAGAAAGTTTATCAAACTAAAGGAAACTGACAGACCTACAGAAAGAGCTAACAAGTACCAGGAGGGGTAAGCATAAGACTAAACATCAAAGACAATTTTTTAAATTGTCTTTATATATTTAAAATGCATATGACTATTTTGAGCAAAATATATAATACCACTTACATATTGCAGACATATAAGATACGTGAGACCATAAAAGAGGAGGATGGTAAATAACTCTACTGTTGCAAGTTTCTTTCACTTTACTGGAAATAGTGACATTAACTCCAAGTAGACTATAATAACTTGAGGATGCATACTGGAATCCCTAAGGCAACTGTTTAAAAAAAAAAAAAATTGAGGTGGTATAGCTGAAAAGCCAATAGAGGAATTAAAATTAAATGCTGGAAAATATTTGATTAACCCAGATGAAGGCAGGAAAGGACAAATAGCAAAGTCATAAGAAAATTGTAGACCTAAAGCCAACTATATGAATAATAATATTAAATCTAAATGAACTCAACATTACAATGAAAAGACTGAGATTTTCAAACTAAATAAAAAAGCAAGACGCAATGCAATTGTGTGGTACTTTGAAAATTAAAAGACAGCATAAAAATTACCATGCAAACGTTAAGATTAAGAAAGTTGAATCAGACAAAATGGATTTCAAGACAAGTACTTTTTTATTTTAAAATTGTCAAACATACAGAAGAACTTCCAAATAGTTTAAAGAATTTCTATGCACTCTGCACCCAGATTCTCCAAGTGTTAATATTTGAGCACGTTTCTCAATATCATTCTCTCTATATATCCGGCTTTCTCTTCTTCCCCCTTCCCTCTCCCTTTCTTTGTTTATCCGCGTAAAGATCTGTACACACACACACACACACACACCCGAGTCTGCAGATCTTTTTTTCCTGCATTACTTGAGAATATGATACATACATAATTCTCTTTTACACTTAAATATTTCATTGTGTGTTTCCCCAAAACTAAAACACTATCTTACATAAGCAGGATGCAATGATCAAAATCAGGAAATTTACATTGCTACCATATTATTATCTAATCTACAGATGCTATTTAATGTTTCCCAATCATCCCTCTAAGGTCTTTTTTATAGCAAAAATAACTTCTAGTTCAGAATTTAATTCAGCATTAAATGTTGCACTTAGTTTTTGTGTCCCTTTACTTTCCATTAATGTGGAATGGTTCCTTAGCCTCTGTCCTTCACGACCTTGAGATTTGGGAAAATCACAGGTCTTCTGGGGTAGAATGTTTCTCAAACTGGGCCTGTCTGATATTTCCTCATGACCACGCTCAGGTGATGCATTTTTTGCAGGAGTACCTTGGGAGTGCTATTGTGTCCTTTTCTCAGCAAAATATTAGGAAGAAAATGGTGCCTGTTTGTCCTACTCCTGGTGATTAACCTTCATCATTCAGTTAAGGTGGGGTCTGCCAGTTTTCTCCTTTAAAGTTACGATTTTTGCATTTGTTTAATAAACATCTAACTGGGAGATTCTTTGAGACCATGCAAATATGCTGTTTCTCATCAAACTTTTACTGGTTTTAGCATCTGTCGGTGATCCTTCCCTGAAACGATTATTACTAAGGTGGTTTCTGATTGAAAGCCACAAGTATAAAGAGTAGCACTTGACACTGAAGAAGGGTTAATTTGTTAGGAAGATATAGGAATCATAAGTATATATATATATATATATGTCAATAACAGAGCTTAAAATACATAAAGCAAAGCTTCCAGAATTAAATGGAAAAAAGATATAAATCCAGAATCATCATTGAGGATTTAAAAATACATGCAGCAAATTGACAGAATTAAAGAAAACTAGATATATCCATAATCATAATGAAGATTTTAACACTCTTCTTCAACAGTTGATAAATTTTTAAAAATTCTGTAAGGACATACTATGAATAACACTGTCAGCCACACTAACCTAAGTGACAATTATACCGCACTACACCCAGGAACTACAGAGCATACAGACTTTCCTAATGTACATATAACGTTCACCAAGAGAGACTACATGTTGGACTATTAACTAGGTCTCAATAACTCTTAAAAAGAGATATCTTACAGAATATAACTTCTAACCAAATGGAATTATATTAGAAATCAAAAACTTCTAAGACATCTAGAAAAGTCCCAAATATCTGTAAATTAAAATGCTCGGTGAACAGTGCCTTAGCCAAGGAGGTGGCCTTCTAGTCAAGTTTTAAATATAGATTCTGCTGTGTGACACACTTAGGGGGTCTTGGGAGATAAACACTATTTTTTAATACCTTTTATTATTATTCAGCATTTGCGTATTTCAGCAGAGAAATTTACAGGTAAAGAAAGAATGACAATATAATTCACTGTGATGTGGATGTTTAATCTCATGATTTGGCAAAGGCCTTTATTAGTGAGGGAAGTAAAGCACGGGCCAGAACACATGCCACCCTCCAGGCCTGGATGGAGTGATTCCCCCAAACACATAAAGGAAGGGACCCGGTGCCTTTCATAGAACCTGCTCCACCCTGTGGTTTCTGTGGCTATCTCCTCTATGATTTGCAGAGGAGAGGTACGTAGCTACCCTGCTTTTCCCAGATTCCAGCTCTTAGAGAAATTGACATTATTCAGGCTTCAGGGGACTATAGAAATGAAGCAGCAGCAGCAGAATCACCTGGCAGCACATCACTGCATAAATGCCACTGGATCTTTATTAGAATGGAAACAGAATGCTTCGGAGCAGCTGACCTCAGGAGGCTCTTTCTGCCCATAGACTGTGAAACAAAATTGCATCTATATCCAGATATACATTTATATATTTTATTTTCCTTGTTTTGTCTCTAGTAACTAATTTTTCTATTATGAACATTATTCTTTATGTAAGATATATATATGTGTGTGTGTGTATGCATCTATATTTTTAAAATTTTAAAAGTGAAAGTGAATTCAATGCTCAAAGCAAGGAAAGTTTTTTTTTTTTCCGTTATCCCTTTAGAACATTGCGCTGTCCCCATTATTTTGGGAAAGAAATCAGTGCTTTAAAATGATTAGGAAACTAAAGGGGTGGAAAGTCACACTTGATTTATTTTTTCAGGTGATGAACTTCACACTTGAGAGGGAGAAAAGGGACCTGAGAATGTAACTGTGAGTTTGGAATCAGTGTGCTAGTCAAAATGGGTGTCAAGAAGAGAAAGGTGGGAGGGGGCATTACAGATCAGGAAAAGCAATTCAGTGAAGACGTGACTCAAAAGGTCAGGCTGCTAAGAGTCCCTGAAGGGTGAGAACCAGAAATCACACGATGCAGCCCACGCAGGCCCGCATGAAGGACCAGAATAATTGATGATATAAGAGCCAGAATCTGCGTAATTCACAGGATCTTCACCACCCACAGACATGCAGCCCAACTGTCTCTCTGCAAACATTATAGAACTCGGGTGGTGGTGTGAGGGTTTGGGGCTGCAAGGTGATAAGGTAGCTAAAGAGAGAGGGCTTATATGGACAGGGATCTTGGACAGGGACCAGAAATGCATCCCTCTCCCACCCACTATGTTTTAAAGATAAACAACGAACAGGTACCACGTGAGAATCCAACTCCCCAGTGTGTGTGAACGTGTGTGCCAGTCTCTAATACCATAGTATCGTTCTCTCTCTGGTGAAAAGCTGGGATTTATAGCTTCAAAGCGAAATAGACATCCTCCTGTTCCTTCAATCTAACTTGAACTAGCAACACTCAAGCCTGCCTGGGGGAAAATGACACAGCTGGTTCCCCAGCGGAGGCTCTCGAAAAGGTAAAGAGCAGGCAAGAAAGATGCTAATAGCTGGTCCCTGCTTTTTAAGACCCAGCAAGCCTGTCTACTATTAATCGTGCCTCAATTAGTGACTCAGACTTGACCAATCAGATGAACAACTCTTCCTGCCTTTGGGAGAAAGCTAGGCAGTGGGTGGGGAGTGGCAGTCCTGTTGTGAAGAGAGGGGCAGATGTTGACATTGAGGACCGTACAGTCTCCATCAAGCTCACACATTTCCGCCTGGGTGAGCCTGGGTGTGTTTCCCTAATCACTTGTCCACTTGAACGGACTTGAGCTTCCAGTAATTGTTCTCAGTGCTCCCTACATCCTTGGCCCTGTTAGACTGCATCTGGCTCTTGCTCTGACCATCTCTCTGCGATTTCTCTAAATCAGAGCAAGGAAGAGGCAGGCTACAGAGTGAACGTGGGAAATCACGTAAACTCTCTGGGTCTGCCATTTTTATTAATGTTTAGATTCATTCACTGGGTGCAAGGCCTAGGGCCAGGAACCTTGGGAACAGGGCTTAGTAGCTGTTGCCTTTGAGGTGCTCACAATTTAGCAGGGGAGACAGACCAATCATGTACTGTGGCAGGCTGTGCTAGTTTGCTAGGGCTGCCCTAACAAAATTACCACAGACTGGGTGGCTTAAACAACATACATTTATTTTCTTACAGTTACGGAGGCTGGAAATCCAAGATCAAGGTGTCAGTAGGGTTGGTTTCTTCTGAGGCCTCTCTCCTTGGGTTGCAGACGGCCACCTTCTTGCTGTGCCCTCACGGGATCTTTCCTCCATGAACACACATATCTGTGTCTTAATATCCTCTTCTAATAAAGGACATCAGTCTTATTGGATTAGGGCCCACTCATCCATATGACCTCATTTTATCTTAATTATCTCTTTAAAAGCTCTGTCTCCAAATACAATCTCATTCTGAGATACGTGGGGTTAGGACTTTAACCTATGACTTGTGGGGGGACAAAATTCAGCCCACAACACAGGCACTGTGTTGGATGTAGAAAGCTAGAAAACAGAGTCCCTACGTTTGAGATGTTTTCAGGCTAGTGGGAGAAGCAAGGCCCCAACTCAGTATAAATCAGGCAGGGATACAGCACTTTAGGAGCGTAATTTAAAATTGAAGGAATAAATATATTCACAAGTAAATAGTCTACAAGTATCTGGAGAGGTTTCATGGAAGAGATGGTAAGAATGTTAGGACTTGAATAGAAGGAGGTACCCTCCCTTCCTGTCACTTATAAACATTGTCAGGACTTTTGCCTTTCCATCTAGTAGTAAACTCAACACAATAATGCTCCAAGGGGGTGGGGCAGGAAGGAAAGGGAAGCAGGAGGAATGAGAAACTGGAGTCTTCAGTTCAAGCTGTTGCCTCCTACTTGGTAAATCCAAACTCTCTTTTGCTCAGCATCCTTTGTATTATCCAAGATGGTTGTTAATTATTTTCACTCAGCTAAACATTCCTAATTCCCTCAAATATGCTCAGGCCATGTAAGAATGAGAAGGAGCCTTAGAATTCTATGAAATTGAGGGGGAACACAGATGAGATTTAGGGAGGGCTGGGAGCCTCTAAAACAAGAATCAGTTTTGTGGTTATATTACATTGTACTATGGATAGGGTCCATAGTTCTCCCTGCATAAAGCTCATGTGACTCCGTGGAAGGCTTCCTTCCAGGGCGCTTGGAATAAAATCCATTCTTGTTACCAAGCCCTACAAGATCTGACCCCTGCTTATCCTCTAAATTCATCTCCTACAACTCTCTTCCTTACTCATTGAACCACAGTGATCCCAGCCTCTTTTCTATTCCTGAAACACACCAAGCTGATTCCTGCTCTAGGAAATTAGCTCTTGCCTCTCCCTGGAATGCCCTGCCCCCAGATCTGTGCCTGTCTGGTACCTTCTGGTCATCCAGATCTTAAGTTAAATGCCACCACCTTTGCACCCAGATTATTGACTTCCTCAGTCATTGTTGATCACATTACCCTCAGTATCCTGTTTTGTTTTCTTGATATCCCCATCACAATCTGAAATGATCTTCTCTATACCTTCGTTTACTGGCATATTTCATGCCACACAACTCAAATGTAAGCTCCATGAAACCAAGGCCCATGTTTATTGCTGTCCTCCAAGCATCTGGAATTGCATCAGGCACATGGCAGGTAGGTGATCAATACGTATTTCATGCATAGATCCTCAGAGTGACCCACAATTTCTTACTCCATCTCATGTTCATTAAGTGAACAAATAACAAACAACTAACAAGTAAAGAAGTAAAACCAAGAAACACCAGTTGCATTGAATCTGTGTATTTTGAAAATGAGGAAAATGAGGCCCAGAGGAGTTCATTCATTTTAACAAGCCCTGTATGGGATCATTTCAGCCTTTTTGCCATCTAGGAACTTCTGTTTGGACCTGATCCAGTTGCCAATATTCTTCCCAAAATGTGGTACTGGGAATATTCCATAATAGGCTGGCTGGAAAGAGCAGGATCACCTCCCTTATCTTGAACCCCCCGTACCTCCTACAATGCTTTAAATTCTTTTTCAATATCTTTCTTGTGCCATCAGGCGGCTTATTACTTGCAGTTCTTTTGGAAGCAGTTGCCATATTTTCTGTTATTAGTTATTACTAATAATCCAAACAAACACTTTAGTTTTCCCAAATTCTAGGAGGTATTTTTAAAAGGGCCATCTTAATTATGCATAAACAATGGAGAATCACAGAGGATTCATTAACATAATAAACAGAAGTCTGTTTCCAGCATCCCACAAGCAAGGTGATATAAAAACAACCCTTATTTGCTGCTTAACAACTGTGGGTTTCTTTTCCAAGTTCTTCTCCCAGCTTTCCTAATTTGGGGACTCTTCTTGCTGCCTATACTTTCACCTGAGGGGAAAGGGAGAGTTTAAAGAGGAAGTGCCTCTTGGTGTTCGCCTTGAGATAGAGATAGAAATGAGACCAGGCATACTCCCAATAGATAGTCTCAAAACAATAACATGATAAAATAAGAAGAGTGGATATGTGAGAAGAGCACAGCCTTAGCACCAGAGAGACAGGAGATCCAATCCTAGCTTCACCACTCACTAGCTGTGTGACCTTGGACCAGCAGTATAACCTCTCTGAGCCTATTTCTTCCTCTTTCAAATGGCATTATCCCATGCTTCATTGGGTTATGAATTAAGTTTGCATGTCTGAATCTCCCAGCTCAGTGTCTGGCACATCCTTAGAAGCTCTAGTTCCCTTTACCCCAAAAAGAGTCCTTAGAACCTTGCTATGGCTTTCCCCTTCTCCACCTCTTCACCTTATCCTAACTTGGGAAGTTGACCTAACTTGATTCTTCCTGGGGCCCCGGCGGGATCTAGAAGCCAGCAGGCTCTGAGTGGTAGCTGCCTGCCAGTTGGCAGGGAAGAGTGGTATGCCAGAGTGGGGATTGAACTGTTGCCATTGGAGATGGTAACAGATGCTTCCTGGCTAAATCAGGGCCCTGTGGTTTGAGACAGAATCCCAATTACTTCAAATTAGGAGATTGCAACCACAGGGGCTTTTAACCCACCCACTCCTCACTGCAGCCAACCTGGCTTCATTTTGTTGAGAGCTTTAACCTGGACTCGAGATTTGTAAGTGAGAGCATCCTGTACACATAATCATGTTTGAATTATTTAAGTTTCCCTCTCTCTGAACCTAAGGTCCTCCTTAGCTTAACAATAGTCCTGGGAGTAGGCAAAGGGCAATAGAAGAACAATCGGGTTCAATTCTGAACTCTATCACTTGCTGGCTGTTTGACCTTGGTCACCTGTGATCCTCTGTTTTCTCATCCGAAATGACGATGATAACTTGAGTCCTGTTCTGATGATGAAAGTGAGATGCCCAGTGTGAAAAGGCTTTGTAAATCGGGAAGGACTATACAGTCTCCATACCTGCGCATGTAGAACTCGCAGAAACAAAGTGCTGACCGTCCTACGCCACTCTACATAAGGGACTTGGGCATCCGTGGCTTTTGGTATCCACCTGGGTCTTGGAACCAATGCCCAGAGGATTCTAGGGGCCAACCGTACATAGTCCTTCATATCATTGGAAGCCCCTTCAACAGTGAACTCAAGCCTGATACCACCAGTGCTAGGAGCACTCAGGATAGAGTCAGAGATGACTGATGCAAATGTGTTTTAAGGCTTAAGCCATTTATTTAAGCTCTAGAACATCCTTTTTGTCTTTCAAATTGAAGTAAAATTAATAGTAAGATGCTTGCCTCACAGGGTTTACAGTTTTATGAGTGTAATGTGGAGCCCTTTGTAAACTGTAAAGCGCTGTGTACACATGAGCAATTATTATTATGTTCTCAGGCTTTTTTTGGGTTTGGCACCAGTTGAGTCAGCTGAATGCTCTGAGCAAGAACAATCTGTTTTCTTTCCTCCTGGCAAAGAGCACAAAAGACAGAGCAGCTCATAGAAACTGGGGCAGGAGAAAAAAGACGACTCTCCTCTCTCTCTCTCTCTCTCTCTCTCTCTCTCACACACACACACACACACACACACACACACTCACACACAACTTCCCCATAGATTCCCACAAGTCCAGCATTCACAATACCACGCCAGGGCTTCCCTGGTGGCACAGTGGTTGAGAGTCCGCCTGCCAGTGCAGGGGACACGGGTTCGAGCCCCGGTCCGGGAAGATCCCACGTGCCGCGGAGCGGCTGGGCCCGTGAGCCATGGCCGCTGAGCCTGCGCGTCCAGAGCCTGTGCTCTGCAACGGGAGAAGCTGCGACAGTGAGAGGCCCGTGCACCGCGATGAAGGGTGGCCCCCGCTCGCCACAACTAGAGAAAGCCCTCGCACAGAAACGAAGACCCAACACAGACAAAATTAATTAATTAATTAATTAACTCCTACCCCCAACATCTTCTTTAAAAAAAAAAAAAACCCACGGCAGCACTTGGGAAGCGGCCTCATTTCCTAAGCCGTCTCTGTATCCCAGCCCCGATGCTCCCGCTAGTTGCCCGGATAGTTAAGATCTAAATTAAGAACGGGTCCCTAGCTCCAGCAGGCCTCATTGCATGGTGTGGAGCCTGAAACTTGGCTCCCAGGCCACTGACTCTTCCATTGCTTTAGCCTCTGCTTAACCCCCAAGTCAATCAGTCTTTAACTTATGTTAATTTTTTATGTCTGAAATCCACCACCTTCTCTGCAGTCCCTTGGACACCACCTCATTCCAGCCACCGCACCCTCCTGTTCCCCTCCTCCGTCTCCTACAAGGTCCTCCTTCCCAGCCTCCCTGTCTCCACTCCAGCTTCCATTTCATGGGTTTTCCTCTCTGCACCGAGAGGGGCCTTTTTTGTTGTTGCAGTACGCGGGCCTCTCACTGCTGTGGCCTCTCCCGTTGCGGAGCACAGGCTCCGGACGTGCAGGCTCAGCGGCCATGGCTCACAGGCCCAGCCGCTCCACGGCATGTGGGATCTTCCCGGACCGGGACACGAACCCGTGTCCCCTGCATCGGCAGGCAGATTCTCAACCACTACGCCACCAGGGAAGCCCCAGAGGGGCCTTTTTAAAAACGCAAATATCACTCCTCTGCTTAAAACTTGTCAAGGTCTTTCCACTTCTCTACAGTAAAAAGAAAAAACAAATGCCTTAACAGAGCTCATAGGACCCTGCTTGAGCTGGCTCTGTCTACTTAGCCTCTGCAATACTCCCCTTTGCCCTCTGAGCACCCCAAATACTGACCTGCTGTCTGTTTAGGGAACCTGCTCTCTCTGTGTCAGTCTATTTGTGGAACATCTCAAGCAAGCCCCTCCTCCCCTGCTTACTTTGCCCCACTTCCAGCTAATTAGCTCTGTACTCCTCCTGCAGGTACCAGTTCACCATCCTCCCACCAGGAGCATCTTTCTTAGTTTCTCAGTGGCTTAGTCCCTGGACTGTGCATGTTCATGGCGCTTCAGCTCTTCCCGTATGGCGGTTATCCCAGCTTGCCATTATAGGTATATATATTTCTGTGATGATGTAGTTAATGTTGCATAAAATTCTGAGCTCTGAGAGTGCAGGAATCATACATTTGCTGACTACACAGTCCTAGATTTTGTGCCACAGTACATGGCACAAGATACAATGAATGGACATGAGTCTGGGCAATTCACGTATTCTTTCTCCTTGTTCTCCTTCCACATCTACAAAACGGAGCTAATATGACTTTTTCCACCTACTTCAAAAGATATACAGAAGAGACAAATGAGATCATGCATCTGATGAGGGCAATGCAAATAAAGCATCACCTTTTAAACCAGCACAAGGCTGACTGAACAGCAGGGCCGATAGAAGGCCGAGGTGGGAGGCATTGTTTGGGTTTGCATCTCAGCCGTGGCACTTGGTTAAGTTTCTTAAAAGCACATTTAGACTCACTTTACTCACCTGGAAAATTGGAAAATATCACCAAAATTGCAGAATCATTATGACTATCAGGGATTATGTACATAAAGCAGCTGGCAGAGGGTATAGAGCCTACAGGTTGCTCAGTAAAATGTATTATCATTACTACTGCTGTTATTACTATTATTGCAGAAATTCAGGAAAAGTTAATTTCTATTGATACTTTACTCAATGTCTTGCTTCCTTTAAAGAGAACTTCCTGCAAAATTTAACTGACGATGCCCTCCTTTTCTGACAAATTATCTACATTTTGCAAATCAAATTCAGTATCATGAAATATATGTATTTTGTTATTCACAAATTAACCCATGTTTGTAAATCTTGCCTCTCCTTAAGGTCAAGGACTGTTGTATGGATCCATTTTATCACCAGCTGCACCCACCTCAGTGGAAAGTGTGCTGCAGGTATTTAGAGAATTGACTCAGGAGATATGGGTAAAGTTAACTCATTAATTCAGACGTCACTAATTTGCATTTTAGAGTGAGTGAGTCAGAAGTTCCAGTGCATCTATGGGGTAGCTAAGCCTATTCATAGATAAAGCCAGGGTGTTTAAACCAAGGGGGAATGTAGAATGTTTTATGAAGAGTTTTGGTATCAATTTATTATTTGTTTCCAGTAAGAGGAGAATAATTCACAAAATAGAGCTGGGTTGCATCCTAAACAAGTTCTACTTGGAGGGACAGTGACGGTGGCAGGAAGAAGTTGATGAGTCCTCTCTGCAAAAATAGGTATAAAAATAGACACATCAAACGTACTTCAATGCCAGCTTTATGAGAAAGCAAGACAGCGAGACAGAGACAGAGAATATAAAAATGAATTTAATTTGGGGAATTTTCTCGACACTCCACTGGATGTGTGCGTGCTCCAGAGTGCATCAGCTGTTCTCCTATCATGGAGAGGTGTCTGAATCCGCTGTTCTTGCATCCTGGTCTGAGCACTTTGCCATGATGAACGTGCCTCTGGTGTTTAAAGAAACAGTTTTACACTGTGGCCCCTAAACCAAGTCAGCCATGGAAGATAAGGAATGGCACTGCATTTTACGGATAATAGCCAGTAGAGCATAGTGGGTAAGAATACAATTTCTGGAGACAGGCTGATTAATTTCAACTCCCAGAACTGCCACTTAACAATAGGACACTAAGCAAATGACTCAGTCCATGTGACAGTTTTCTCATCTGTAAAATGGGGATGATGATTGGACTTCCTCATAGGATTGTTCTGACAATTGAATGCACTTTATATAAAGTATTTGGCACATACTAAGTATTATGTATTTATGGTTGTAATTGTTATCATTTGAGGGATTTTCCAAGGGTAATTTAGACCTTACACAGTTTTTGCCTTAAGCACCGACGATGGAACCTAACCCCCAAGAAAGGTACAGCTTCACTGAATCTATAAGATAATTATAAATCATTTTAGATCATTATTAAAGGAGGTCCTTCGTGGGGTTAGCTAAGATATCAGTTTGTCGACCCGATTCCAGTAACGGCCTTTGGTTGTGTCTAGATACTCTTTAAATGGACATGGGATGTGTACAATTCCATTTATTTTTTGAAAGTCCTGTGAACCTGACTTTTCATGAATTCCTACTTCCTGTCCACCTCCAATGTCACTTGAAATGACAGGGAGTATTAGTTCCATGTTATTCAGCGTAAACTCTAGTGGGAAAATTGTGACTCCCTGGGTGGCTGGAAGGGTCCGTGTCAGTCGTGCAGCAGTGTTCGGAGAGGAACAGGCAGATTTAAGGAAATAAAGCATAAAAGTTCAAAACCAGACCTCTAGATTTGGAGACCCTTAGCTCCAATCCAAGATCTGCATCTAACTGTGGCTTTGGATAAGGTAATTAATCTCTGAAAATTAATTTACTTATCGGGAAAAAAGGGGGAGGTGATGGTGGCATGTGTTTCATGAGATTTATTGAGATAATGAATGGATATTATCTGCATAATATAGCTGACTCATAAATACTAACTATTATTATGAAAATATCTCCACCTACATCCTAATATGAAAATCCCAATTCTCTTATATTCATTTAGGTATGGTTTGTTGAGCTAAATAAAAGCTAGAGTTGGGAATCATTCTGTCGATAGTTTGGGAAACTTTTTTTTTAATTAATTAATTTATTTTGGCTGCACTGGGTCTTCGTTGCAGCGCACGGGCTTTCTCTAGTTGTAGCGAGCGGGGGCTAATCTTTGTTGCGGTGTGCGGGCTTCTCGAGGCTTCTCATTGCAGTGGCTTCTCATTGCGGGACACGGGCTCTAGGCACATGGGCTCAGTAGTTGTGGCTCACGGGCTCTAGAGAGCAGGCTCTGTACTTGTGGCACACGGGCTTAGTTGCTTCGTGGCATGTGGGATCTTCCTGGACCAGAGCTCAAACCTATGTTCCCTGCATTGGCAGGTGGATTCTTAACCACTGCACCACCAGGGACGTCCCAGGAAACTGTTATCTTCAGATAAGGCCCTCTTCCAGGACAAGTCCTTCTTTCGCACAAGAAACACTCAGGATGGGTATTTTTCTATACTTTTTACACGTCTGAAAAATCTTCTCTCCTCTAGAGTTATACGAGTCCTTGGGTCAAGTATAGGTTGACTGAGAAGCTTTGTTAAGGGCATCTTTGAACCTTGGTCTCTGCCAGCCATTCTTTTAGGAAAAGGTATTTAACCAGTTAACTGAGAACCGAACAGATTCCAAAGTCAATGTCAGTGTGTGTTCATTGCCCAAGAGAAATACAGCAGTGTATGGAAATGATCTCAGAGGCTCTGAAATGTTCCTTCCTGATCCCCTCATCTGTCAAAATTCCACCCATCTCTTAAAACCCAACTCAAAAGCCATCTTCATGTGAAATTATCCCTGACCATGTTCAGCCTAAACCGAGCACTTCCTCCTGTGAGCTCTTCCTCTGCCCACCTTCTGACCATCTTCCATGAACACCTCTCACATGCTTCACTGGACAAAAGTTATAGCTGTACATTTCTTGTCACACTTTCAAGGAGGAAACAGACCAAAGTTGTTAAAAGTACATGTGTTTTTTTCAGACGTCTGAATTTAAATCCCAACTTCTTTACCTGTTTGCTGAGTGATGTCGAAAAAGTTAGAGTTTAAGCTTCTGGATGGCAGGTGCCAGAACTTGGACAGAGGTCACCAAAATGCATCTGACGAATATTAAATGAAAGGGGACTTTTTATGAGTTCACAGGGTTTAAGTTCAGCAGGAATTAACTATTTCGTGGTGGCTCCTTGGACACTTGGCAAACACTGATTAATTTCAGGAAATTATAAATAGGGGAGGCATGGGCTCTGATTTCTTAATTATTTTCTTGGGTTCCCTTCAGCCTCGAGGATCTGATACAAGGTCTTTAGAGGTGGTAGACCTGGGTTCCTATCCTATCTCTCAACTTTGTCATTTATTCTGAGACATAGATCATGTAAGTCACACCCCTTTAAACTCTGGCTTGCTTATATAAAAAGAATAAGAATACCTTCCCCGTAAGATCCTTATGAAGATTTACTTATACCAGCAGACTCTTAATAATGTTCTGTAAAATATTAATCAAAGAGCATATAAATAGATATTCTGGAAAACAAAACAAAACAAAAAACTGGCATGGTCAAATGTGTTTAGGAATTGCTAGATTAAACAAAGTTGAAGAGATTTATTTAGGGTAGAACTTTATAAGATCTTTATATGTCAATGTGCATTATGAATCTTCAGAAAAGATGTGTAAGGTTCGATGTCTCTGAAAGTATCTGCATAGAACCTATGGTAGCCAGAGCTCTTGACATCTTGACAAGTGATGGAGCCCAACTCAAAAAAGGAGAGAGAGAGAGAGAAGTGCTTTTTTTAACTATTACGTCTCTGGGAAAGGCTATATTCAGAAGATCAAAAGTAGTCATCAAAACTGGGTCCAAGGGCTTCCCTGGTTGTGCAGTGGTTAAGAATCCGCCTGCCAATGCAGGGGACACGGGTTCGAGCCCTGGTCCGGAAAGATCCCACATGCCGCAGAGCAACTAAGCCCATGCGCCACAACTACTGAGCCTGCGCTCTAGAGCCCACAAGCCACAGCTGTGGAGCCCACGTGCCACAACTGAAGCCTGCGTGCCTAGAGCCCATGCTCCACAACAGGAGAAGCCACCGCAATGAGAAGCCCATCGACACAACTAGAGAAAGCCCACATGCAGCAACAAAGACCCATGCAGCCAAAAATAAACAAATAAAATTAAAAAAAAAAAAAAACTAGGTCAATGTTTATTCCTGGGTTCTTAGTATTGCTTCATGTTTTTATTCTATGAGTAGTGAATTGGGTCCTTTATCCATCTCTGTACTAACCAATAGTCTGGTGATGACAGTCAGATGGATATGATGCTCTGATTAAATGTGCTTCACCCCTGGAGCTTCAGAAGAAATCATTTCCATATTACCCACCTGGATTAAGAGTACGATAGGAGTGATTTAGGGTCACATTCTCAGAATGGATACAAATAAGTTAGAAACAACATGATATGAGCTACAGAATCATGCCCTCTTTTTTGAGGTGTGGAAAATCAGATGAAACAAAGATACAACATTCTTTGGGAAATATGAGTGAGGTGGTTATGAATAGGGCCTGGCCATGGGAGGCCCTCGTGAGATGTCAGTCCCCTTTCCTTTTCCACTCTCCTTATGCTATTTTAGTGTCTGATGACACTCAATGAGCCTCTCAAATGAGTCAATCAAACCACGTGAAAAAATCTGTGAATACCTGAAGATCAGTCCAAGTACCAAGTCTTAGAACCTAACTCAAACTTCCAAGCACTTGAGAAGTTCTTTAACCTTGTTCATGAGACCAATCCTATAGGATGCCTGACTATAGTCTACTGGGCATTCTTTAATTGAAGACACCAAAAATAGCTATGTTTCCATATAGCATACAGCCCATAAGAGCCATACATATTTATTAGTTTAAATGCCACAGGAAAGACTTTCACAACTTTTTTCTCCATCCGTTATTAAGATTATTTTTTTCCCATTCTCTCTGAAGACATTAATACTTCAAGGTGGCCTTGACCTGCTCCTTCTTTCCTCTCTTCCTTGACTGCTCTGGGCTCCCACTTTACCTTTCTTACTTCCTCTGATCCCTCTTGGTTTACCGCCTGCACTCCCCTTGGCCGGTCTCTCTCTGGCTTCAGGGCAGCCTCATTTCCTGACTTCTTTTTGATCTTTATCTATTTTTGCCAACGTGTGCCTCCTCTTGGACCTTTTAAACCCCTCACCCTTAAACCTCTTTCCTCACTTTAGGGCCTGCCATGGCGTTACATGCTTAAATATTGTCTTCCGCAATTGGGAGCCATATGACCTTTTGTTTGCAGAAATCATATCCATATTCATAGATGGCAAAGCATATTTTATAAATCAGAATGCATTGTGAAATACACTAACCCATCCTGCTGTTTCAGCTTGCCTAACAGAGGAAGCTACAGTCTCTTGCAATTTTATTCCAAGGAATAAAGACAATGTTTGGCAAATGAGAATGTACCCCAGCTCCTGCCGGAGGGAAGATACCAATAAATCACACCCCTGTTAATCCCTGTTAACCCTGTTATACAAATATTAACCCCTGTTAACCTGCTGGGGCTTTTGTCTCCCCAGCAGTACCTCTGAGTGCAGGTAAATAATAATAATAATAGCAATAATAATAATGGAATTGTACATAAAAATATATTTTTCATCTGGATGTTTTCCTCCTTGTCCCAAAGCACTGTAGCTTCTGGAATGATCATCGAGCATCCAACTCTGTTTTTCAAGAACCAGCCATGTCATTCAGCCAATAAAGAACTGAAGCTAAATTACTGACTTTTACAGTAAAACAAAAGAGGAGATGAAGACTAGTTTTTATTGAACATCTACATTTCAGCACAGGGTTAGATGTTTAGCCTTATTTGAGCCTCAAAATGATATTACTGTATATCTATATGTGTGTGTGTATATATATATATATATACACACACATATAAATATAGGTATAATCTTAGCTTAGACTGCATTAACAAAAATACCATGTACTGAGTGGCTTAAACAACAGAAATTAATTTTGCACAGTTTTGGAGGCTGGAAATCCAAGATCAGGGTGCCAGGATGGTCAGATTCTGGTGAGAGCCCTCTTCCTGACTTGCAGATGGCTGCTTTCTTGCTGTGTCCTCCATGGGACTCTACTCTCTTCATTCCATCATGAGGACCCCACCCTTATGGCCTCAGCTAATCCCAATCACCTCCCAAAGGCCCCACTTCTTAATAACATGACACTGAGGGTAAGGGCTACAACATATGAATTTGGGGGTAGGGGAGTAAATATGCATTCAGTCCATAAGAATATATGTGCCAGTTCTTACAGAGGAGGAAACTAAGGCTCTGACATAGTCCAAGATCACACAATGAGTGAGCAGAGTAACTTCTGGACTCCAATCGCTCTATCTCTCTGACTCCAAATCCAGGTACATTTCAAGACTGGTTCTTTAAAATATATATATAGGAGAAAGAGAGGGAGAAATAATTCAAAGTCTGTGAAATCTTGCAGTGATGGCGGAGCTCACTTCCTCTCACGGCATCCTGATGTTTTCATGATGTGGGAAGTAAGGCATGGATTGAGGATTATGCTCATCTAGTTTTTAGACTCGTCTCTGCCTCTGTTAAGCAAGTTTCCCCCGCTGGAGCCCCTCATCTCCTAAATAAAGGCATTAGGAGGTGCTATGTGAGGTCTGTTCTGAATGACCAAAGCCCTCATTTGTGGAGTGATCCTAATGTACCATGTGCCAGATACCCTAGTAAGCTCTCATTTAAATGTCCCATTGGCAACAAATCATTCTTTAGATGAGGAAAATGAGAGTTCTAAATGTTAAATTAATCCACCTAGCAAGTAGAAGCAATTGGAACACAGATCTGGCCTCAAGATTGTGGTCTCAACAAAAATTCCAAATAACAGTTTAAATACTCTTTCCAGGAGAGTGCACATTCCTCTTAAAATATGAAAAACAGCTCCAGGGATGGTCTTACACATGAAGGTGACCAGGGAACTCTAACCCCATTGATCTTCCTGCTATAAACACAGTCCCTTAAAGTGAAAGACGTATCCAATCTGCCTCCAAGGTCAAATCCTAACTTCCCCTAAGGCCATTCATGGTTGTGGTCCATTTATCTGACTACAGCTCAAGGATATAGAGACGGAGGTTTATGTGCTGGGATTTGAACCTGCGGCTCCCAGAAATCTCATGGGTGGGCAGATGCTCCACTCATTAAGCCCTCCCACTGACTCTGCCTTGCTGGCTGTATGTCATTTTTGTTAGTTCCCTGCATGCCATGCTTATACTGCCACTGACACTGTGCACTCTGGTAAAACCTTTCATCTTCATATCTCAGGCTGCTTTTCAAACAGTAATTAATGAGGTCTCATAACCCCCTGATGAGATTATTATGTATAAACACAGTCTCGTGCACGGCCCAGCAAATTTTGTCATCAGGAGTTGTAAGTTCAATTCACACCTCCACGGACCTCAGACTACCTTCACAAAGGCAAAGGAATGAAGAGATGAAAAACGGCGATACTATAATTCACATCACGAAAAACTCCTACTGTTGAGCAAACATTGAAATATTTTTGAACATATAAAATTCATGGGTAGCATAATGGTCACTCATGGAACACTGAAGTTGGAGGATAGAAGATAAAGGTCTTCAATCTGCCATTGATACCGAGCTCACAGAGGTGATGTCATCAGTGTATCTTGGACAGCAGATTAAATCCCCTAAGCCATAATTCTTCATATGGAAGTAGAGGTAATGAGAGTTCCTATTTTACAGACTTCACAGAAGAGTTAGTTGTTCAATCAAGTCAGACCATAAGTCACAAAGAGTTTTGGGGCCTGTGAAGTGTTATACAAATATTAATATTTGCAGTCACTATGACCTGAGTTCAGGATGACCTGCAGGACAGAAAGCTCAGTTTAGTTTTGTTTACCATGCACTTATTGAGCACCTAGAAATCCCTGCAATGATTCTGGAGATGGAAGGTACAAAGATAGATACAATTTATTTTCTTTCTGAGGATTGCTTGCCTCATTGGGTCTATGCCAGGATACTATGGAGACAGATTTTGGAATTTTAGTCAGCACTGGTTGCAATGCTGTCATCATTCCCTATTTTTTTTTTCTTTCTTTTCTTCTGTTTTGCTTTTCATAGACAGTGTGAACACAACCACAATGTGGGATTGCTATAGTCTGAATGTTTTTGTCCCCTCCAAATTCATATGTTGAAATCCTAAGCTCCAAAGGTGATGGTATTATTAGGTGGAGACTTTGCGGGGTGATTTGGTCATAAGGGTGGAGGCTTCATGAATGGGATTAGTGCTCTTATAAAAGAGATCCTACTTACTCTGTTCTCTGCTGGGTCTCCAGCTTGTACACACTAAGTGATGGGACTTGTCAGCCTCCATGATTGTCTCTCCATAAACATAAAATTGGTTCTATTTCTCTAGAGAACCCCGAGGAAAGGAAACCAGACACAAGAGTATATTCTGTACAATTCCACTTCCATGAAGTTTTAGAATAGATAAATTAACCTATTATAAGAGAAATCAGAATCATGGTCGTCTGAAGTAGGGGGTGGGAATTGATGAGGAAGGAAACAATGGAACTTTTGGAGCCGATGAAAATGTTCTATAGTTTGATTGAGGTAGTCGTCACAGGTTTGTATATATTTGTAAAAACTCATTGATTTGTATACTTAAAATGGGTACATTGGTCTTATTGTTGTAAATTACACTTCAGTAAAGTTAGTTTTATACATGAATACAAAGATTTTATCACATTAATAGTTGTCCAAAATATTGGTTTCTTCCCTCACAATCTGGCTAACTTATTCATTAGACGAGATAAAAATAAAGGGCCCCCTTCAATTGGAAGCTTCTATATGTCTAACAATCCATGTGAAATTCTGAAAATATCAGACTCCACGTGGGAATGCTCAGGTTCTTTTTTTATGAACAAAGGGTAAGCTGGCAGCACCTGCTCTGATTTGTCAAAACCACGTAGTCTCTACCATGTGGCATTTCACAGAACTTTGGGAACTCAACAAGCCTTTACAGGAGTATGTGAGCACACTCGAAGTATGCTTCTGAGGAAAAGAATATATTGGTTCTAGCTATTAGTACCTGCTGTTCAGGTGTGCTTAACTCATGGGAAGATGAAAAGATCTGGCTCCTAAACTTTCCCAGCAGAATATCATGCTTCATCATCTCCTCTCCCATTTGGTACCTGAAACATAAGGTTCTCCCTTCAATGTCTAGGATGCTGTGTTGACCCCAGCTCTGGATAACAAGTTACATTTTCTGAGTGCTTACTCCGTGAGAGGCACTATAATAACCACTTTATGGACATTACCTGGTTTATTTCTCAGAAGGACCTGAGAAGAGATTATCTTATTCCTTTTGGGTAAAGTGACTAGTGAAGGGCCATGCAAGTGACACAGTTATCCAATGGAATCCATTGTCTGGATTCCAATCCAAAGGAGACGTTGACATGCATGTGCGCTAACCATGGGGAAACATCACCTCCTTGATGACAGTCTCTGCCAAAAGCTGGCTTATAAGCTCTGGAATTGGAGACAGCTAAGATCATACGACTTCTGCCCGTAAATGAAGTCATATCAGCCGAATAAAGTTGTACAGAACATATGATCTCAGGCCACTGGCAGAAACGTCATTTCTGTGATTCTCCCCTCTCTTGTGTCCTCTGGTAGGTCAAGGCTGGGGGTCTCCAATTTTAACTGCATTTATGTCTTGGGACATTTTTTTTTTTTTTTTTTTTAGTGGTACGCGGGCCTCTCACTGTTGTGGCCTCTCCCGTTGCGGAGCACAGGCTCCGGACGCACAGGCTCAGCAGCCACGGCTCACGGGCCCAGCCGCTCCGCGGCATGTGGGATCTTCACGCACCGGGGCACGAACCCGTGTGCCCTACATCGGCAGGCGGACTCTCAACCACTGCGCCACCAGGTAAGCCCTTGTTTTTGTTTTTAATAAAATGATAGCAGAATGAAATTCAGCTACATAACCTGTGGGAACCCGTGCAAAATAGATGGTTGGACCTTGGTCAGGGTGGGAAGGTCAGTCTCTACTTCCTATAGGTCCATTGCTCTAACCCATGGACAACACCCCAAGGATCACAGAGGGGGCAACACCCCAAGGGATTGCAACCTTTAATTACAACAGGAGCATGTTAAGTACCTGGGTCAGGGGTGGGCAAGAGGCTGCTGCCAGGTTGCCTGCTAAATGCATGATGGTGATACCAAACCAGGGCAAGACACCCACCACCCCGCCCCACCCCAAGAGGCCACAAGGCACTGGCCCAACCCTACTCTGACTTGTGCCCGCATGCTGGCCCCCGCTGTAGACAGAGGATGATGGTGTAATCCAGTCTTTTCTCTGCCACTGAGATCTGGTCACCACCCAGGATGGAGGGTGGCAGTGGCCATGAGGTGAGGGTGGGAAGGTAGAGTTTGGGCAGGGCTCAGGGCACCAGGGTTGGAGAGTAGAGTCTGAGGGCACATCTCGAGAAGGTGGAACCCCGTGCGAGCAGTGTCGCTGAGCCCTTAGCACATGCACCATCGTCCCATCTGACTTCTCTCACAAAACACAGGTTCAAAGACAAGATGATTAAGAATTTCAAGACAGCAGCAACAGAGCTTCAAACCCATGCAGGGGATCCTCCCGAGTCGGGGGCTGTGTGTGGTGTGACCTCACCTACAAAGCTGTCCCTGGCTGAAAGCAGTGCATGTGATGGTTAGGTGCATGGGTTTGGGGGTGAGACTGCCTAGATGCAAATCCCATTCCACTGCTTAGTAGCCATGTGTCTTCTGGCCAGTTACTTAGCCACGTTGTGCCTTAGTTTTCTTATCTGTAAAATAGTGTTACCATGAAAATTCAACGTGTAAAATGACTTAAGCACTCAGGCTGTAGTACTTGGCACATAGTAAAACTTACGTGTTAGCTATTTCCTCATTATTTATTAATATTTCCCAGATAAATGTCCCAAAGCCCTTGTATGCACGTCTCTAAGCAAAGCCATTTGCGCTACTAATTCACCGATGTGAGTTATAACGTGTATGCTTCTCTATTTAGTCATCTCCTGCTGCATGTTTTTATTATTGAATAGATTGTTTCAAGACAATATTAAAAAACAATTTGTAAAAAGGGAAAGAAACTTTACGTGAACATACATACATAATTGTTTCAATTTTTGCATATAAGATACAAGCACTTGCCAATATGCACGCATATTTTTACAAAGCTGAAACTGTATTGTATATATCATTTATATATTTTTCACTTAACATTAAATTGTAAGCATTTGTTTGTGATGCTACATTATCATAATCATCATTGCAATGGTCGCATAATACCCTATTATGTTGATACATCATAATTCACTATAAATTATTCCCCTATTGATGGACATTTAAGTTGTCCCATTTTGGGGGCAATTATGGCTAATGCTATGGTGATGAGCACTTAGCTTTATCCTTTTGTTGAGTTATTTTCTTGAGATCCATTTCCAGGAGGGGGATTACTGGGGCAAAGGGAATAAATATATGTAGGCGTCTTTCTACAAATTGAGCCATTGCTTTCCAAAAGGATAATTGTAATAATAATAACAATAGCAGCAACAAGGGGCATACTCTGCACAGACTGTGCTAAACTCTCAGCAGGTATTATATCATTCCATTCTTTCTATGGCCCCAGGTATTCTTTCTGTAATTCCCCTTTTATGTATGAGGGGACTGAGGCACAGGGAAGTTAAATAACTGGTGCCAGCCCATATATTTAGTAAGTGGAAAAGCTGGGAAAGGAGCTAGTCTAGTCTGATACTGAAGCCTGTTAATTACACCAGGCACTTAAACACTCCCCTTTGTTTCCTGCTCTCCCTGTAGTGAGGACCCTATACATTTTCAAATATGTTCCCTTTGGAGTCCCCGTAGAGATCCCCTGCCACCTCCACACAGTGACTGTTTGTTCTTTGGATGCTTTCTCATCCTATGTAACATCAGAAAGTAATGGCAATTGTTTACCTTCGTCTATTCTGTTCTTGTTTTTCTTTCCCTTCCCTCACCTGCCATTTTCTCCCTTTCTCTCTTTTACTCCTTCTCTTCTTTCTTTTCTCTCCCTCCTTCCCACATATTTGGAGGATCTTTTATGTGCTAAGTTTTACTAGAAGCTGATATGGAGTCTTTATCCTTTTGTTGTTTCCTTGGTTGCCGTCACATTTTCCCCTTTCAGGTCTTTAAGCAATTGTGCCAAACGTTAATTAAAAATTTCATCTACTTTACATTGGTATTTTGCAACTTATTTTGAGTGCCGTTAAAATTTAATTGGTGACTTCATATTTTTCTTTAAATACTCTAAGCTATTTAAGAAGTTTACAGAAGCCTGATCTGTAATTTGCATCCATCTCAGAACAATTTTTTTTTCAAAAGAACATGTTCATAATATATGTCATATATATTTCCATAATATGCAAGGGAATCAGTCTAGGTGTGTGCAGACTTTCTTCACACACTTTTTAAGACAAACATTTGGGATAAAGTGAACCATATTTTGTTCCACGGTGTTCATATATTGTCCAAAGCATTTTTAGTGTAGTGTTTATCTACTCCTATTGTGTTTAATGTAGTATCTATTACAGGAAAGAAATGTTCAGATGGTTGTAAGCAAACAGTTACTGAGCCTCTATTCTGTAACTTAAAAATAACTATGAGAAAAAAGAGACGGGGGATTAAATAAGTTAAAAAAAGAAACAAAACACAAGGAAATTGAACAGGTTGCAATATGTCCTGAAGTGGAAGAATCATCCCACACCCAGCACATTCTATTACAGATGTTACAAGAGCACCAGAGAGAGTCTCCAAACATCCAGCACATAATTCAGTGGTGAACTTTAGAACTAAGCCCGGCTGAGAATAGCTTTCTAGATTGCAGTGCCCACCTCTTGGGGCTTACACGTCCCTCTATCTCTCTCATTCCTTCTCCTTCTCACCTCTTTCCCCCTTAAGCCCCTTTCAATCTACAGCAAAATGAAACATTCAAATACATTATTCACTCCAGAAGAAAATGTCAGCTCTTTCTTTCCTCTCCCCATTTATTGTTTTCTCTGGTTTTCCTCCTGGCTGCTGCTGCAGACCCAAGTCTCAGTGGTTTTGGTCTGTGATATTTTGAAATAGAAAAATTGCAAGGAAATATTTCCCTAAGCACCTGGGAGTTGAGCAACTGAAAAATAAAAAATCAGAGGTCTCAAATAGCGTGCTTTGGCTGTGGTTGTTAATGGGGTGCTAATGAGACGGGACACAGACAAGAAATAGATAAACCCAGGTAGGTTCTTCTAAGATCCAGGTCATCTTCAGGCTCCAGGGGATCCTGAGCCCAAATTATCTTTTTCAAAAATAAGAACAGAAAAGAAAAAATATATTGAGAGTAGCCAAAACCCAAAGACATTTATAGAGCAGTAATAATGTAAATTGCAATGGCTTCCTACCGACATTGGGAGACAACTTCAAATTTGTTTGTTTTTGCTGTGTTTAGTGCCTCAGTATCTCCATAGTATCTACATCTACATCTCATTCCTCCATCACCTCAGGGTCTCCAGACACAGAACTGTGCTGGGTCCATCTTCAAACACACAGGAGGTCTAGATAAACCTTTGCTGAATGAACTGCCATGGGAGATGCAGTCATGGAAAGAAAGTCCAAGCAAAATGACTACTGGGAATCTTTCCCTCATCTTTTCAAAGAATATCGTGCAACCCAGCATGCCTTCATATAACAAACAGACCGCTTATGTGATACAAGTGAGGAGCCTTTCAAATGTCTGAGTTATGACATCTACTGCAGTATTGCTTACAAAAGAAAATCAAATAAGGGGATACCTTCTCAATACTATCAGTGAAGAACTGAGTAGTTTCATCCATTAAATGGACTAAATGTTGAAAGGGATGAGTTCATGTCTGCAGACATCAGGAGAGGCCCATGTCATATTTTAAGGGGAATAAATAATTCTGCATATACAATACATGGAATTAACTAGTTGCTCATATGCATTTGTGTATCTGTAGGATGTAGCAGAGTAGCTAACATGTGGGAGTTGCCTTTTTGGCTCAGACATTGGGCTAATGTACAGTATCTCACTTAATCCTCACAAGCAATCCAGAGAGATGGGTCATGATATTGAGTCCCAATTCTTCACTTGAAGAAATGGAGACCCAGAGAAGCTGAGTCACTTGCTCAAAGTCACACAGGTAGGAAGTGGTAGAATTGGGACATGAACCCAAGTAGAAGGAAGCCAGAGCAGTGCTGCTAACCACCAAATGCTACTTCCCAGCCACACTTGAAACAGTGGTTCCCTGCGGGTGAGAAGAGCTTTCACTTTCCATTTTTTGGACATCCATTTTGTTTAGTTTTAAGCAAGTATTGTCTTCATCATAAAAATAATTCGAATTTTGAAAAATTAAAAAGCAGATTCCAAATGCCCTAGGGGTTTTTATAAGCCATGATGAGCTAAGACAGTGTGAAAAAGAGGAAAATATTTACACTATCAATGACCAGAGAAGTGAGAAAAAGAAGGGAAAGGCTAAGGTAAGGGAGGAGATGGTAGAAGGAGAAGAAGAAGGAGACTCCTTTTCTTTCTCTATGGCTATAGAGCTCCAGGGAAGCTTAAGAAGGTCCCCCAAATAATAATAACATCAACAGCGCTAGTTTGCACAATCAAACCACAACTAGCATTTTCATAGTGTTTGTTTTCAAATCCCACAAAATCTCTTCTCTTTCCTTCCCTCTTCCCATGTGTTCTTTGCCACCCTACATGGCATGCCCCTGTGGTCTGTTCTGTAACATCTGTGATGACAAGTTGAACTCAAGACATAAATTAGACTTTTAGTTATTTGTATAGTTTTCCTATACAAGACAATCGAACAATAACCGGTTTCTGTTATTTTTAATTGAATTAGGCAACATTGTGTGGAACACAGAATTGACTTGCCCTATAGTTTTGCCCAAGGGAAAGAAGGAAAGGAAGCAGTGCTAAGGTTTAGGCCAGGCAGAGAAAAGGGAACTCATACCCAAGGTCCCTGTGACCTCAGGGGACCCCTTCTGTGCATGAGTCGGTTGGCCTTGTGATTGCACGATCACCACACAGCACTGAGACACCAAGGTGAGTTCAAGTGTAGAGTGGGACTCTATCCTGGCCGCTGAGATGGGTCTGGCACCTTGGGTGACATGGGTCAGTGAAGCCAGCTTTGTTAATCTCCTAGGGGGACATGACAACTTTTCTGAGTTTTCATGAATAAAATGGGTCTAAAAATGGGTCTAATTGCCCTCCTTTCCAGGGTTATCATGAATATTAAATTGGATAATATATGTAATGCTCCTTTCAAATGATAAGTCCTATATATATATATAGAGATATATATAGATATATCTATATATATATTTTTTTTTTTGCGGTACGCGGGCCTCTCACTGTTGTGGCCTCTCCCGTTGCGGAGCACAGGCTCCGGACGCGCAGGCTCAGCGGCCATGGCTCACGGGCCCAGCCACTCCGCGGCATGTGGGATCTTCCTGGACCGGGACACGAACCCGTGTCCCCTACATCGGCAGGTGGACTCTCAACCACTGCGCCACCAGGGAAGCCCAGTCCTAAATATTTTTGATACTCCCTTTCTCCTGTTTGTTTCTAACTCCTGTTCCCAAAACCTTGCCAATGCTGTTTCCCCCACCCACAGAGCTTTCCACTTTTCTTTAGGAAAAAATACCAGCTCTCCCCTTTAATATCTGATTTGGAGCTCAGATAAAAAAGCTCAGATAAAAGCTTTCTTTTGTCTAACACCAAGCAACACTGACCTAGATTCAATTGTAGAGTCTCCCCAATGCTCAGTTTCCCCACATCCAAAGTAAGATGATTGGAGAGGATAACTCGAGTCTCATTTTAATATTAAACCTCCTTAATTCTACATATTTTCATTTCTCCCTCTCTTCCCTCCTCCCCCTCTCTGTGCATTTCTCCCCCTTTCTGTGTCACACTCTGCTGGTGAATAGAATTTAAACCATAAATCAGATTCAGGTGTTTACTTGCATTGCTCACAAATAGAAGACTTAATTGTGCAAGAATAGGTTCCCACTTTTCTGATTGAATTAGTCAGTTCTGTGTCTTTCTCCTCCCTCCCTCCGGCTTTTCCTCTATTTTTAGATAGACAGTCTGAAAAGTCTTAATATATCAATGACATTTATAACACATGTTAATATCTAAAGTGTCAGTGCTCTATTTGTAGAAATGACTGCTCTGATGAGATGCTTTTATTATATCATGACTTTTATTATAAGTAGGATAAAACTGTGCACCCTTTTTTTTGAAAATTAAGTAATAATAATAAACTGTTCCCTGCCCCACTTTGTCCAACTATCAACTTCAAGTACTAGGTTTTCCTTTTCTGGGGGCACTTTTTATAAACTGCTCTTTACAATTTCAGGGTGAATATCTCTCTCCTGGAATAGATGACAGCAGGTTCTTCTGGAAGAATGCATTAGGGAGGTAAGTGCAGACACCTGGGGATCCATTTTATCATCTTTGTAGCTTCACAAGCTCCCTAATGGGGCCCAGAACCTCAGAACTCTGGGGGTGGCCAATGCTTTATTCTTTATATAAAATGTATAACCCCCATTTCTGTACCACCACGTTTTGCCAGTCATTAAAGTGCATTTTACAATTATATGAGTTGAAAGTTAACAGCATCTGTTTGGGGAGCACACAGACATGGGCTGGAGTTGCTGTCTGTCCCTTACCAGCTGTGTCATTTGGGTAAGCCACTTAGCCTCTCTGAGCTTCATTTTTACATATAAAAAGTAGAAAATCAATACAGCTACTTCAAAGAGATGGTCTGAGGATACAATTAGACGGCATATGTAAAATATTGACCACATCTTGAAGGTTCAAGAGTAGGAACCATTGTTACTTTTTGTTGTAATTATTTTTATTACTACATGAAGGATTTCTTTCTTACTCTACATCTCCATGCTGACCTTCTACTTGTTTGACCTGCCACCAAAATTTAGCTAAATGTCATTTGTCACTTTCTGACTGTCCAACTTTATCATGTCCCCTCCAGACCAGCACCTGACATGCACATATACAACCTACATTCTAACCATACAGAAGTTTACCTTCATTTTCCAATAGGCCAGGATTTTACAAGCCTTCATGGTTGGTCTTGCTCCGCCGTCTGCCTACCTGTCTTCCTTTCTCCCCTCAGCTCACTCTCCAAACTCAGCTTAGATTACACCTCCTAAGAAGCCGTCGCTTGTCTGATTTGAGGTTAACCCACCTCTGTGAACCTATAAAGTCCTCTCTCTGCTCTAGCCTGGCTTTTGCCAGAGTTATTAATGTAGTTGACTGTGTCACTTCTCAGACCATGAGTTCATGGTGGGCAGATATTCTGACTCATTTGCCTTTGTATCCCCAAGTCCTAGCACACAGATCACAATAACTACGTGTTGATCAACTGACTTCTGTGCCTTTCTGATCCCTCCTGGTAGATTGTCAATTCTTCCAGTTTGTGGATAACTACTTGGTTTTTGCTGGCCTCCATTATCTCTAGCACAAGTCTTTATTTATTCAGTAAACATTCTTGAGTGTTTACACACTACTTGGACCTAACATAGATGGTGAGGTATGGTGATCCATAATTTAGAAGAAGCAATTCTTTGGCCCTTCTCTCCACACCAGTCATGTCTAATGTAATTCTTCAGCTCTCATCCCCTTCCAGGCATTGGGAAAGGTGAAAGGGGCAGGATTGTATACAGCCACTTCTTTTGTGTAGCATACATTCTTTTTACTCACATCGTAATGACTAGCATTTAATCCCTTGGTCATAACAGGCTGTAAGGTGAGCTATGATATGTAGTCTATAGTTCATTGGTCATACGCTGTGTGAAAATGTAGGATTTCTCTAATCAAATAGGGAAGAAGAGACATTGGTGAACAATTAGTAATCTCTGCCTTAGGAACTATACTTAACAGACAACATTGTAAAAGACAGACATGGGGCTTCCCTGGTGGCGCAGTGGTTGAGAGTCCGCCTGCCGATGCAGGGGACACGGGTTCGTGCCCCAGTCCGGGAAGATCCCACATGCCGTGGAGCAGCTGGGCCCGTGAGCCATGGCCGCTGAGCCTGCACGTCCAGAGCCTGTGCTCCGCAACGGGAGAGGCCGCAACAGTGAGAGGCCCGCATACTGAAAAAAAATATATATATATCCTTTGTCTGGGGGAAGGGGCTGGGGAGAGAAGAGAAGTAGAGCAGGGGAGGGAGGCACAACATTTGGAGAAGTTATGACTAAGTTTAGCTGCTTGAAGGAGATTTGCCAGAGGCCTGAATCCAATGCACGGAAGCCCCAGGGCACCCAGCAGCATCTCACATCCTGTGCTGTTTCCCAGCCCGACTGCCTTCAAAGATGCAAGAAGGGTGAGGAGGGGAAAGAGGAGGAGAAAAGCTAATAGATGGACTCCCCTACTTTCCAACTGCCCTCCTCCATTTGAAAAGTGAACTAATAGAGGGTTAGGGACGAGTGGAGACAGATCTGTGCTTGCATCCGGCCAAGCAGAGGAAGGAGCAGTAACGTTGCAGAGGTATTATTATGCTGCCTCGCCAGCATCCTTAGAATAAACCCCCAAGGAGTTCAGGTTGAAGTGGAACAGTCACAGTGCAGCTAACCCATCCTGCACTTGGAAAGAGCTATGGCAGCACTACCTAAAGACGCAAGTGCAGCAACTCTTAACAATCACGAGGATTCTTGCTTGTTTACATCTTCTATTGGGGTTGGGGGACACTCTGTTCATGGCTCCACAGAGCCCCCAAAGAATGCACACATCCCTTTCTTTCACTATCTTTCTGCCAATGCTTAAGAAAGAAAAAAATCGCTTACAGATGGCCCATGTGTGCACGTGTGTGCGTGAGTGTACGTGTGTGTGTGCATGCGCGCCAGCCCTCCCTTAGCAAAAGCTAGTCTTTTTTGCTCCTTTTTCTCTTCCCTGTAGCCCCAGAGAGCTAAAGAGAGCCTCTTGTCCCATCCTTGAGAGGACCTGTCAGCCAGCAAAGTATCAATAATCCCTTTAAGGAGTTTAAAAATAATTTGCTTTCCTGGGGCTTCCTGGTCAGAATTTGGTTTGGGGATTTGGGCAGATTGCAAAGGGAAAACTACTCTGGACTGGCAATCTTGAGTCCTGAGTGTCTAAGAGTCACCGGGTGTGACCTTTAGGGGTCATGTTGTGGACTGAAGGAATGTTTGTTAGGTGTTGAACCACAGACCTTCCATCCGGCATTTCCACTTCTGAGAATTTCTCTTGAAGAAATGATCACAAAAGTGTACAGAGATTACTAGAAGGCCAGTAGTAACATCATATGTAAAATTTTAAAAAAAGAAAAGAAAACCAAAAAAATTTGGAGAAACCAAATTGTCAACTGTAGGGAATAGATTATGCTAATTATAAGGCATCTTATCTCTGCAACAGAAACACACACACACACACACACACACACACACACTAAGAAAAAGAAAGACTAAATTGATAAACAGCAAGAAATGTCAGGTCAGGAACATGGCATTTACCAAAGAAATAGTTTTTAAAAATCTAATAAAATGCCTACAAGCATATTAGTTTGGCAGATCTGTATTGAATGCCTACTCTGTGCCAATGCTGGCGATACATTGCTTAATAAATACAGACCTGGACCTTACCTTCAGGGAGCTTATGGTCTGGCCTAGGTAAGAGCTGTTATATTTGAATAATAGTATTAAACATGATTTTGTATCTTCTTTCTTCTTTTCTCCTGGGAATTGAGAAATATCTTTGTTTTTGTAATTTTGAAAAGTTTGAAAGTAAGTCACCTTGTATTTGGACAACACTTTCACAGTCACTATGTATCTGCTTCTCACAGCTGTTGATGCAGAGGGAGAGATGGGGGGAAAGGGGGAAGGCAGCAGGGACACGTGTCACTGGGCAGGAATCTGCTGTGGGACAGGCGTACCTACTTTACCCTATTCAGTCCCCAGGACACCTCAGGGAGCCATGCACTCACCGTTAACGCTGCTTTGCAGTTAAGAAACCTCTCAGATCAGGATTCTAATATCCAGGGCTGTATTAGACCTGACCCAAGTTCACCAGTTCACACTTCCTTCAACTGCATGAAACTGCACAGAAACGGGTGGCTTAGGGAACTCCAACCGGAAGTTATACCATCCCCTGGAATTCCAACACAGAACTAGTTTCTTGATAAGTTTCCCTTTTTAATTCTCTACCCCCTGCCAGTAGCTTCACTTCCTCTGATTCAGTTCTTACAACTGTAACATGAAGAGGGTAATAACTTTCTCCAAAGGGTTAGTGAAGCATTAAATTAGTTAATACAGTAAGGCTCTCCAAATAGGGCCTGATGTGCAGTAAGCTCTCGGTCAATGTTATCTGTCATCATTATCATTATCATTGTTGCTATTAATTACACTGTTTTTTGTCCCAGTCGTGCATAGACAAAACCACACCCAGTCCCCGTAGGCTCTTCCTTTTTCCTCAGTGTCTCCCTTACCCTCTAATCAGGTACCAAGTCCTGTGGATTCTGGCCTTCATTGTATCTCCCATGGTGATAGGCTTCTCTTTGGTAACTGGGGGCAAAAAATAACAGTAGGGATTTTATCAATATGGCAGCGATCTCTCAGGGCTTAAGCTGAAGAATCAATGGATATGAGGCTCAGGAAGACAAGATAGGCCTCAGAGGGGCGAGATACCAAAAGGGAAGGCTGATTAAAAGGCAAGATAAGTGATCACTTTGACAACATAAAGATGTCCCACTTCCCCGGGTTTAACAGGCTAAGCAAGAAAAGAGGATTCTCTATCTGCAGAGGTCTTTGCAGAATCTAAGCCAAGTCTGTTCTGCTAGCTTATCCAGATTAATGGAGAGCAGTCGAGCTACTTAGGCTGAGCCTCTGAATGTAGGAGCCACGAGGAACGTATTTTCAAAGAGGTGGTAAAACAATTACACCGTTAAAAATTATTAAAATAGTGGCTCTGTGATTTTGGAGTATGTAACTTCAACCCTCTGAGACTTGTTTCCCTCCCTGGTAGTTAAAGATCATAAAGTTTATCTCATGGGGCTTTTATGAAGATGAAATATATATAATCGATCTGGCACATAGGAGGGAATCAATAAATGGTAGCTATTATCATTACTATCATGGGTGATAAAATGAGGAAGACACAGCTGTTTTGTTCTGGTAAGGAAGCGAGAAGCAAATGGACATTTATTGAATAATATCTAATGAATTACACTATATGTCATATAGTATGAGTGTATATATGTGTATATACACATATAATCGATGCTTATTGTTAATAATTAACAGTTGTTGAAAGTTAACGATTGTTATTTGGTAATGGTTGTTAATAATATCTTAGCTTTGACAGTAGTATCTCATATTAAGACAATAAAATGAAATACCAATAAAAACTCTGGACACAAAGTACGGGGGGCTTTCTCATGGGTGAGCACACTGACATGCTTAAAAGCATGATGTGCTCTGATTCCCAAGACAGGGCACAGGAGATCTGTTCAGGACTTGACCTCATCCTATGTGCCCTTTCACTTGGATGTTCCTGAGTCGTATTATTTATAATAAAACTGTAATCATAGGTATAGATCTTTCCTAAGTTCTGTGAGTCATGCTATCAAATTATTGAACTTGAAGAGGTCATGGGAAGCCTGGAATTGGTAGCCGGTCAGTCGTAAGCAGGAGTGGCTTGGGGGCCCCATGAACATGTGGCTGGCATTCAAAGTGAAGTCAGCCTTGTGAGTCCTTGTGGGGGGTTGTGATAACTCCTGGGGGCTAGTGCCAAAGTTAAATTATAGTACAGCAGTTAGTGTTAGAATAGTTAGGCTTGAAACCGAGCAGTGGATCTCCAAATAGCAATCCACCAGTTAACAAGGTAAAGAGAAAATTGCAGGATCATATCAACCAGTGCATAAAAGAAGATTCACAACATTCAACATTCATGATAAAAACTCTCAGAAAATGGGAACAGAGAACTTTCTCAGCTCTATAAGGAGTATTTATTAAACCAAACCAAAACAAAGACACTATAGCCAACGTTACACTTAATAGTGTAAGACTGAGTGTGTTTGCCCTAAGGTTGGTAACAAGGTAAGGATATCTCACCACTCTTATTCAACATAGTACTGGAAGTTCAAGCCAGTGCAGTAAGGTAAGAAAATGAAATAAAAGGCATGCAAATTAGAAAAGAATAAATAACATTTTCCTTATTTGAAGATGGCATGACTGTCTACATAGAAAATCCCAGGAAATTAAGGGGAAAAAAAAAGAAAGAAAAAACCATAGGACTAATAAATGAATTCAACACAGTCACAGGATGTAAGATAAATGTAAGAAAATAAATTTATTTCTTTATACTAACAATGAACATTGTGGACACCAAAATTAATAATATAATACCGTTTCCAGTCACTAAAAAAAAAAAAAACACTGAAAAAAATTGTAAATCTAGTGAAACAAGTGTAGGACTTGTTTGCTGAACAGTATGTGATACAGAAGAAAGAAAAGAAGATCTAACTAAATGGAAAGACATATTGTTCTCACAAACTGGAAGACTCAACATAGTAAAAATGTCAATTCTTCCAAATTGGTATCAAGTTTTAACTCCATTTCTATCAAAATCCCACCAAGATTATTTTGTAGATATAGACAAGATTACTCTAAACTTCAGAAAAAGAAGAATAAAGTGGTAGAATGAGTCTGCCTGATCTCCAGACTGATTATAATAAGCCACATCAATTAAGATGGTGTGGTGTTGCCATAGAGATAGATGCATTGATCAATGGAACAGAATAGAGAACTCAGAAATAGAATACACAGATGTGGATAGGGTTAATTAATACGAGGACCCAGGCAGAAGCAGGAAACACTTGGAATAAATTCAGATTCTGGCCCTAGGCAGCTTGGAAAGTGAACATTCCAACCTAAAAGCAGTGAAGCCAGTATTTCAGGGAGTTGTCTGCCAGAAGCTAGATGCCACACCCACACTGAGAATCTGGGAAAACATGGACGAGGACTAAGGCTGCCACAACCTCATACTAGACTCTCTCAGAAACCGCATCCCTCCCTTTGATGTGTGACCCAAATGCTATCAGGATGGTGGGCAGCGATAATGGTGACAGCTTTACGAGCACAGTGGTGCGCAGGGATACAGACAAGGAGCTCCCCAGCAGCTCAGGAGGGACTTTTAAAGACCATTAAATCAATGCTGTGTTATTTTATGTTTCGCTCCAACAGTCCTGGCTTCAGATGGGCAATTCAGAGAGGCATCTGTGTATGCGTCCTGAAGCTTCTCTGGAAGTACAGTGGAAGGCTGGGATAACAGGTCTGGTTCTGCTTTGCCTTAGATGTGGGGCTTGGAGACTTACACAGGTGGGGAGCTTCGTCTTAGGAGGTTTGCCCAGTGAGGAGGGGCCACTTTTTTTCTGAGCCTCCTGACCTCTAATATTTTCTTTGGATACCTTGCTTCAGGTGTGTGAATGTAAAGAAAGCCAAGGATGTTAGTGTTGGTGTGGCTCTGAAATTTTTCTCGATTTTAGTGGGTATGAAATTCCCCACAGAGGAAACATCTGACAATGCAGCTATTCTGCTTCTGTCTGAGGTCTGGGGCTCAGGAATCTGTGTCTTCAAACCCAAGTGATGCTGACGCTGATGGTCTGTGTGGCAAATCCGGGACATTTGCCTCAAAGGACGGATGAGGAAACTGAAGTCCTCATAAGGAAAGAAACTTGGCCGAATGTCCACTGAATCCTGATTTCTGGAGTTGCAGCCATGATGTTTTTAATGGCTCACTGAGCCAAACCAGGACCAGACTTTGGCAAAACTGTCAAGCAAAATATTTGGCGACAGTGGAAGTTGGGGTTGCCTTATGATCTTTAATGCATTCCCTCACTTGGGTGCCAATTGCACTGGTCTATGCTCAGTTGTCTGCCAGAATAGAAGTTCTTTTTATGACCTTGCATCCCTCAAAACACACGAAATGAAACGTTAAGTGATGCTTCTTGGAGACTGAGTTCAAGGGTAAAATTAGATTTTGAAACTACTAGGTTTCAAAGCTAAATGAGGTTTTTGTCTCTTTATATTTACTTTGTGTTTATGTACAACAGGGCTCATGAGGGCCTTTAATATGTTAATGTCATACAATTTATTTGACCCCAGAAATCTCACAAAACTCTACATCGGAAAACAACAGGGACTCCAGTGTATTAAATATTACAGTATTTTACTATCCATTATTTCCTGCAATTACAACCACTATGTCTGAGGGAAGGGCTGTTATAACCTTCCCAGGTTATTGGATGAAGCCACTAAGGGGCAGGTGGTTTAAAGGAATTGTCTGAAAGCACAGAACTAGTAAGTGATAAAATCCTTTCTCAAACCCAAGTCTTCAGCCACCAAATCTGAGGCTCTTTCCCACTATTCTGTGGGTTGAATTACTGGGAAATTAACAAAGGAGTCTTATTCAGGAAAGGGGCAGTTTCCATTTTGTACCTTTCCTCAAATTACTTTGCACATTTTTTCCCCCAGACCCAACTTGAAGCCTGCAAACAAAGGCATGACAGTATTAACACCTCAGATGGAGCATCTGTGAATAAATTGATTTGCCACCTGCATGCTCTCTAACCCTTCACCACTGACTATGGATCCTGTGCTCTCTCTATTGCTAATTATTATTTAACTAAAAAAAAACCAAGAACGTGGAAAATGCATGTTGGATTTTAATGTCCACATGCCGGTAACCATTGTGGAATCCAAGAACAGAGTAAAATCAGGAATCAAAGGGCCCTTCTCTGTGACCCACATGAGCCCCAGGCCTTTCCATTCCTGTGAGGCCGGCAGGCTCCCCTCATCTCCAAATCCAGTTCCATGAGAGCTGGATATGACCAGGAAAGAAAGTCCTTCTTGGAGCTTACCAATTTAGTAGCACCCAGAATCAAGCATGAGTTTCTGAAAGTAGATTGACAAACACCAGCTCCTTTGGGATAATATGTGATGATGGATGATCACCTCCCCTAGTCTCTAACCCAGCTGGCCTCCACATTTCTGGCCACCATATCACACAGTGGGGATCCCAATAGTCTATCTCCTCTGCATGCCCCTGGATGGTGGGCCTGAGCGTTGTGAGAAGTGTAACTTGGCAGTCTCTCTGAATCTAGAGTCTGTTTTTCCTTTTAATAGTTTCCACTTATCGTTATTCCTGTATTTACTCCAAGAGGGCTATGAGTCTCAGGCACATTTTAATAAATAAGACGAAAGAATGCCCTCCTTGAGCATTTGTGTGAGCATCGCACACGTGTGAGTGTGCATGCATGCCTGTGTGCCCCACTGAGTGCATTTACAGGAAGGAAAGGCATTCATTAGTTTCTTAGAGCCACCTCGGAAGTGCGTGTTCTCTATATAAACACACGTCTGCAAATGACAAACACAATCTTGAGTTGTGCAAGACCACAGCTATCCCGGCATTCAGCACTGTGGGAGCTCTTGCAGAAGAAAGTGACAGGATTTGCACAGGTGAAGCAGGACCCAGGGATATTATCCCAAACTCTCTCCACAATCACATCTTTCATTTTTACATCAAAGCAAGCCACCCAGTGCTAGAAGTACCGAGTAGTGGTTAATGCACCATGACTTGGACACCTCTTGTGATGAAGAGCTTACTGCCTCAGGGAAACTGCCCTCTGCCATTTCAGGGTTGAAATGTTTCCTTGTAACATATTCTGCTGGTCTTAAGTGGCTCTGTAGAGCGTCAAGGAACTTACCTGTCCCTTCTTCCACCTAGTGGTGTTTTGTATCTTTCCTCAGGTCTCTGTAGGAAAAAGAAAATGAGTTTTACAAGATTAATAAACAACATTCCCTTTCCTTTACAATATTCAGAACTTACTGAGAAATAAGATTCAAGAAACACACCAGTGAAAATCAAACATGCCAGATCTGTTACCAACAAAAGCTTATTTGGAGGATAAATCAGGTCAGCCACTATCAAGGGCTTACTTTCACTTCACCCTTGAAGTAAATGTACCCACCCATCACAGGCAGCACTGAGCCACTGCACAGCCCACCCTGCCACCATCTGGGCTGAGACTGCCTCTGTAAGCACGCGATTGAAAAACATGGAGATGTGTGGGTTCTGGGGACAGGCTGCCTCTAAAAATGTAGCTCAGAAGGGCTGAGATCCTTCTCTCAAACTCACCCACTGTGTAAGTGAATAGTCATCCTCTGGGGAAGAGAAAGTGAAACCAGAAAGAAACAAAGTCTCTCCTCTTGGGCATTAGAACAGGAATTTCCCTCCCTTCGTGGATACTTGAGTTGGGGGGAAGAGGTTCACCCTTGCCCCCTCCCCGGCAATTGCTATCTCTTGTTCAGCCATCCTCGTTAACTCATAATCTTGGGTGACCTTCCCTGAAAGTCATTTGTGGTTCAAAGTACCCTCTTACTTGTGAGCCTGAGCATAGATAAAAACTATGATGTCTAGGCAGAGAGGAGAAAACTGAGGTCCAGAGTGGTTAAGTGGCTCCTTCGAGGTCACACCCGGACATCAAACCCAGGCTCCCTCCCCATCTGTCTTTGCTGCATCGCCCTGGGCTGCCATGCTGGCTCCCCAGGCAGGGACCGTTAGCTGTACAGGCTTTTGTTACAGTAGTATCTGTCAAATGAAATGACGGTTCTGAGATCCTGGCGGCCTGGCCCAGATGAAAACTGGCAGCCCCAGGAGGAGAGAGAACGTTTGACTCGGCACAGTCCCTTAATCCATCCTGCCTTCTTGCAGGGCACAGGGAGAGCCGCCACGCGTCCCTATTGCCTTAGCGAGTAAGCAGCTGTTGAAAGCACACTGAGAGCAGCCCACCAGGAAAACAGAATGGAGGACTCTGTTTTCTAAAGGAAGTGGTTGATCAAAGGGGAGAAAAATGAGAACGAAGGGATAAAGATGAGACAAAATAGTTAAGGGGGAAAAAAAACCATTTCACTGTGCTAGAACCTGAGACGGTGAGAAAAGGAGGAGGGAGCCAGCCTTCCTTAATGGAACCCCACGCCCTGCACACCCTTGGCGGCTGACACCCAGGAGAATCCTGTTCAATTGGCCTGGTTTCACAGCCAACTGAAAGTATGGCACTAAACGTGATCTGTTTTAAATGTATTGCAGTTGAATTATTTAATTTGAAATTTAGCTGGTGCCACAGGCGCTGGAGCGGGAGCAAGAAGAATGAACAAAATAATTTCATTGGAAAACGGTTTAATTTTTAATTATGAGATGGGGCACTTTGAGGGAATGAGGTGATTGGTCCACGAAGCTCTGTCTCCTGGATCCGTGTGGAGTCATGACAGGCACTTGAGCATATTTAATTATCCTGTCCCGATGTCTGTCCACAGACTCTGAGAACTGACAGGGAGCAGAGGCACAAACAGCGTAATTATAATAATAACAATTATCACTGCAGCTCGTGTCTGTGTCAAGGAAATTTGCACTCATTTTCTTCATTGTTGCAGATACCATAAGGTAACCTTGAAGTCTTTTTGTATAAAAGAAAAGATACGAAGCCCTTGGGAATGTAGAAGAGAGACTTGGACTGGGAATGAGGAGAAGGGGATGCTACTTCTGTTGTTGCTATGGTAACAACAACCCTGTCGCCTTGAGCAAGTCGCTTTACCTCCCTAGGCCTTAACTTCCTTAATATATCATAAGGCCATTTGGGTCTGAAGACCTTTTTGATCCCTTCCAACTTTAAAATATGCCTCTCCTCTGTGATCCTAAACCAGATTCTATTCCCTGCAGACGAGGCTCTTTCGGGAATCCAAATGAACACTTCATTCTACTAAATATCATTCTATTTATTAATGATCGTTCAATAACTCTTCATTGAGCAGTATTGCACTGTGATCCCTTATGATCACTGGGAATCAGGAAGACTTGGATAACTCAAGTGATGCTAACTCCTAGCCTGATAGCACTGGATGGGTTAATTGATTTCTCTAAGCCATATCTCCCTAAAATGGGGAGAATGGTGGTAGTTACCTAAGGTTTGTGGTGAAAATTCAATGGAGTAATCCATGGTGAGGATTAATGTTTTCTTGTCATAACTCAATTTGGAATCTAGAACAAATGGTGCAAAAAAAATACATTTATTTATGCATATGTGTATATTCATGTGAATGTTTAAGCATGCATGTGCAGAAATGTGTGCATCTATAAGCACATGTGGCCACATAGAGGGATACACACTTGGTCCGTATGCACACGCATTAGTGTATGCATGCACATAACCACGTGCACATCCATATGTGGCCGTGCATATATTTATCCACAGGCATGCATGTGTTCAAACACACATCCGCACAGATACATATGCACAGAGGGTATTTTGACAACACTGTGAACAGCTCCAGCAGCAAACACTGTGGTGGTTCCTATAATTTAATTCAGCAGTTGTCACGAAACTTCAGTTCTGGTTTGGGAGGAGCTGGGATCTCCAGCTGCACTGGGCTTCAGCTCTTAATCATTGTAAGTCAATTAAAACAATGCTTTCAAACATCAGTTTTCTGCATCTGTACAATCTGAAATATAGAGTGTGTACTTCATTCCAAGTGAATCAGAGGATGCTAAATCAAGAGCAGGACTTGACAGTGGTTCTCAAACTTCAGGACCGTAGCAACTCCCAGAGCATGCTTCAGATGCCAGTCATTCATCCTCAGCCCCAGAGATTCTTAGGCTGGTGTGAGGCCTGGGAACCTGCATTTAACAAGCCCCATCAGTGATATGGATGCTGGTAGTTCATGGAATACCTTTTGAGAAGCACTAAATTAGAGACTATCTAAGCCTCCTTATTTTGCAACAGAATAAGTAGAGGTCCCAAATGGTGAAGTGACTTTCCAAAGTTCCACTGTTGCTAATAGCAAGATAGGATTTGAAGCACAGAGCTTGTCCCTGTTTATTAACAAGGTGGAATATGGAGTTATTATTTTGCCTGTGTAGGTCTCTCAACTTCCAACAGGATTTTTAAGCTTCCCAGAGTCATTCTTCTCCCTCTCTCTCTGTCTCTGTCTCTGTCTCTCTGTCTCTGGCTCTGTCTCTGTCTCTCTCTCTCTCTGTCTGTCTCTCTCTCTCTCCAATTTTGCCCCCTTTCTTTCTCTCTTCTCTTTCTGTGTCCAGTATTTGAATATGCATAATCAGCTAAATAAAGAGGGTCAAAGTGGATAAATGCATAAGAAAAATATCTTGGTGGAAAGGGGAATGACTGAATTGGGAAGAGTGTAAATACGTCTTGTGTTCCTATTTTGTGCTAGGTAGTGTCTTGGAGTTTTGTACCAATTAGAGCTGTGATTGGCTGCAAAAAAAAAAAAAAAAAAAAAAACAGAACAACTGACTAGAGTGGCTAAAACTAATAAAAGTCTATTATTTGTTTATTTTTGGTTAAATAAGGATCCAGGCTGAGGGATTGTTTTGATTGCTTAACAATATTGAGACTGAGGTCTGTATATTAATAGTTCTTTTTGTCATTCCCTCATGTCTGTCAACACACCATCACAAGACAGTTGCTACAGCTCCAGGCATTGCATTTGAATTGAAGGTGAGAAGAAAGTGGGCGATACATAAGAGCTTCATCTGTCCCTCTTATTAAGGAACAAAAGCTTTCTTAGAAAATTTCAGCAGGCTTTGGCTTATGTATCATTGGGGAAGTATTTAGCTGGAAATTTGCTCTCAGAAATAAAATGGATTATGTCAGCAAAGACGAAGAGGGGAGGGCTTTGGAATATTTTGCACCTTCACACTTGTGTCATAATGGAGAAGGGAAGGAATAATCCATGTAGTATAAAGACAAAAGAATAGGTGCTTCTTTGCTAATATTTTGTAGGTGATGGTGGGAAGGTCATCTTTTCATGTAGCAAGCAGTGTTCAAGCTTATATACCAAGAACTGGACTAAATGCTGTAAACATAAAGTACAAATAGTAATGGTTCAAGTCCTCAGTTTTACAGTTAAGGTTACAGCCAGGAAAGCGATAGTGCAATTCAATGTAATGTGAGTTACACTGGAGACACAGTGTTCTATTTTTGCCTGTCGTTTCCACGCTCCTTAAAGTGTTTATTCGCTCTCTGTGGGTCTTCCAATAAAGAACAAAGACCCGCAAAGTTCAATATGAACAAAACCACCTTACTAGACTCATCTTGTATTACTTTCTCCCTCATTCTGTGCACACATCCATGATAACCTTCTTTCCTTCCTATAACTGGCCGAGCTTATTCCTACCTCAGGGCCTTTGCACACACTCTTCCCTCCGTCAAGAATATGTTTTACCTACCTTTCCAACATACTTCATCCATCAATCCCTATTCATCATTTGGATTTCAGCTCACAAATGATATCTAGCCCCCCTGATGAGATCATATCCGTTGTTGCCACCCTCATAACACTCGTAGTGCCTATCATATCCTGCTGGGAGATAATTGTGGCACAATTTGATTCATATATGTCTCTCACTCTATACTTTAGACACCCGGAGGGAAGGGGCTGTGTGTACTTGGTTAACCATTCTTTTCTTCAGCACCTAGTGCATAGTAGGTACTAAATAAACATCTATTAAATAGATAGTAGTACATGAATGGGTAGAATGAAGCCACAGGTTCTACTTAGGGGTTCCAGCCTCCACAAAGGATTTAGCATTTGAACTTGCCCTCTTTGATGCTCAGTTTTCCCATCTTTTAAATGGGGTACAGCACAATGATTGCTAGGGGTTTTTCCAGCCTTATTTTTCGCTAAGATCTACTCTTAAGCCCTGACTCCATCTCTGTCTTTCTGTGTGCCCCTGGGCAATACGCTTAACTGCCCTCAGCCTCAGTCTCCTTCTCAATAAAAACAAGTAGAGATGATCTCTAAGGCTCCTTCCAAGCCTGAAGCATCAGTGAGTTTTTGAAACTCCAGAAGGAGCATGAAAACCACAGGATGGGAGCCAGAGGGATTCTGCTGAGTTGTGCGTTTGCAGGTGTATCTCAGCAGGTTCCCAGAAGCCGTTCTTGCAGGGACTCAGCATGTTACCTGGACTAATTTGTAAAGGAAGTGAAAAGGAAATGGACTCGTTATAATGAACACTTAATTCACCACTCCAGACTTCACTGTTTGAACAGCAAGTATCAAGTGATGCAATTGTCATTTGTCGATTGAATTCTGCTATTTTGCCTGTTCGAAATGACCAGCCAACACCACAGCGTGCAGACAACGACATGACTACTAATTAGCATATATATTGTTTGTCCTGGTATAAATTTATGGCAAACAGCAATATTTTACACTCCAGTAAAGTTAATAAATGAAGCTTTGAGCTATAAAAATTTCATGTTCCTTTGTGCAAAGGTCAATTATAAATAGTTAAGCACATATTCATTCAAAAGCTGGAGACCTTGCAGCCAGGAGAATGAAATATATTCTGGTCAATTTACACTCTGGCTGGACTTGCCTTTCATTTTATAGCCTTCATGACGTCCTTCTTTTCTGGTCTGCACAGCCTGGTTCCCAAAGAACTTCTCTGGCTGGAGGGACTGAATGAAATGAGTATGTAAATGTTCCCAGGTCTACAGTTTGATACCCAGAATGTGTTCAATAAATGTCCGTTTAAACTCATGGGGGTAGCCCATGTGAGAGAAGGGGACACAGGGATTCAGAGCAACTCCTGAATCTCTTTGCTTATGGAAAGAACACTGGACTAGAGTCAGATGATGTGGGTTCGAGTCTCAGGTCTGCTGTGAACTAGTAAGAGAACTCAGGCAAGTGACACTCTTCTCTCCAGGCCTTAGCTTTCTCATTGGAAAAACTGAAGAGCATGTATTACATTAGTATTCCAGTTACCTATTGCTGAATAACAAAATATCCAAGACATAGACTGGTTCAAGGTGTTTCAAAAATTCAGTCATTTTATTACATAGCATAAGTGGGTCAGGAAATTGGGCAGGGCTTGGTGGCAGATCTTCTGTTCCATGTAGTGTTGTTGGTCATCATTCAGTGGTATTTGGCTGGTGCATAGCTGGTCTACAGAGTGCAAGGCACCCTCTCCCACATAGCTGGTGCTTTGGGGGGTGGCTGGAAGGCTGGGCTCTGCTGAGACTGGATCTTCTGTGTGTGGCCTCTCCAGCATGGCATTGTCAGGATAACTGGACTTGTATATGGCAGCTAAGGGCTCCAGAGAGAGTTTTTCAAGGGACAGGAGGTAGATGCCGCCTCTTTCTTAAGGCCTGGGCCCAGAAACTGGCAAAACACCATTTCCACCACACTTTATTGTACAAAGTAGTCACAGGGACCATCTGAATTAAAATGAGGCAACACAGATCTTGCCTCTTGACATGAGCGCAAGGTCAAAGATTTTTCAGCCATTTTTAATCTGCCCCTACCCATGTGTTCTGATTTTGTTGCATATTAAAAAGTGTTGCATGGAAAAGGATTTGGTGGGTGAGTAAGTTTGAGAACTAGTGGGCCAGAAAGTTGAGCAATGTTTTTTTAAACAACAACACTCCTAGAGTCTTTGACTTATTCCTTCATTCTCTTTATACTTAAATGTTTACTTTATACCAGAATCCTGCCAGGCTACAAAAATGAAACAGTGTACAAAATGGAACTTACATTCTAGTGAGGGAGGGATTTAAACAATAATAAAATAAATGCATAAAGTCAGATGCCAATATGCATTATGAAAACAAGTTGCAGTGATAGAGAATGACAAGATTTACTCTTTCAAATGGGATGATTAGGTGGACTGAAAAAGCATGTGTCACAGGTAGCTCAATAGTGAGAATGGAAGCTTATGGAGGGTTTACACAGTAGCAAGAACAGGGTACAAGGCCCCCAGGGTAGGAGCATTTTTGGCCAAAGTGGCTGGGATGGAGTGGGGAACCACCTAAGTGGCAGAGTTGAGATCAGAGAATTAGGCAGGGCCTTGGGAACCATAGCAGAGTTTGGAATTTGTTGAGAGCGTAATGGAAAGGCTCTCATGAACAAAGATGGGATGGAATCTCGCTTTTAAAAGATCTCTCTCTCTCTGCCTGCTCTAATAAACAATAAGAGGCAAGTAAGTGGGGAACCAGTTAGGAAGCCATCGCAATACTCCAAGTGAGTGAAGGTGATGATGACATTACCCCTGCAGAGGTGAAAGTGGAGAAAGGAGTCTAGAATTGGGAGATATGGTAGTAGAGATGACAGATTTTGCTGATGGATGGAATATGGGATGTGAAGAAAAAGTGAGAAATGCCTTTGAGAGTTTGGATCTATGTAAACTGTGGGGAAGTAGTCTTAAATAAGTTAGTGCATGTTATGACTATCAAGGTGAACACTTGCAGACAAAGTCTGAGGACCAAAATTCTAAGGGACACATTTAGGGGAATGCCAAGCAACTCCTCTTGTCAAGGAAAAATTGCACAAGACAGTTAAACAGGCAAGGAAGGCTTTATTGAGGACTACTGCCATAGGGGAGAGAGACTTCATTAAACTCTGCTGAAACAAAAGACAGGAGGTTAAGAGCTGTGTGGGCTACTGGAAAGGGGCTGGAGGATGATTTGGAGAGTAGGGCGTTGGTCAATGGGATTAAGTCATCTGCATTTGCTAATCGGCCTCCATTGAAGTTAGGCTCCTACCCTCCCACAGAATCTAGGAGGTAGGGGTACTTACCTAGATGATTACATTTTAAAGCGATGGCTCCCAGGTCCTTGAGAAAGGCATTCCTGAGTTGTTGAAGTTGCAAGAGTCTGGGAGAAGATTTATAATACATCTCAAAGAGGCAGAGGAAAAATGTAAGACTGTACATTTTCTGAAATAAATGCTCCAAGGTAAGGGGGATCAGGGGCCTATAGTCAGGAAGAAACCTGTCCAAAGTTTAGTCAAACTGAGGGACTGCTAAGACCATTCTGGTCGCTCTATCATCTGATGCTTCCAGGTTTGAAAATTTAGTCACACTTGATGGAATCCTAGCAACCTGGGTCTATTCTGCCACAGATTATCTGCTTGATCCTGGGCAATAATATTAAATTATCTTAGTCTCTACTTCCTAATTCTTCTACCTCAAAGCCTTTTCATTTTCTATTCCTTCTTCCTGGAAGGATCTTCTCTCAGATATCTGCTTGGCTGACTTCCCCATCTCCTCCTAGTCTTTGGTTTCAGTGGGGCTACCCTCACCACCATATAGAAAGTGGCAAATGTCACTCTGTTGCTTCTTATCCCCTTTATCCCTAATGTACTACATCATTTGTTTATTATGTTTCTTATTGATGATCTGTTGCCTCTGCTGGAATGGCAGATTTATGGGCAAAGTAGCTCATCACAAAATTACTTAAGATAAGAAGAGATTTTAAAGAAAAAACCTAAGTGTACAACATTAGAGGAATAGCTAAGAAAGTCAACTCCTCTCCTCAGGGGAATAGTATGCAGCCATTTAAATTATGTTTATGGAGAGAGTCTAATAAGGAAAGCATGTGTGTGGAAAGGATAATTTAAAAGAATCTGAATATAAGATTACAAATAAGTATATTATGAAAACAAAAAATTTAAAAATAGAGAAAAAATGTTAGAAGAAAATATGCCATGGCACTCATAATGATGACCTATACATGTTATTATATCTATATCTGTATTTATATCTAGATAGATGTCCATTTATATATGTATATATAATGTTTTATTCTTTTTCTAAATTTCAATATTTTTCAATTTTTAAATAATGATCAGGTTTAAGAGTGGAAAAACAGAATCTTTTAAAAAATAAAGACTCTGTGAGACTGCAAGATTATAAAGTTCCTAGTCCCCAATTTGTGACACATCCATGGAGTTCAAACTGCTTTGGCGCTTACAAGGGGACATGTGTAAAGTGAGTACCAAGAGAAAGCTAGAGCCTATCTTTTGGAAAAACTCCCATGGAATTTTGAAGGGGAGTGGAGAAATAGAAGCCTGGGCAGAAGGAACTAGAGGAAGGCAAACCACAGCGAGCGTTTTGGGGCAGAAGCATGCCCGTGGAGAGCTCTGGGGATCCTCCATGCTGCAGATAGAGCTGGGGAAGCAGTACAGCAGGTATTATCAATACCAGCCCAGTAACTAGGCAACTAAAAGATCTGTAAAGAAAGCACAGCTTCACGAGAAATGCGGGTATGTGTTTTAAGAAGAGGCGGTGGGGATTAACAGCCCTGTGATTCATGGAAACGGCAATTTGTCATCGGTGCTATCTGCCGAGCGTAGGGGACAAAAGTATAGAGACAACACAGGAGAAATGTGGCAATGAACTGAGCGATGAGCACAGATGGGCGAGGCACCAGAATCACTTCACTTTAATTATTTTGAGCTCTGCTTTCACCTAGGCAATGTCCGGGGGCATTGTTCTCCCTTTTTTTTGTTTGTTTTACTCTGGTTTGTTTTTCAAATGCTGAAATCAGTTTCTCTAGGATATCTCCTTGGACCAGAGGGAAGGCTCTGTTTTACTGAATACCTACTAGGTGTCAATCATTACCAGCTGTGGTATCTTTTAAACCTCTCCATGACCAACAGTGTAGGCATTACTATTATTCTCATTTCAGAGAGCAGTAAATTAAGACTTAAAAGAGGTGGTGCAATTTTGTTACAAAATCACAAATCAGTAACTGTAGAATCCTTGTATGGAATCCGTGCCTGGCTAGCTTTTCTTACCATCCCTTTCTACATTGCCGATCAAATTATATGTATGTGAATTTTTCCTCTTGGGCTGGTTCAGAGAATCCGCAAAACCTGTTGCTCAGAATTCAGGGTATTAAGGCTGATTGCAAAAGGAGGCTTTAGTGTTGAGTCTGTTGATTTTCCAGGCTGTGCACTAACTTGACAACTTCACATGCTTCTCCACATTCAATTTTCTAGCAAAATGGAAAATGCAATTACAGTTTTCAGCAAAATATTGTTGTTGCTTCAAAAATAATTAAGCATCTTATTAAATTGCTATTTTACCAAGTGGGATGCAATGGCTCTACAGGGCTTCGTCAGGGAAAAGCAAGGGCTTTTCAGAAAGGGTGTGTATGTGTCTGTCGGGGGAATGCATCTCCAGTTAGTTAATAACCTGAGTTCGTAGGAGAAAGGGTGGCAAGGCGACTCCTTTATAGGGCAGACTCTCTTATTAGGAGTTTAATACTAAGGTTGACTGAAGCTCTTTCCATTGCAGTAGCTTTGGAATTTATTTCTCCAGGATCCATTTTCACTGCTTGACCTTAAGGGAGTTGGCTGCGGGGAGAAATCCTAGGAGGTGAAACACCAGTTTGGAAAGTACTTAGTCTGTCAAAAAGGATAAAAGACGCCTTTATTAGAACGCACAGGGAGCTTCCGGGAAGATGGCGGAGGAGTTGGACGCGGAGATCGCCTTCCTCCCCACAGATACACCAGAAATACAACTACACGTGGAACAACTCCTGCAGAGCACCTACTGAACGCTGGCAGAAGACCTCAGACCTCCCAAAAGGCAAGAAACCCCCCACGTACCTGGGTAGGGCAAAAGAAAAAAGAAAAAACAGAGACAAAAGGATAGGGACGGGACCCGCACCAGTGGGAGGGAGGTGTGAAGGAGGAAAAGTTTCCACACACTAGGAAGCCCCTTCGCGGGCGGAGACTGCGGGTGGCGGAGGGGGGGGAGCTTTGGAGCTTCGGAGCGGAGGGGGGGAGCTTCGGAGCCGCGGAGGAGAGCACAGCAACAGGGGTGCGGGGGGGAAAGCGGAGAGATTCAAGCACAGAGGATCAGGGCAGACCGGCACTCACCAGCCCGAGAGGCTTGTCTGCTCACCCGCCGGGGCGGGCGGGGGATGGGAGCCGAGGTTCGGGCTTCGGTCGGATCCCAGGGAGAGGACTGGGGTTGGCGGCGTGAAAACAGCCTGCAGGGGGTTATTGCACCACGGCTGGCCGGGAGGGAGTCCGGGGAAAAGTCTGGACCTGCCGAAGAGGCAAGAGACATTTTCTTCCCTCTTTGTTTCCTGGTGCGCGAGGAGAGGGGATTAAGAGCGCCGCTTAAAGGAGCTCCAGAGACGGGCGCGAGCCGCGGCTAAACGCGCGGACCCCAGAGACGGGCATGAGACGCTAAGGCTGCTGCTGCTGCCACCAAGAAGCCTGTGTGCGAGCACAGGTCACTATCCACACACACCCCTTCCGGGGAGCCTGTGCAGCCCACCACTGCCAGGGTCCCGGGATCCAGTGACAACTTTCCCGGGAGAACGCAGGGCGCGCCTCACGCTGGTGCAACGTCACGCCGCCTCTGCCGCCGCAGGCTCGCCCCGCCCTCCGTGCCCCTCCCTCCCCCCCTGCCTGAGTGAGCCACAGCCCCCGAATCAGCGGCTCCTTTAACCCCGTCCTGTCTGAGCGAAGATCAGACGCCCTCCTGCGACCTACACGCAGAGGCGGAGCCAAATCCAAAATTGAGCCCCGGGAGCTGTGAGAACAAAGAAGAGAAAGGGAAATCTCTCCCAGCAGCCTCAGAAGCAGCGGATTAAAGCTCCACAATCAAGTCGATGTACCCTGCATCTGTGGAATACATGAATAGACAAAGAATCATCCCAAATTAAGGAGGTGGACTTTGAGAGCAAGATTTATGATTTTTTCCCCTTTTATTCTTTTTGTGAGTGTGTATGTATATGCTTCTGTGTGAGGTTTTGTCTGTATAGCTTTGCTTCCACCATTTGTCCTAGGGTTCTATCGGTCCGTTTTTTTTTCTCTTAATAATTATTTTTTTATTTTAATAACTTTATTATATTTTATCTTACTTTATTTTATTTTACTTTATCTTCTTTCTTTTTTTCTTCCTTCCCTCCTTCATTCCTTCCTCCCTCCCTCCCTCCTTTCTTTCTTTCTTTCTACTTCTACTAATTCTTTCTTTCTACTTTTTCTCCCTTTTATTCTGAGCCATGTGGATTAAAGGCTCTTGGTGCTGCAGCCAGGAGTCAGTGCTGTGCCTCTGAGGTGGGAGAGCCAACTTCAGGACACTGGTCCACAAGAGACCTCCCAGCTCCACATAATATCAAACGGCGAAAATCTCCCAGAGATCTCCATCTCAACACCAGCACCCAGCTTCACTCAACGACCAGCAAGTTACAGTGCTGGACATCCTATGCAAAACAACTAGCAAGACAGGAACAAAACCCCACCCATTAGCAGAGAGGCTGCCTAAAATCATAATAAGTCCACAGACACCCCAAAACACACCACCAGACGTGGACCTGCCCACCAGAAAGACAAGATCCAGCCTCATCCACCAGAACACAGGAACTAGTCCCTTCCACCAGGAAGCCTACAGAACCCACTGAACCAACCTTAGCCACTGGGGACAGACACCAAAAACAATGGGAACTATGAACCTGCAGCCTGCAAAAAGGAGACCCCAAACACAGTAAGATAAGCAAAATGAGAAGACAGAAAAACACACAGCAGATGAAGGAGCAAGATAAAAACCCACCAGACCTAACAAATGAACAGGAAATAGGCAGTCTACCTGGAAAAGAATTCAGAATAATGATAGTAAAGGTGATCCAAAATCTTGGAAATAGAATAGACAAAATGCAAGAACATTTAACAAGGACGTAGAAGAACTAAAGATGAAACAAACAATGATGAACAACACAATAAATGAAATTAAAAACACTCTAGATGGGACCAATAGCAGAATAACTGAGGCAGAAGAACGGATAAGTGACCTGGAAGATAAAATAGTGGAAATAACTACTGCAGAGCAGAATAAAGAAAAAAGAATGAAAAAAACTGAGGACAGTCTCAGAGACCTCTAGGACAACATTAAATGCACCAACATTCAAATTATAGGGGTTCCAGAAGAAGAAGCGAAAAAGAAAGGGACTGAGAAAATATTTGAAGAGATTGTAGTTGAAAAGTTCCCTAATATGGGAAAGGAAATAGTTAATCAAGTCCAGGAAGCACAGAGAGTCCCATACAGGATAAATCCAAGGAGAAACATGCCAAGACACATATTACTCAAACTGTCAAAAACTAAATACAAAGAAAACATATTAAAAGCAGCAAGGGAAAAATAGCACACAAGGGAATCCCCATAAGGTTAACAGCTGATCTTTCAGCAGAAACTCTGCAAGCCAGAAGGGTGTGGCAGGACATATTTAAAGTGATGAAGGAGAAAAACCTGCAACCAAGATTACTCTACCCAGCAAGGATCTCATTCAGATTTGATGGAGAAATTAAAACCTCCACAGACAAGCAAAAGCTGAGAGAGTTCAGCACCACCAAACCAGCTCTACAACAACTGCTAAAGGAACTTCTCTAGTCAAGAAACACAAGAGAAGGAAAAGACCTACAATAACAAACCCAAAACAATTAAGAAAATGGGAATAGGAACATACATATAGATAATTATCTTAAATGTAAATGGACTAAATGCTCCCACCAAAAGACACAGACTGGCTGAATGGATACAAAAACAAGACCCATATATTTGCTGTCTACAAGAGACCCACTTCAGACCTAGAGACACATACAGACTGAAAGTAAGGGGATGGAAAAAGATATTTCATGCAAATGGAAATGAAAAGAAAGCTGGAGTAGCAATTCTCATATCAGACAAAATAGACTTTAAAATAAAGACTATTACAAGAGACAAAGAAGGACACTACATAATGATCAAGGGGTCAATCCAAGAAGAAGATATAACAATTGTAAATATTTATGCACCCAACATAGGAGCACCACAATACATCAGGCAAATACTAACAGCCATAAAAGGGGAAATCGACAGTAACACAATCATAGTAGGGGACTTTAACACCCCACTTTCACCAATGGACAGATCATCCAAAATGAAAATAAATAAGGAAACACAAGCTTTAAATGATACATTAAACAAGATGGACTCAATTGATATTTATAGGACATTCCATCCAAAAACAACAGAATACACATTTTTCTCAAGTGCTCATGGAACATTCTCCAGGATAGATCATATCTTGGGTCACAAATCAAGCCTTGGTAAATTTAAGAAAATTGAAATTGTATCAAGTATCTTTTCCAACCACAATGCTATGAGACTAGGTATCAATTCCAGGAAAAGATCTGTAAAAAATACAAACACATGGAGGCTAAACAATACACTACTTAATAACGAAGTGATCACTGAAGACATCAAAGAGGAAATCAAACAATACCTAGAAACAAATGACAATGGAGAGATGACGACCCAAAATCTATGGGATGCAGCAAAAGCAGTTCTAAGAGGGAAGTTTATAGCAATACAATCCTACCTTAAGAAACAGGAAACATCTCGAATAAACAACCTAACCTTGCACCTAAAGCAATTAGAGAAAGAAGAACAGAAAAAAACCCCAAAGTTAGCAGAAGGAAAGAAATCATAAAGATCAGATCAGAAATAAATGAAAAAGAAATGAAGGAAACGATAGCAAAGATCAATAAAACTAAAAGCTGGTTCTTTCAGAAGATAACCAAAATTGATAAACCATTAGCCAGACTCATCAAGAAAAAAAGGGAGAAGACTCAAATCAATAGAATTAGAAATGAAAAAGGAGAAGTAACAACTGACACTGCAGAAATACAAAAGATCATGACAGATTACTACAAGCAACTCTATGCCAATACAATGGACAACCTGGAAGAAATGGACAAATTCTTAGAAATGCACAACCTGCCAAGACTGAATCAGGAAGAAATAGAAAATATGAACAGACCAATCACAAGCACTGAAATTGAAACTGTGATTAAAAATCTTCCAACAAACAAAAGCCCAGGACCAGATGGCTTCACCGGCGAATTCTATCAAACATTTAGAGAAGAGCTAACACCTGTCCTTCTCAAACTCTTCCAAAATATAGCAGAGGGAGGAACACTCCCAAACTCATTCTTCGAGGCCACCATCACCCTGATACCAAAACCAGACAAGGATGTCACAAAGAAAGAAAGCTACAGGCCAATATCACTGATGAACATAGATGCAAAAATCCTCAACAAAATACTAGCAAACAAAATCCAACAGCACATTAAACGGATCATACACCATGATCAAGTGGGGTTTATTCCAGGAATGCAAGGATTCTTCAATATACGCAAATCAATTAATGTGATACACCATATTAACAAATTGAAGGAGAAAAACCATATGATCATCTCAATAGATGTAGAGAAAGCTTTCGACAAAATTCAACACCCATTTATGATAAAAGCCCTGCAGAAAGTAGGCATAGAGGGAACTTTCCTCAACATAATAAAGGCCATATATGACAAACCCACAGCCAACATCGTCCTCAATGGTGAAAAACTGAAAGCATTTCCACTAAGATCAGGAAGAAGACAAGGTTGCCCACTCTCACCACTCTTATTCAACATAGTTTTGGAAGTTTTAGCCACAGCAATCAGAGAAGAAAAGGAAATAAAAGGAATCCAAATCGGAAAAGAAGTAAAGCTGTCACTGTTTGCAGATGACATGATACTATACATAGAGAATCCTAAAGATGTTACCAGAAAACTACTAGAGCTAATCAATGAATTTGGTAAAGTAGCAGGATACAAAATGAATGCACACAAATCTCTGGCATTCCTATACACTAATGATGAAAAATCTGAAAGTGAAATCAAGAAAACACTCCCATTTACCACTGCAACAAAAAGAATAAAATATCTAGGAATAAACCTACCTAAGGAGACAAAAGACCTGTATGCAGAAAATTATAAGACACTGATGAAAGAAATGAAAGATGATACAAATAGATGGAGAGATATACCACGTTCTTGGATTGGAAGAATCAACATTGTGAAAATGACTCTACTACCCAAAGCAATCTACAGATTCAATGCAATCCCTATCAAACTACCACTGGCATTTTTCACAGAACTAGAACAAAAAATTTCACAATTTGTATGGAAACACAAAAGACCCCGAATAGCCAAAGCAATCTTGAGAACGAAAAATGGAGCTGGAGGAATCAGGCTCCCTGACTTCAGACTATACTACAAAGCTACAGTAATCAAGACAGTATGGTACTGGCAGAAAAACAGAAAGATAGATCAATGGAATAGGATAGAAAGCCCAGAGATAAACCCACGCACATATAGTCACCTTATCTTTGATAAAGGAGGCAGGAATGTACAGTGGAGAAAGGACAGCCATTTCAATAAGTGGTGCTGGGAAAACTGGACAGGTACATGTAAAAGTATGAGATTAGATCACTCCCCAACACCATACACAAAAATAAGCTCAAAATGGATTAAAGACCTAAGTGTAAGGCCAGAAACTATCAAACTCTTAGAGGAAAACATAGGCAGGACACTCTATGACATAAATCACAGCAAGATCCTTTTTGACCCACCTCCTAGAGAAATGGAAATAAAAACAAAAATAAACAAATGGGATCTAATGAAACTTCAAAGCTTTTGCACAGCAAAGGAAACCATAAAGAAGACCGAAAGGCAGCCCTCAGAATGGGAGAAAATATTTGCAAATGAAACAACTGACAAAGGATTAATCTCCAAAATTTATAAGCAGCTCATGCAGGTTAATAACAAAAAAACAAACAACCCAATCCAAAAATGGGCAGAAGACCTAAATAGACATTTCTCCATAGAAGCTATACAGACCGCCAACAAACACATGGAAGAATGCTCAACATCACTAATTATTAGAGAAATGCAAATCAAAACTACAATGAGATATCATCTCACACCAGTCAGAATGGCCATCATCAAAAAATCTAGAAACAATAAATGCTGGAGAGGGTGTGGAGAAAAGGGAACCCTCTTGCACTGTTGGTGGGAATGTAAATTGGTACAGCCACTGTGGAGAACAGTATGGAGATTCCTTTAAAAACTAAAAATAGAACTACCATATGACCCAGCAATCCCACTACTGGGCATATACCCTGAGAAAACCATAATTCAAAAAGAGTCATGTACCAAAATGTTCATTGCAGCTCTATTTACAATAGCCCAGAGATGGAAACGACCTAAGTGTCCATCATCGGATGAATGGATAAAGAAGATGTGGCACATATATACAATGGAATATTACTCAGCCATAAAAAGAAACGAAATTGAGCTATTAGTAATGAGGTGGATAGACCTAGAGTCTGTCATACAGAGTGAAGTAAGTCAGAAAGAGAGAGACAAATACCGTATGCTAACATATATATATATGGAATTTAAGGAAAAAAATGTCATGAAGAACCTAGGGGTAAAACAGGAATAAAGACACAGACCTACTAGAGAATGGACTTGAGGATATGGGGAGGGGGAAGGGTAGGTGTGACAAAGCGAGAGAGAGGCATGGACATGTATACACTACCAAACGTAAGGAAGCAGCTGCATAGCACAGGGAGATCAGCTTGGTGCTTTGTGACCGCCTAGAGGGGTGGGATAGGGAGGGTGGGAGGGAGAGAGACGCAAGAGGGAAGAGATATGGGAACATATGTATATATGTAACTGATTCATTTTGTTGTAAAGCAGAAACTAACACACCATTGTAAAGCAATTATACTCCAATAAAGATGTTAAAAAAAAAAAAAAGCACAAAAAGGACTGAGCATTGATTGTGCACCTACTATGCTCCGTGCATTGGATAAAGATATTCTCTCTTTTATTTAGAGAGAAAGAGAATGCTTCATTAATATCAAAGACAAACTCACAGGTTACTAAGCGTCTGTGCTGTACCAGGCGCTGTGCAAAAGTACTCAGCATGCAGTTTCTCAATGATTGCCGTAACTGCCTGAATAGGCATTTAGCAGAGATGAGGAACTATAAGCGCAAAGAGATTAATAAATTGCCTAAGCCATAGAGCGAGTAAATAGGAGAGGTGGCTTGATTTCTAGAATCTTCATCTTGGCCACTGTTTTTTAATCAGTAGCTTAAAAAACTAATGCTCGGATACTAAAGAATTTATTCTATGTGGATAAAAACTTTGTATAACATTACATGTTTAAAGGAAGACAAGCCTCATTTCAGAGCCTAGCTCTGTTTTGGGAATGTGGGCAATTTACTTTGCGTTTCTGAGGCTCTATCTCTTCACCAATGTTACTGAAACCAGAGTAGACATTAGAATCACCCAGAGGTGCTTTGTGACCACCTAGAGGGGTGGGATAGGGAGGGTAGGAGGGTGACCCAAGAGGGAGGAGATATGGGGATATATGTACATGTATAGCTGATTCCCTTTATTATAAAGCAGAAACTAACACACCATTGTAAAGCAATTATACTCCAATAAAGATGTTAAAAAATAATAAAATTAGGGCTTCCCTTGTGGCACAGTGGTTGGGAGTCCGCCTGCCGATGCAGGGGACACGGGTTCGTGCTCCTGTCCGGGAGGATCCCACGTACCGCGGAGTGGCTGGGCCCGTGAGCCATGGCCGCTGGGCCTGCGCGTCTGGAGCCTGTGCTCCGCGGTGGGAGAGGCCACAGCTGTGAGAGGCCCATGCACCGCAAAAAATAATAATAATAAAATTAAAATAAAAATTAAAAAAATAAAAGAATCACCCAGAGGGCTTGCTAAAATCCGGATTGCTGGGTCCTACCCCCAGGGTTATTGACTCAGTTTGTCTGGAGTGGGTCTGAGGATTTGCATTTCTCCCAGGTGATGCTGATGCCACAGATTCAGGACGTCACCTGGGCAAACTCTATTATCCATACTCTGAATCCAAACTCTGATTTTCCCTGGACTGAAAGACTTTGTTCTCTACAGAGCGTTAGCTTTGGGGACTTGGTCTGATTCTTCCCTCTTTATTTGCTAGCTATGTGGTCTTAAACAAGTTGATTAATCCTTTTGAGCCTCAATACCTTCATCTGTAAAATAGGGCTATTGCTTTCTTTGTCACCACCCTGTTGGGGAGGATTATAAGAAGTCTCTTATGGATGGCATCTAGCCTATTTTCTGGCTCAAATACTCAATTAGATGTTGCTTCTCAACATTGGAAAGTTACCAAGATTATTTTCATGATGCCTGGCTTCATATTCATTTATTTATTTTTATTCACTGAATCTACCAAGCACTGTAACATTTTCTTGGCAGTTTTTTTATTTCTTAGGTCTTTGCAGTTTCCATTATAAAAATATGCTGTATATACTGTAGAACACCCAGATTAGAGCAAGGGCCTCACCCACACTACACATCATTATTGTTGGAAAATACTACGTGTATAGTTTTAGTTCAGAAGTCAGATTCACGGAATTCCCCCGAAAAAAGAATTCTGCGTGTTTTTGGATTTAAGGCTTCTATAACCTTCAAGGACCAGGAATCACCAGGGAAGAACCCCAGAGAGGTAAAGATCAAGTTGAAGAATGGTTAACCCCTTGATGCCAGAGGGACTGTGTCTCAAATTGAGAAATTTCCTACCCTATCCTATCAAGAAGGCATCGCTAGTGATTTATATTAATAACTATCCATCAAACTAGTTAGAAACTTAAATGAATTAAACATACGTTTTATTATTTTAAATAAAACCTTACATCTCCCACCCCCAACAGCTCCAAGCAGAAGTCCCTGAATACTATTTACCCCCTCATCTTTGTCCAGGTTGAAAATCAATGTATCTGGTTCACCTTGAATCTCGAGCTGCATATTTTTAGCAGCAGAAAAGCCTATGTAGCCAGCATCCCCGGGAAAAAGGCAGATAACCCCGCAGTGTCCTCCAGCCAAGGAGGAGGGCAGAGGGTTCAGAGGAGCAGAGTGCCTGCAGCTTGGATTCACCAGCCTCCATTGTTAACCAAGGAGCTTGCTGGGTGGTGCCAGGGACTAAAGGACCATGGATCAGGAGTTAGAATTTTCAGAAAAGGTCCCTGATCTCAGGCCACCAGTTCCTTTAACTATTGAGATTAGGGTGGGAAGAAGGTTTAGAGTAATTTAAAAAAAGCTCTCATGCATTATTATTGTTATGGATACCAAGCAGTATCTATTAAGGAATGGATGTAATAGGCAGTAGGAATTATAATAGTTAAAGCTCCAATATGCTTACTATGTGCTACTCACTGTTCTGTGTTTATCTTTGTTGACTCATTTTATTATCATAACATTTTATAGATGAGAGAAAAAAAAAAGGAACTGAGAGGTTGATGAACTACCAGGTGCTATGTCATTAATTATACTATGATTTCGAGGGAAGGGTTTTCTTAAAACCTTAATTTAGCAGATGAAAAAAATTGAAGGTGACTTCCCTGAGATTCCACAGCTTGCTTGAGAAAGAGCTATAGTCTCTGAGCCCACAGGGTAGAAATCTTTGCTAGATTAATCTGAAGACTTCCTGGAGGTGATGAGACTTGATCAAGCTTTGCGGTATAGAACAAACCATATTGAGGAGTGCATCTCGTTAAGATTCAGGAAGACCTCTTGTCCTTGTTAAATGGACATACTCCATGTAGTCATGGATGGACACAACCTTATCACTGGGAAGATAAGGTCTGAAGTGCATGATCTGGCTGCAGTGACCCAGACTGCACCTAAGTCTTTAGAAATCAGGGTCTAGTGGCAGCATTTCATGAGCAGGGCTTAGGATTGGTTCCACATTCTTATCCTAACTTGAAACAGAAGGAGGGCAGACAGAGTGACTTTGCCCCTAACTGAAATTATACTTAGGCTTCCCCAGAGAGACACCACGCCACACGCCCCCCACCTCAAGGAGGACTGCAGAAAGGAATTGTATAGGACAGAAAGAAAGAATTGAAGGTAGAAAGAGAAAGTAAAAGAGGAGGAGAAAACAGGCATAAGGGATTGAGAGTATGATCAAACAGGGAAGATTTCCAGAGAGAACAAGTAAAAGATTAAAATTAACTAATAGGATGGATGCATCAGTCAGGATGGACTAAGTTATGCTGTAGTAACAAATAACTCTAAAATTTCAGCAACTTAAATCAACAAGAGTTTATTTCTCATTTAAGCTGCATGTCTGTTGTGAGTCAGAAGGATTATTGTGATCATTGCAGTCACTCCAGAATTCAGGTAGTGGAACAGGCAGCCTCTCATCTGTTTCTGGTCACCACATCAAAGGGAAACTGAGTTCAGAAGGATCTCTAGCAATTAAATGCTCTGAACCCAATAGTAACACACATAATTTTTGCCTGTACTGTATTGGATGACCAAGTCACATGGCCCCACTCCCCCAGGAGGTACCAGAGCTATGCACTCAGGAATCAGAGAGTGCTGGTGTCTACCCCAAGGGGCCTGGGAATCGAAGGAGATTCCTCAGAGGTGCTCCTGCCAGTATATTGTTTGCAGAAGTGGTCAGGTCTCCAAATTCTCTCTGATGAAGATCCTGGTCCTGGTAGGAGTGTGACTACTCTTCCTGAGAGTTGAAAAGGAAACTGATAATAAAGCATAGGAAGGAACAATAAAGTCAGATAAGACCATGTTTAATGAGATAATATTCTACTTTTTCTTTCCATTTCTGCTTTTCTGTGCAAGTTTGAATTCTGGCTCCATCTTTTATGAACTCTGTGACTTGGAGGAAGTTCCCACTCTGTGACACAGATTCCTCACTTTATAAAAATGAGCATAACAACATTACAAATATTAGACTTTTGTGGATATTTATTGAGTTAATACAGGTAAAGGGCTTAGGACAGTTCCTGACACACACTAATAAGTATTCCATGGTATTTAGCATCCTTCTTCTTAACAACTCGGTGAGGTAGGCTATGAGTCATGTTGAACGGGCTGGGAAGTGAGACCTGGGAGGCTAAGAATAATCAATATCATGTATGTGGTCACTAGTGGAGCCAAGGTTCACTCACATTTAGGGACTTTGATTCCAGAGACTGAAGTTTACATTTCACATCAAAATCATCATTCCAGTTGATCCCTTCAGTAGCCCTGTGGGCTAGAGTCAACAACATTTTGGCTATTACTGCCATCACTACAACTTCCAGGTATCGCTCATGAAATACCTGTGTCTGCTTTACATAAATTATAGCTAAGCTTCCTAACAGTACCCTGAGGTTGAGTATTGTCACCTTTCTTTTTTTTAATTGAAGTATAGTTGGTTTACAATATTGTGTTAGTTTCAAGCATATGGCAAAGTGATTCAATTATGTATTTTTTTCAGATTATAATCTGTTACAGGTTATTACAAGATACTGAATATAATTCCCTCAAAGAAGTTAAATAGTGCATTAGTCTGCCAGGGCTGCAATAACAAAGTAACACAGACTGCATGGTTTAAACAACATAAGTACGTCTTCTCACAGTTCTGGAGGCTAGAAGTCCAAGATCAAGGTCTTGGCAGGGCTGGTTTCTTCTGAGCCCTCTCTCCTTGGCTTGTAGACGGCCATCTTCTCCCTGTGTCTTCACGTCATCTTCCCTCTGTGTGTCTGTGCCCTAATCTCCTCTTTTTATAAGGACACTAGTCATATTGGATTAAGGTCCAGCTATGCGATCTCATTTTACCTTACTTACTTCTTTAAAAGCCATGTCTCCAAATACAGTCACATACTGGGGTAAAAACTTCAAAATGTGGATTGGGGGGAACACAAATCAGCCTGCACCCAGATGGAGCCAGGATTTAAACATAGACTATTCTGACTCCAAGTCCACATGACGCTTCCACCTTCAAGCCATTAGTAAATCCCTCCTGTATGCTTAGCACAGTGCTTGGTGTTTTCCCTTCCTTTTTTTTAACATATTTCTCAGAGGAAATGTTGGCCCCTTTGGGTAGATGAGAAAATTAGGGACTCATGGTAGGGAGGAATTTCTTCCAGTTTGGTCACTGTTGGTCACCTTGGGGTGCGTTCAGAGCTTCTTACTCTTGACTAAGAAGAAACTTTCTCCCTCCTTTAGCTTGCTCCTTTGGAAATGAGGCAGCCCTTTTCAAATAATGCCATATCCATTACATCACCAAATGTTAATATTTTTTACAGTACCCACTATGTGCAAACATGAGGAAAGGCACTTAACACATAGAAAGCGAAGACACAATGCCAGATGTTTTAGGAAATTGCAACCCAGAAGAAAAGGCAAGTAATAGGGAGTAAAATAAAAATGCCACTCGATGTTCAATGGGAAGTACTGTCAATAAATCATGTAAAAAAACATCAGAGGAAGACAAAACAACTATAGACTGTGTATTCAGGAAAGACATTTTGCCAGGGCGTAAGGAATGTGCTGGGGGTAGGGGTGGCTAGAATGCCAGCAATGACAGAGACAGAGGTTCTGAAGAGGTGTTTGGGGGACAATTTCTGGTCGTACTCTTGCTTATCTCTTAATGGTTCACCATTGTCTGCAAAGTAAATCCAAGTTTCGTAGGTTGCACTTTGCATCAACCATCTGATGCTTCAGCCCTATCATCCACCCCCCACACCCACTGTGTAATGATGGACTAAGAGCCAGTCCCTAAAATGCCTTTCATTTCTGGCTCTGGTCCTTCACTTGTGGACAGGAACAGTGGCAGAAAGGAAGATGCAGGGGCCTCAGTCATGCAGGTCCAAATTCTGGCTCTGCTACTTACTAACTAGTGGGACATTTGGCAAGTTATTCAACCTCTCACTTTGTTGGCCCATAAAATAAGAACAGTAATAACTACCTGGCAAGGGATAGGGGAAGATATAATGAAATGAAGTAAATAAAGTACCTAACTTACCACCTACTCTATTATATATACTCAGGAAATGGTAGTTATCATTATAATAATGATGTCTTCCTTGTGCCAGCAACTTGCTTCTACTGCTTCTTAGCCTAAACAATTCCCACAGCACTTGTTCACGTTTACACCTGAGCGTTATATAACTGCATCCTATTACTTACAGAGAGAAGCAATGCCATGTGGTGTTTAGGAGCTCAGTCCTGCAGTCAATCTGCTTACCATTTATTAACTGTGTGACCTTGGGCAAGTTATTTGGTCTCTCTGTGTCTCAGCTTTTTTACGTATAAGATGGAGAACAGAGCATTATCTCATTCACAGAGACAATTTGAAGATTAAATGAGTTTACACTATAGTACCTGGAATATAGTACCTACTCAGTAAATGGTGGTTCTTGTTATCTCCACTTCATAGAGGAAGAAAGAGGTTATGTAATCTGACCAACGTTGAATGACTAGTGGGACAACAAATTTCAGCATCAGAATTTTGTGTTAGATGACTGTGCTCTTAATCACCAGGCATTTGGCTTCCCGCGTAAATAAGAAACACTTCCATCTCCAAGTCCTTCCTCACTGTCATTATCTGATACACATACTTGACAACTCTGCAGGCCAGGCAACAATCAGACTATCAGACTAGAGATAGGAAGATCTGCCTCCGACTTCCATTCCACTTATAAAGAAATCTGCCTGGATACCACCCACTTCCTCCCTCTACCCTCAACACAGATGCATTTTGCATATGGAAACAGAAGGATCACTGGTAAAGTACCATGTGCAGGGTCAAATGATCAAGACCAAAATCCGGCTCACATTGAGATGACTGCTGATTTTTTGAGTTCCTGCTGATTACCATATCCTGTTAGGCACTGGTGAGGGAGACTGGAAAATGTGTGTGTTCGATTATTTTAGGAATTGGATCATGATTCTCTCTGGCACATGGTAGGTACTCACTAAATATTTGCTGAATGAATGAATTCACAATTAACACACCTATCTACTCGTCTCTCTCCCTCTCCCTCTCTCTCCCATCCATCCATCCATCCATCCATCCATCCACCTAACTAACAAGGCCCCTGCCTCATCTTCATAACGCTCCCTCAAATGGGGGAGAAATTGATGAAAGCAACTACTTACAGTTTGGTGTGTCAAGAGCTGTGATAGAAGGGGGTGCTGTAGGCATCAAGGAAAGTTCTCATGACTCGCAAAATTGTTCATTCTGTGCCACTCAAGGTGCCATCCTGCCCACACCCATATTTTCCATACTAGCACAAAAAAGTCACGGTTTCAGTGAAAGCTTATATAATGCTATAGTTATGCTATTAGCAAGCAGCAACAATCATGAAAAGAACTTTAATACAAATGGAACAAAGAACGGTAGAAATCAGGTTGCATTCTCCAATAAGAAAAAGCAATATATATAAATATATATTTGGGGCGGTGGGGAAAGGTGGTTCTACATGAAGAACATAATCTATATCACGCAAGCAAACACTGCCCTTTCTTAATACTCTGAATCATAGATTCACCAATATTTTTCTCTTGACCAAAAGGTCTTGTTACCTAAACAAGCTTGAACTATTTTTAAAAAATTTTCTTTGTTATTTTGCTTTCTTAGTTCTTCTCATTTCTCACTCTATTTGCCTTAAGTTTTTTTTGTTATTTGTTTTGGTTTGGTTTCGTTAAAGACACGTCAACGTTTTTAATTAACTGTGTGTTAATTAAATACATATATATTTTTTCATATCTATTTAATAAGTAGAAAGCATAAAGGCAAAAGAAGGCAAAATGGCTTCATCTATACATCTATGTGTCATATGTTCAAAATAACATATTAGGGGTTCCTTGATGTTTTTCTTACTTTCACTTTCCACACCTTGATAGTCACCAAGGCCTGTTAATTTTATGCCCTAAATTTCTCCCAAACTCACCTCCCTTTGACAACCCTTAGTCGCTTCAGTATTTCCAGTCCTCACAGGTGCCTGAACCATTGCAATGGCATCTCAAGTATCTGATCTCCATTTGCTGTCCAGCAATGCCATGCATCCCCTACAATGTTGCCAGAGGGGCGATTCTAACACCCAGATCTGATCATGCTCTCTACTAATTCAGTGGTTCTCCATCTGTTACAGGTTTAAGTCTGAGCTCCTTAGTATGATGTGATGGACTGACCTAGCAAGATCTGACTTCTGCTTATGGCTCCAACTTCACCTCCCACCCAGACCAACTAATAGGTAGGGATCTAACAACTCTCCATATTTAATTTTTGTCCATTGTCTGCAAAATGGCTTAAAACTCCTCCTCCTTTTAATATACTGTTTCCCTTGTCTGCTGTTTAGAGTCTTCACGATTTTTGTATGCCTCTTGTTTTTTTTCTTAACTGCCAAAACTCAAAGATAACTTTTATCCTTGCAAAGAGCCTTTATGACTGCCTTTTTACTACTAGGGCACCTTATGGGTACTGTTATCTTTATATATTGATAGATTGTATTGAAATATTTTAACTTCCTTTTTTTCTTGTAAAGTAATATATACACCTTGTAAACCTTTAGAAAACATCTGAATAAGCAGAATGGAAAAAAATTTAAAATTATCCATAATTTTGGCACTCCAATGCAGCTATCATCGACACTTTGGCAGACTCTACCTATAGTCTTTTCTCTAAACGTATATAAGTGTTTATTTTGCAAAAATATATTCATGCTCTCCATATTGTTTTGAAATTGGCTTTTTGAAATGGAAGAGTATATTGCAAAAATTATCTCCTGCCTTTAAAATTATTTCCTAATATCATTGCCTATGCTGAAACGTATTTCCTTGGACGAATGAGATAATTTCCTATTATTTGAACTACAGTATGTCCCAAAGTTTCACATTACAAACAAGAAGGCAATTACTCTCTTTATAACTAAATCTTTGAGTATGATCACCATTACTTCTGTTTGATAAATTTCAACGGGAGGAATTTGTGGGTCAATGAGGACACTCAAGTTTAAGCCTTTTGATACGCATTTCCAAATGGCTTTCCAAAAAGGTCCTATTTATTTGCACTCCCAAAAAACTTACAGGGGTTTGCACTCCCTATAAATATATAGGATATTTGATATGCAATTAAATAAGCAAAAAGTATCTTGTTGATTTAGCATAATCCTTTCTGGTGTATATTTTCCTTTATATATTAAACTTATATATATATATATATGTATATTAATTTTATTAATTGGGCTCTCGATTCACTTTCCAGTTCAGTATTTATCTTTTTTTTCTCATTGGTTCATAAAAGGTTTTTTATATTGCCCTTTGTCTGTCATGTATGCCTCATAAAAATTTCATTTCTTTTTGCTGTCTGCCTTTGAATCGGAAAATGATTTATGATACAATGCCAATTGATTTGAAATGCTACCAGTATTATATATTGATTCATATATACACTCAGATCAGTTTAAGAACATTTAAAAATAATTCGTCAGCCTGCTCCTCTACCACTACTGTATTTTTAAATTATTTTGGTTCATATCAATATTACTCTTTCTTTTTGTTTTTTTGTTTTGTTTTGTTTGTTGGCTGCATTGGGTGTTCGTTGCTGTGCACCAGCGTTCTCTAGTTGTGGTGAGCAGGGGCTGCTCTTGGTTGTGGTGCACGGGCTTCTCATTGCGGCGTGCGGGCTTCAGTAGTTGTGATGCACGGGCTTAGTTGCTCCGCAGCATGTGGGATCTTCCTGGACCAGGGAACAAACCTGTGTCCCCTGCATTGGCAGGTGGATTCTTAATCAATGTGCCACCAGGGAAGTCCCTCAATATTATTCTTATTGTTATTATTAAAATTAAAAGTATATTATTGTAAAGTGGTGCTGGGAAAACTGGACAGCTACATGTAAAAGAATGCAATTAGAACACTTCCTAACACCATACACAAAAATAAACTCAAAATGGATTAAAGACCTAAATGTAAGGCCAGATACTATAAAACTCTTAGAGGAAAACATAGGCAGAACACTCTATGACATAAATCACAGGAAGATCCTTTTTGACCCACCTCCCAGAGAACTGGAAATAAAAACAAAAATAAACAAATGGGACCTAATGAAACTTCAAAGCTTTTGCACAGCAAAGGAAACCATAAACAAGACCAAAAGACAACCCTCAGAATGGGAGAAAATATTTGCAAATGAAGCAACTGACAAAGGATTAATCTCCAAAATTTACAAGCAGTTCATGTAGCTCAATATCAAACAAACAAACAAACCAATCCAAAAATGGGCAGAAGACCTAAATTGACATTTCTCCAAAGAAGATATACAGATTGCCAACAAACACATGAAAGGATGCTCAACATCACTAATCATTCGAGAATTGCAAATCAAAACTACAGTGAGGTATCACCTCTCACCAGTCAGAATGGCCATCATCAAAAAATCTACAAACAATAAATGCTGGAGGGCTTCCCTGGTGGCACAGTGGTTGAGAGTCCACCTGCCGATGCAGGGGACACGGGTTCGTGCCCCGGTCCGGGAAGATTCCACATGCCGCGGAGTGGCTGGGCCCTTGAGCCATGGCCGCTGAGCCTGTGCGTCCGGAGCCTGTGCTCTGCAATGGGAGAGGCCACAGCAGTGAGAGGCCTGCGTACTGCAAAAAAAAAAAAAAAAAAAATTGCTGGAGTGGGTGTGGAGAAAAGGGAACCCTCTTGCACTGTTGGTAGGAATGTAAATTGGAATATTTACATTCCAATTGGAATGGAATATTACTCAGCCATAAAAAGAAACGAAATTGAGCTATTTGTAATGAGGTGGATGGACCTAGAGTCTGTCATACAGAGTGAAGTAAGTCAGAAAGAGAAAGACAAATACCATATGCTAACACATATATATGGAATTTAAGAATAAAAAAAAAATGTCATGAAGAACCTAGGGGTAAGACAGGAATAAAGACACAGACCTACTAGAGAATGGACTTGAGGATGTGGGGAGGGGGAAGGGTAAGCTGTGACAAAGCGAGAAAGTGGCACGGACATATATACACTACCAAATGTAAAATAGATAGCTAGTGGGAAGCAGCCACATAGCACAGGGAGATCAGCTCTGTGCTTTGTGACCGCCTAGAGGGGTGGGATAGGGAGGGTGAGAGGGAGATGCAAGAGAGAGGAGATATGGGGATATATGTATATGTATAGCTGATTCACTTTGTTATAAAGCAGAAACTAACACACTATTGTAAAGCAATTATACTCCAATAAAGATGATTTAAAAAAGAATACAATTAAACAAAAAACTATTATTATTGTAATAGACATCACTTACTGATCATGACCAACATAATATTTCAACATAAAATGCTTCAGAAAATATATCTGATTTATTCTTTCAAACAACTTTGTGAAATAGGTACAATTATTATATATTTTTCAGTTAAGAAAACTGAGACATGTATTATTTACTGTCTAGTAGAACTGAGATTAAAACTCAAGTTGGCCAAACACCAATCCTACAAACTCAAATCTGTACAAATAATTTCTCTTTATTAATCTTCAAAATATTTTTTGTGTCTATTCTCAGATGGTTTACTCTTGGAGATAAACTTTAAAATAACTATTAACTTTATAAAACCAGCCTTTGAATTTTTTAATAAACTTCTGATTGTGTTGTACTACACATAGGTACATAAACCATAAGTGAACCTGTGTGTAACCTATACACAGACCAAGAAATTTTCCCTCTTCCACTCATCACTATTCCCCAGTTAAACACTATCCTGACTTCTACACCATAAATTAGTTTTACTTGGTTTTGAGTCTTAAAGAAACACATTCATTTACATTTATGTTATTGATTGTCTTTTCATGTGCTTTTTGGCTATTTGTATATCTTCTATTATGAAATGTCCATTTGTTACTTTGATTTTAAATTCTTTATTTGTCTTATTATTGAAATAAAGAGCATTTTATATATTCTTGACATTCGTCCTTTCTCAGAATACATATATATATGTGTGTGTGTGTGTGTATGTATGTGTGTGTGTGCATTTTTCCTGTGCTTCCTATTTTTCAACCCTTTTTTCTGAAAAGAAGAACATATGATTAATCCACTTTTCCCATTATGGTAAATACTTAGTGTACAATCGTAATCTTTTAAATGTTTCTTCTCAAACTTTTATTTTTTAGCTTTTGTGTTTAGGTATATATGATCCATTTCAATTACATAATTTTGTGACCATTATGGTCAAGGTTTATGTTTTCTAGAGATACACAGTTGTTCAGAGCATCATTTATTGAAAATACTGTCTCCAGTAAATTACTTTGAAAACTTTCTCTAAATTCAATTGAACATATATAAGTGTGGGTCTGTTTCTTAACCCTTTCTCCTATTGTCTGATCTATAAATCTATTCTTTTGCTAAAAGCACACTGCCTTAATTATTTGAAGCTACATAGTAGGGCTTGAAATCAGGTAAAGGATACGTTTGTAACTTTTTCTTTGCTTTCAAAATTGTTGTAACTACCCTAGGTCTTTCGGATTGCCACACACATTTAGAATTAATTTGCCAATTTCTATTTTAAAATGACTGCTGAGATTTTGATTGGGATTGCAATGGACCTATAGATCAATATGAGAAGAATAATGAATCCTATTGTCCGTGAATATGGTATATGTCTCTATTTATTTAGGTTTCATTCAGCTTCTCTCAGTAGTACAGAAACCTTAAGTATCTAGTTTACTAAACTTTTATATCTGAATAAAACCAAAAGACTTCTCAAAAAGTAGCTCCTTTTTTTTTTTTTTTTTTTTGTAGTACACAGGCCTCTCACTGTTGTGGCCTCTGCCGTTGCAGAGCACAGGCTCCGGACGCGGAGGCTCAGCGGCCATGGCTCACGGGCCCAGCCGCTCCGCGGCATGTGGGATCTTCCCGGACCGGGGCACGAACCCGTGTCCCCTGCATCGGCAGGCGGACTCTCAACCACTGCCCCACCAGGGAAGCCCAAAAAGTAGCTCATTTTAATTCTATTTCTGATACCTCTAAATATGAGTCAGTAATAGGTTTCTTCCTTTTGTATGTTTTCTTTCGCTTCCCTCTCTTAGCATACCAGGCAACTTTTAGTTGAATGCTACCATGTCCTTTTCTTTCAGACTTTCACCATATCCTTTGGTAGAACGTAGACGAGTGGTAAAGCACTTTAATATGACCAGAAACTGGACTGATATAAAGTAGAGTTGCAGTTCTTATAAAGTTTCATCTCCCTGGTTTGCATACTCCTTGACTACAGCTCTTCCAAGGATTCCCAGCTGAGATCCCTGGGTGTTTATTAGGTCCTCTCCCTGTTGTGGTTTCTGATCACCAATTTTTGTCTGGTCAGCTCTGAGAGACTTGGAACACTCTGTTCTACACTTAAAAAGGCTGCCGCCTTGCTGGCTATTCTCCTGACCTCTACAGTTCAAGAATTCAGCACATATTTCAAGAAGAAACCAACAATAGTGCTCACTTCTGTGAACTCTCCTTTTTATGAGAATCTTGGCTTCCTAGGTCTTGGTTACCTTGACAGTCATAAAATATTTTTTTCTCCTCAGATTTGTGAGTTCACCAAAAATTCTGCTATTTTCTTTACCACTTAGCAATGGCCACCTGCCTCCTTCTTCCAGTAATAATAATAGGCAAGTGCCCTGAGGAATAATGTGGGTAGATGCTGTGTGGTACCTAAACTTTCTATGATTCTCTTCACTGTGGATTCCTGGAATCTCAAGACACATTTCTCTCAATAGTTATGTCTTTTAAACAATTATCGAAAACTTTTTTGTCTTTTTTTTTTTCTCTTTGTTCTCAGTGGGAGACTGGTCTTACACAAGCTACTACATCATGGCCTGAGAATTGTCCTTTTTGTATGTGATTTATCTTTCAGGACATTTGCCCATTTCATTTATATCATCAAATTTATTGGCTTTAAGTAGTTCATATTATTCACTTATTTTTTTTTGTAGCATCTAAATGATGCCCTTCTTTCATTCCTGATATTGGTAGTTAGAACGTTCTCTCTTTTTTTCTTGATCAGTCAAGATAGAAGTTTGTCAGTTTTAGTAGTCTTTCCAAAAAACCAACTTTTGATTTCAGTGATTTCCTATATTTTGTTCATTTAAAAAATATTACCGCTCTTTATTATTCTGTATTTTTACTTTCCTTGGGTTTACTTTGCCTCTCTTCCTCTAGTTTCCTAACGCAGAAGATTAGAAAATATTTTTAGACCTTTTTCTCTGATCTAATAAATAATTTAAAACTATAGATTTCCCATATAAGCACTGATATCTCATATGTCATATCTTCACAACTTTTGATATTTTCATGTGTATCTGAATTCAAAATATTTTCAAATTTTCTGTGTAATTTCCTCTGTCATCCATTGTTTTTTAGAAGTGTGTTATTTAAATTTCAAGTGTTTGGAGAGCTTTCAGATTTTTCTCTGTTATTGATCTCAAGTTTTATTATGATCAAAAAACATGCTTTGTATAAATTGATTTATTTTAAACTTATTGAGACCTTTTATGGTCTAGAAAATGATCTGTCTTGGTGAATGTTCCATGTGTGCTTGAATAGATTGTAATCTCTTGTTTTGGGACTGAATACTCTATAAACATCAAGTAAGTTCAACAGATTAGTAATTTTCAGTTTTTCTATATCCTGGGCAAATTTCTTTCTGATTGTTCTATCAGTTAATGAGAGACAGGTATTGAAATCTCAAGTATATTTTTTGTCTATTTCTCCTTTCAATTCTGTCAGTTTTTGCTTTGTAAATTTTGTGCTTTGCTTTGTTGTTAAACATATGTAAATGACGATTTTATATTTTCCTATTATAGTCACCCTTTTATTATTATGAAATTTCCCTCTTTTCTCTAGAAATACACTTGTTTTAATGTCTGTTTTGTCTGATATTAATACAACCACTATAGGTTTCTTATACTTACTGTATGCATGATTCCTGTTTCCAGAAACTTAATTTCCACCTATTTGTTTCTTTGCATTTAAAGTATGTCTCCTGTAGGCAGCGTATAGTTGAATCTCACTTTTTATTGAGTTTCAGAATCTCTGCCTTTTGATTGGAGTATTTAATTCATTTACATTTAAGATAATTATTAAATAGTTAGATTTAGATCTAACAATCTAATTGTTTTCCAATTTCCCATTTTTTTTGTTTTATTATTTATTTATTATTTGTATTGTTTTATTCCTTTTGTGTTAAGCAAATTTTTTTAGTATGTCATTTGAATTCCACAACTGAATTTTTGGCTACATTTTCTTGCATTGTTTTTTTTGTTTGATCTGGGAATTACAATATGCATATTTAAATTATTACCTTCTATTTAAAATCAATCCTGAATTTCTTCTAGTTAAAACAAAAATAGATGATTCTGGCTGCAGTAAATTTCCAATTACTCCACTTCCATCCTTTGTAATATTTTGCCATATATATTATCTTATACATAGATAAATAGATCACTTGATACATAGAGATATGTACTATAGATATAGATAGGTACTATGTATCCATAGATATCTACATAAGTATATCTGTCTATACCTATATCTATATCTGTATATTACACAGATATGTTATACACAACAACACTTGTTGCATAATTTTTGCTTTAAATAGCCATATATCTTTAAAGGAATCAAGCACGATGACTGTGGAGATGCACTGACTGGATCTCCTTTAGCGTACATGCTGAGGGTAGCGTAGTTAACTGACACTTCCAGGTGCTGTTCCCATAAACAATGAGGTCATGCTTCCCCCAGACTGCTCATAGCCAATGACTGAGCAAGCTGGAGATACTACATTCCTGCTCAATGTGGGATTACTCTGACAGGCCCTCTGGCTGAGATTTTCTTAGAAATGTCCTGTGGGCTGAAGACTTTCCTACCCAATCCATCTTTTGTTCTCTCTGTTCACCAACGTTGGACCTGCACTTTAGTCTGAATGCTCTCTGCCTGCTCACATTCTCTCCCCAATAATTCTTCACATACATTTCCTTAAAGTAATCTATCACATTTAAACCCAACTAAGTGTCTCATTCTTGGATGACTTAAACTGACTTAAGAAAAATTATATACACACAGTTGACCCTTTAGCAACATGGGTTTGAACTGAGTGGGTCAATTTGTACGTGGAATTTTTGTGTGTGTGTGTGGTATGCGGGCCTCTCGCTGTTGTGGCCTCTCCCGTTGCGGAGCGCAGGCTCCGGACGCGCAGCCTCAGTGGCCATGGCTCATGGGCCCAGCCGCTCCGCGGCATGTGGGATCTTCCCGGATCATGTCACGAACCCGTGTCCCCTGCATTGGCAGGTGGACTCTCAACCCCTGCGCCACCAGGGAAGCCCTGTATGTGGAATTTTTATTAAAATATTTTAAAATAAATATGTACAGTACTATACGGTCCATGTCTGAATCCAGGGTTGGTTGAATCTGTGTCTGTGGAACAACAGATACAGAGGGCCAACCGTAGGACTTGCGTATCTGCAGATTTTGGTATATATGGGGGTTCCTGGAACAAATACCTTGCTGATACCAAGGGACCGGATGACTGTGTATATGATTTACAGTGTTCTTTATCCCTTCCTGTATATACAAGTCACTATCTGATTTTACTTCTTTTCAGCCTAAAAGATTTCCTTTAGCATTTCTTTAAATTGTGTCTAGTAGCAATGGATTCTGTCAGTTTTGTTTCTCTGAAAATGTCTTTATGACAGCGTTAGTTTTTTCTTTTTTAATTCTTTCAGTACTTTAAATATCTAAATCCAATATCTGGCTTTCATTCAGATGTTAATTATATTATTGTGCTCCTCCTTGTAGTGTGTTGTTTCTATGTTGATGCTTTTAATTTGTTTGTATTATTTTTGGCTCTCAGCAGGTTTACAAGCTTATGTGTTTTTTTTGTTTGTTTTTGTTTTTTAAATTTTGTACAGTTTTATTGAGATTTTTTTGGTTTTCATCCATATCCTCCTTGGGGGGTTGTTGAGCTTCTTGAATCTGTAAATCAACAAATTTAGGGGAAATTTGACAATTATATCTTTAAATATTTTTTGCTCCATTCTATCTTCTCATTCTGGGAGTCCAATTGTTGGACTACTTGACCTTGACCATGGGTGTCTGTGGCCCTTTATGTATTTTTTCAACATCTCTCCTTTCTGTTATTTGAGTAGAAAATTTCTAGAAATCTTTCTTCAAATTCACCAGTTATTTCTTCTGCCATCTCAAATCTATTGTTGAACCCATCTAGTAATTTTTTTTATCTCAGTTGTTACACTTTTCAAATCTAGAATTTTAAAAATTCCTTCTCAAAGCTTCTGTTTCTCTGTTAACATTTCATTTCTATTCACTCGTGAATACCATCTTTTAATTTTTCAAATTTATTTTCCTTTAAATCTTTGGAAACATTTGTGTTAGCTGCTTTGATATCTTTGCCTACTAAATCCAATAGCTAGACATGCTCAGAGTCAGTTTCTATTGACTGGGTTTTCCTAGTTTGTTTACTTGCATAAAGGTCATACTTTCTTGTTCTTTGTATGTTTGGTAATTTGGGGTTAAAAACTGAACATTGCAGATAATATGTTATAGGCTTCTGGAATCTGTTGTGTCTGTTCTAATAGGCAGTTAACTCGGCTGTACTCACACTGAATTCCCTCTCGCTGTGGTGTACAGCAGCTGATATATCTTTGTTCAGTTTTTTGGCTTCAAGCTGTTGCTTTTTGAGACGTGTGTTCTGGATATCTCCCATATCTACATAATTTAGTGGTCAGCCAAAGTTTGGTGCAGACTTTATACTTAGATTTTATTTGAGGGTCACTCTCTGTGATTCCCATGGATTAAGCTTTCTTTCTTAATCTTCTGGTTCTTTTAATAGCTCTCATGCCTGCCCTCTAATACCTTGAGAGGCTTCCACTTCTCTGCCATCAGAGATCTGTGTTGGGTGGGCAGCTCTCTTAGGTAAGAAAGTCCCAACATCACAGTTCTTTTTGGTGCAGTAGCAGTCTTTGAAATATAACCTCTTCTCCAGTTTTGACCTGCCTGCTCTTCGTTATTTTGCAGTGTCTTCAAATGTTTTTAAAATAATTTTATCCAGTTTTTATCATTGCTATCTGTGTAAGAAATCACCTGTTCTCATCATGTGGCCATTACCAGAAGTCATGGTCCTGATTTAATAGTATTTTCCTCATGCTAGTTTCCATTTATGTGTAGGTAAAATTATATGCTATATTTGTCACATTTTGGAATATAGTGTTCACTACAAATTAGACAAATAAATTAAAAAGCATACTTCTTTTTATGTGCTTAAGAACTATTAAAGTTTCTTAGAAGCTGTGTTTCTTTAAGATTTAAAAATCTCTCTATGACCTGGCTATTGTAAATAGTGCTGCAATGAATATTGGGGTACATGTGTCTTTTTGAATTATGGTTTTCTCAGGGTATATGCCCAGTAGTGGGATTGCTGGATCATATGGTAGTTCTATTTTTCGTTTTTTAAGGAACCTCCATACTGTTCTCCACAGTGGCTGTATCAATGTACATTCCCACCAACAGTGCAAGAGGGTTCCCTTTTGTGTTTGGAGGTTGTACCTCACTTCATAGCCTCCAGGTTTTACTCTTTCCTCCTCAACAGAGTTTGTGAGCTTACAGTTACTTTTAAAAATACATTCCTTTTTTCTATTTAAAAAAATCTTTCCATTAAACACTCTGGGCTCTGTATTGTTTCTGTTTATTACATAATACTTGGGTGATTTTCACGTCACATTCACGATCACTGTGTATTTTAGACTTTCAACATATGCTTATATCAATCTTGATAATTTATATTTATTTAGAAAGTAATTTTCTACATATTTTAAAGTTTATTGGCAAAAGTGTACATCATATTCTTTCATCTGTTTAAAAGACTCCTCTCAGGAAATGAAACTCCCATGCACTGTTGAATGAATGTAAATGGGTGCAGCCACTATGGGAAGCAGTATGGAGGTTCCTCAGAAAACTAAAAATAGAACTACCATATGAACCAGCAATTCCACCCTTGGGTATATTTCCAAAGTAAACAAAATCACTAATTTGAAAAGATACATGCACCCCAATGTTCATGGCAGCATTATTTACAATTGCCAAGATATGGAAGCAACCCAAGTGCCCATGGACAGATGAATGAAGAAGACATTATATACACACACACACACACACACACACACACACACACACACACATTACTTAACCATAAAAAAAGAATGAAATTTTGCCATTTGCAACAATATGGATGGAATTGGAGGTTATTATTCTTAGTGAAATAAGTCAGACAGAGAAAGAAAAATACTGCATGTTTTCACTTTTATGTGGAATCTGAAAAATAAAACAAATGAATGAATATAACGAAATAGAAACAGACTCACAGATAGAGAGCAAACAATTGGTTACCAGTGGGAGGAAGGAAGAGGAGAGGGGCAAAATATGGGTATGGGATTAAGAGGTACAAACTATTAATACTATGTATAAAATAGATAAGCTGCAAGGATATACTGTACAGCAGATATACTGTACAGCAAGGATATACTGTAAAATATAAATCACTATGTTGTAAACCTGAAACTAATATATTGTAAATCAACTATACATCAGTAAAAAATTAATTAATTAAAATAAATAAATTAAAAAATGACTCCTCTCTGTCCATAGTCATAAGTTCTTTTTCTTTTCTAATGTGGCTTATTTGGGTTTTCCTTAGTTTTCTATTACACTCACTTAAGTTGGCTATTTATGTATCAACCCTGCTCTTTAGGCTCTGACCACCTTGAAGTCAAGAATCCTGCTTTGCTCACCTTTGTGTTTAAAACACCTAGAACACCTTGTAGGTCTTTTCTGATTGTGTACTTAAACGAACTGCAAAGACTCTGCGTTATCTATGAAGAAACTACCGATTAAACCGATCTAAGAATTTCATTTTCACCAATGGTGAAGCTAAGAGGAAAGTGGACTTGCCCAAGGTTACATAGCAAGTTTGTGGTAGAGCAGAAATTTCTTCTTCCCAACAAACCATGCTGTCTTGCTAAAATGGATTAAACGGAAGACAGCTTCAATTACCACCTCTTCCACACACATATATTCAAGTAAATTATGTACTTATTCCAAAGCAATTTAAGCTCTAAAATTGTGAAAGCCTTTCCATTAATATTCTGCTTCGTAAAATCATTTTTGGTTATTAATGACACCTAAATTCAGGGCTTCTTGTTCTTGGTGTTGTGTCATCCCAGGAACATGTCAGTGTGTGATGGATGTTGCTAATTTAGTGATTCTTTGCAACTTTGTAGAGAATCACCCTGCCAGTTTTTGGCAAGAAGATTTGGTTTATTAAACTTGGAATGCACCGTCCAGGATAAATAATGTCTAGGTCTGTCGCACTTTAGGAATGTGTTCCAACTGAGGAAAATAAATAAGCTTTCTCTTTTCTCTCAGCTATATCTATTCATTTTGACGTCAATATTCTATGACGATAAACATAGAATATTGAAGGAAGGATTAAGCTGGCAGTCAGGAGACCTGGGTTCTTTTTTTTTTTTTTTTTTTTTGCGGTTCGCAGTCCTCTCACTGCTGTGGCCTCTCCCGTTGCGGAGCACAGGCTCAGCGGCCATGGCTTATGGGCCCAGCCGCTCCGCTGCATGTGGGATCTTCCCGAACCGGGGCACGAACCTGTGTCCCCTGCATTGGCAGGCAGACTCTCAACCACTGCACCACCAGGGAAGCCCGAGACCTGGGTTCTTAACCAAACTCTACCATTAACTTTCTGATCACTTATTTCCTTTCTAGGGATCACAGATCCCTTATCTTTAAATTGAAGCACTTAAATGTGTACACAGAGTCTGAGCATACCTCAGAGATGTCTTAGAGAGCTCTATTTAATGCATAAGGACAGAAAAGCTTTCAGAAGCCAAATCTTTGTCTAACCCCTGAATATAAAAAGGAAGCCCAGTTTTTTTAGAGAAGCATTTCCTTTATTTTCTGCCATTAATCAGGAATTCAAAAAATTGCACCCTTATTGCGATGGAAGCCAGCCTCCAAAACTTTCACAAGGGAGATACAGAAACTATGTTCTAAATAGTCAAAAGACTGAGAAATCACTTTCAGCACTTTTGTTTTAAAGTTGTGGGTTAAAGGAAGCAGAAGACAAAGACTTTATAGGGGAGGTGGCTTTAGAGATGTTCCTTGAGGAATGAATAAGATTTTCACATTCACTCATTAATCCTTTTATTCCTCTAGTACTCTGTTTATTCAGTGTGTAATTCTTGGGATCCTACTGTGGACCAGACACTGTGCTAGTCACTGAGGAGACAATGGTGAGCATTAGGGGGGTTATTGTCTAGGGAGGAGGTAGACATTAACCCGATGATAATCGCATGAATGTATCATTACAACTTACTGTAGCTATTATGCAATAAGAAAGTACAGTGTGACTTGATATAATTCAGTGAGGGTAGTGAAGGATGTCCAGAAAAGGCCTGCTTCTTGGATGCAGTGACCCTTGGGCTGATATCTGCATTATAACTGGGTTAAGTGGAGGTGTGGGAGGGGTAGAGGAAAGGTTCTGAAGAGGGAGGGAGACTGGTGTCCTTATAGAATGGAAACGAGGTCGGTGAGGCTGGCGCTGAGAGTCAGGAGGGGACGTAGGGAAAGGATATTCTGGGCTAAGAGCAGATATGGAAAAATGCACAGCCTGTCCTGAGAATTATAGGTAATTGCATTTGGTACGAGCTTTCCATACCTGAGGAAAGGAAGTGGAAGTTTTTGAGGGAAAAGTAGGTTGTGTTTGTACTATAGAGAGGTTTAGTTGACAGGTTAAATAATCCCTGCTTAGGTACAATGTGTTAAAGAAAGTCAGAAAAGTTATTGTCCTTGGAGCATGCTTTTACAAATGTATATATTTTGCTAGGTGAGGAGATTTTTTAAAAAAAAGGAAAGAGGGCTTCCCTGGTGGCACAGTGGTTGAGAGTCCGCCTGCCGATGCAGGGGACGTGGGTTTGTGTCACGGTCCGGGAGGATCCCACATGCCGCGGGGCGGCTGGGCCCGTGGGCCATGGCCGCTGGGCCTGCGCATCCAGAGCCTGTGCTCCGCAGTGGGAGAGGCCACAAGAGTGAGAGGACCGCGTACTGCAAAAAAAAAAAAATAGGAAAGAGGGCTTCCCTGGTGGCGCAGTGGTTGAGCGTCCGCCTGCCGATGCAGGGGACGCGGGTTCGTGTCCCGGTCTGAAAAGATCCCACGTGCCGTGGAGCGGCTGGGCCCGTGAGCCATGGCCGCTGGGCCTGCGCATCCGGAGCCTGTGCTCCGCAGCGGGAGAGGCCACAGCAGTGAGAGGCCCGCGTACCGCAAAAAAAAAATAGGAAAGAAAAAAAACTCACTCTAAGAAAGGGGGTCTGTGAGGGACACCATGTGTGTAGACAACGGGATGAGTGCCTGCACTGATATTACCACACATCTTGCGGACCCTTTTATGTGGCTAGTTGCAAAAATGTGTGAGGAATGGAAGTCGAGCCTCTCCCTTTTCATCACCGATGCCGTTTGTTGTTGCTTTCTGCCTTTTTTCTTCCTTGAGGTGTCACCCAAACTGTACATAATGACACGGGGAAAAATAAAAGCATCTCTTTTTCATAGTTGGGTTATAGTAACAGATGGTCATGTTCACTCTGCAAAGACAAATAGCTCAAGTGATAATCACAACAGGGTTGAGAGGTGAAGGAGGAAGATTTTTGCCAGGATCCCCATTCACAGCTGACTCTGGAAAGAGAACAATGTGCTTTGACAGCTTTTTAGCCCCTGCAAAGAAGAAACACTTAAATACCTGCACTGGAAGAAATAGAGGGCTGAGAAGCGGGCTAGGATACAGGAGTCATCGCACCGTGGGGGGCAACACCCACTCACACCCCCTCAGCTTCTACACCAAACTCACCAAGTCCTGTCAAGTTTGTTTCTTAAATTGCTGTCTGTTTCTCCCATCTTCTACCAATTTATTCAGGTTTCTAATATCTCTTGTCTGTGCTATTTCTTTTTTTTCTTTTAATTTTGGATCTCTCTATTGTTTATTATCTTTTTTTAAAAAAATGTATTTATCTATACAGCAGGCTCTTATTAGTTATCTATTTTATACATATTAGTGTATATATGTCAATCCCATTCTCCCAATTCATCCCACCCCCACCCCCTTCGCTTTCCCCCCTTGGTGTCCATACGTTTGTTCTCTACATCTGTGTCTCTATTTCTGCCTTGCAAACCAGTTCATCTGTACCATTTTTCTAGATTCCACATACATGTGTTAATATATGGTACTTGATTTTCTCTTTCTGGCTTACTTCACTCTGTATGACAGTCTCTAGGTCCATCCACATCTCTGCAAATGACCCAATTTCATTCCTTTTTATGGCTGAGTAATATTCCATTGTATATATGTGCCACATCTTCTTTATCCATTCATCTGTCGATGGACACTTAGGTTGCTTCCATGACCTGGCTATTGTAAATAGTGCTGCAATGAGCACTGGGGTGCATGTGTTTTTTGAATTATGGTTTTCCCTGGGTATATGCCCAGTAGTGGGATTGCTGGATCATATGGTAGTTCTATTTTTAGTTTTTTAAGGAACATCCACACTGTTCTCCATAGTGGCTGTATCAATTTACATTCCCACCAACAGTGCAAGAGGGTTCCCTTTTCTCCACACCCTCTCCAGCATTTGTTGTTTGTAGATTTTCTGATGATGCCCATTCTAACTGGTGTGAGGTGATACCTCACTAGTTTTGATTTGCGTTTCTCTAATAATTAGTGGTGTTGAGCAGGTTTTCATGTGCTTCCTGGCCATCTGTATGTCTTCTTTGGAGAAATGTCTATTTGGGTCTTCTGACCATTTTTTGATTGGGTTGTTTGTTTTTTTAATATTGAGCTGCATGAGCTGTTTATATACTTTGGAGTTTGAGAAGGATGAGTGTTAGCTCTTCTCTAAATGTTTGATAGAATTCACCTGTGAAGCCATCTGGTCCTGGACTTCTGTTTGTTGGAAGATTTTTAATCACAGTGTCAATTTCATTACTTGTGATTGGTCTGTTCATATTTTCTATTTCTTCCTGGTTCAGTCTTGGAAGACTATACCTTTCTAGGAATTTGTCCATTTCTTCCAGGGTGTCCATTTTATTGGCATAGAGTTGCTTGTAGTAGTCTCTTAGGATGCTTTGTATTTCTTCAGTGTCCACTGTAACTTCTCCTTTTTCATTTCTAATTTTATTGATTTTAGTCCTTTCCCTGTTTTTCTTGATGAGTCTGGCTAAAGGTTTATCAATTTTGTTTATCTTCTCAAAGAAGCAGCTTTTAGTTTTATTGATCTTTGCTATTGTTTTCTTTGTTACTATTTCATTTGTTTATGCTCTGATTTTTATGATTTCTTTCCTTCTACTAACTTTGGGTTTTGTTTGTTCTTTTTCTCCAGTTCCTTTAGGTGTAAGTTTAGATTGCTTATTTGAGATTTTTCTTGTTTCTGAGGTAGGATTATATTGCTATAAACTTCCCTCTTAGAACTGCTTTTGCTGCATCCCATAGGTTTTGGATCGTCATGTTTTCATTGTCATTTCTCTCTAGGTATTTTTTGATTTCCTCTTTGCTTTCTTCAGTGATCTCTTGGATATTTAGTAACATATCGTTTAGCCTCCATGTGTTTGTGCTTTTTACATTTTTTTCCCTGTAATTGACTTCTAATCTCATAGTGTTATGGTCAGAAAAGATGCTTGATATGATTTCAGTTTTCTTAAATTTACCAAGGATTGATTTATGACCCAAGGTGTGATCTATCCTGGAGAACGTTCCGTGTGCACTTGAGAAGAAAGTGTAATCTGCTTTTTCCAGATGGAATGTCCTGTAAATATCAATTAAATCTATCTGGTCTATTGTGTCATTTAAAGCTTGTGTTTCCTTATTAACTTTCTGTCTGGATGATATGTCCATTGGTGTAAGTGAGGTGTTAAAGTCCCCCACTATTATTGTGTTACTGTCAATTTCCCCTTTTATGGCTGTTAGCATTTGCCTTATGTATTGAGGTGCTCCTATGTTGGGTGCATATATATTTATAATTGTTATATCTTCTTCTTGGATTGATCCCTTGATCATTATGTAGTGTCCTTCCTTGTCTCTTGTAACATTCCTTTTTTAAAGTCTATTTTATCTGATATGAGTATTGCTACTCTAGCTTTCTTTTGATTTCCATTTGCATGGAATATCTTTTTCCATCCCCTCACTTTCAGTCTGTATGTGTCCCTCAGTCTGAAGTGAGTCTCTTGTAGACAGCATATATATGGGTCTTGTTTTTGTATCCATTCAGCAAGCCTGTGTTTTTTGGTTGGAGCATTTAATCCATTCACATTTAAGGTAATTATCTATATGTATGTTTCTACTACCATTTTCTTAATTATTTTGGGTTTGTTTTTGTAGGTCCTTTTCTTCTCTTGTATTCCCACTTAGAGAAGTTCCTTTAGCATTTGTTGTAGAGCTGGTTTGGTGGTGCTGAATTCTCTTAGCTTTTGCTTTTCTGTAAAGCTTTTGATTTTTGCATCAAATCTGAATGAGATCCTTGCCAGGTAGAGTAATCTTGGTTATAGGCTCTTCCCTTTCATCACTTTAAACATATCCTGCCACTCCCTTCTGGCTTGTAGAGTTTCTGCTGAGAAATCAGCTCTTAACTGTTTGGGAGTTCCCTTGTATGTTGTCATTTTTCCATTGTTGCTTTTAATAATTTTTCTTTGTCTTTCATTTTTGTCACTTTGATTACTATGTGTCTCCACATGTTTCTCCTTGGGTTTATCCTGCTTGGGACTCTCTGCGCTTCCTGGACTTGGGTGGCTATTTCCTTTCCCACGTTAGGGAAGTTTTTGACTATAATCTCTTCAAATATTTTCTCAGGTCCTTTCTCTCTCTCTTCTCCTTCTGGGACCCCTATAATGCTAATGTTTGTGCATTTCATGCTGTCCCAGAGGTCTCCTAGGCTGTCTTCATTTCTTTTCATTCTTTTTTCTTTATTCTGTTCCATGACAGTGAATCCCACCATTCTGTCTTCCAGGTCACTTATCCGTTCTTCTCCCTCAGTTATTCTGCTATTGATTCCTTCTAGTGTATTTTTCATTTCAGTTATTGTATTGTTCATCTCTGTTTGTTTGTTGTTTAATTCTTCTAGGTGTTTGTTCTTTAATTCTTCTAGGTCTTTGTTAAACATTTCTTGCATCTTCTCGATCTTTGCCTCCATTCTTTTTCCGAGGTCCTGGATCGTCTTCACTATCATTATTCTGAATTCCTTTTCTGGAAGGTTGCTTATCTCCACTTAATTTAGTTGTTTTTCTAGGGTTTTATCTTGTTCCTTCATCTGGTACATAGTCCTCTGCCTTTTCATTTTGTCTGTCTGTGAATGTGGTTTTTGTTCCACAGGCTGCAGGATTGTAGTTCTTCTTGCTTCTGCTGTCTGCCCTCTGGTGGATGAGGCTATCTAAAAGGTTTGTGGAAGCTTCCTGTTGGGAGGGACTCGTGGTGTGTAGAGCTGAGTGTTGCTCTGGTGGGCAGAGCTCAGTAAAACTTTAATCCGCTTGTCTGCTGATGGGTGGGGCTGAGTTCCCTCCCTTCTTGTTGTTTGACCTGAGGTGACCCAGCACTGGAGGCTGCAGGCTCTTTTGTAGGGTTAATGGCAGACTCCAGGAGGGCTCATGCCAAGGAATACTTCCCAGAACTTCTGCTGCCAGTGTCCTTGTCCCCACGGTGAGCCACAACCATCCCCTGCCTCTGCAGGAGACCCTCCAACACTAGCAGGTAGGTCTGGTTCAGTCTCCTATGGGGTCACTGCTCCTTCCACCGGGTCCTGATGCGCACACTACTTTATGTGTGCCCTCCAAGAGTGGAGTCTCTGTTTCCCCCATTCCTGTCAAAGTCCTGCAGTCAAATCCCACTGTCTTTCAAAGTCTGATTCTCTGAGAATTCCTCCTCCTGTTTCTGGACCCCCAGGTTGGGAAGCTTGACATGGGGTGCAGAACCTTCACTCTGGTGGGTGGACTTCTGTAGTATAATTGTTCTCCAGTTTGTGAGTCACCCACCCAGTGGTTATGGGGTTTGATTTTATTGTGATTGTGCCCCTCCTACCATCTCATTGCTGCTTCTCCTTTGTCTTTGGATGTGGGGTATCTTTTCTGGTGAGTTCCAGTGTCTTCCTGTCGATGATTGTTCAGCAGTTAGTTGTGATTCCAGTGCTCTAGCAAGAGGGAGTGAGTGCACATCCTTCTACTCCACTATCTTGAACCAATCTCACTGTTTATTATCTTTTGATTTCCATAGTTAAAAGTTCAAGACAATATCCAACACATTCAAGTGAGTACAGATAAGCTGTTAAACCTAAATTACTTCTTTTCCTAAGTCTGTTCTAAAGACAATTCCTTCAAGTTTCAGCTTTATTGAGGTATAATTGACAAATAAAATTGTAAGATATTTAAAGTGTGCATCATGATGATTTGATAGATCTATATATACATTGTGAAAGGATCCCCCCCATCTAGTTAATTAACACATCCATCTCTTCACATATTTATCTCTTTTTTTGTGAAAACATTTAAGTTCCACTCTCTCAGCAAATTTCAATTATACAATACAGTGTTATCGGGCTTCTCTGGTGGCACAGTGGTTGAGAGTCCGCCTGCCGACACAGGGGACACGGGTTCGTGCCCCGGTCCGGGAAGATCCCACATGCTGCGGAGTGGCTGGGCTCAAGAGCCATGGCCGCTGAGCCTGCGCGTCCTGAGCCTGTGCTCCGCAACGGGAGAGGCCACAACAGTGAGAGACCCACGTACCACAAAAAAAAACAAAAACAATACAGTGTTATCAAGTGCAGTCACCATGTTATATATCAGAACCTCAGACCTTATTCATCTTGTAACTGCAAATTTGTATACTTTTACCAGCTTCTCCCTATTTCCCCCACCTCCAACCCCTGGCAACCACTTTCTACTATTTTCTACTGTTTCTATGTGTTTGACTTTTCTCTTTAGATTCCACATATAAGTGATACCAGGCAGTATTTGTCTTTCCTCTCTGATTTATCTCACTTAGCATAATGCCCTCAAGGTCCATCCATGTTGTCACAAATGGAAGGATTTCCTTCTTTCTCATGGCTGAATAATATTCCATTGTAAAAAATACCCCACATCCTGTTTATCCATTCATCTGATGATGAACACTTAGGTTGTTTTCATATCTTGGCTATATTGTAAATAATGTTGCAATGAACATGGGAGTGCAGCTGTCTCTTAGATATCCTGCTTTTATTTCCTTTGGATGTATACCCAGAAGTGGGATTGCTGGATCATATCTATGTTATTTCAATAGCCTTCTAATACTTCCTTCTCCTTTCTATTATCTGTGCTGCTAAAAAGTTATCTTTCTAAAATACCAATTTGACCATTTTACTTTACCATTTAAAACCCAGTGAGGATTCCCTGTTGGTTTTGATATATTGTACAACTCAAGTTCTTGAATTTGGTGAAAAATAACCTCTAGGAATCAGCCCCTTCCTAACTTGGAGCCTCATCTCTGCTCAACACCTCTCCATCACAAGCACATTTTTACACTTCTGTTCAATGACTGATGGCCTTATTTTCAGTTCCATGGATGTTCCGAATAATCCAAGCCCCATGTTTTCCCTTTGCAGCTTGCTCTTACTGGAGTAGTTTTCCTTGCTCCTACTCACCCATCAAAACCCTATTCAGCATTTCCTCTCTATGAGGTCTGCTTAAAGCTTGCCTTCAACAGCACTGAATAATTAACTAACTACTCTGTTTTAGCATCTACATGTCTTTTACAGATCTCTGTGATTTCGCCATTAATAATTGTAATATGTTATAATTACCTATTAATGTGCCAATCTCCCTATTATTTGGGGGCTTCCTGGAGAAAATGGGGTTCTTCATTAGTCATCATTTGTCCTCAAAGGCCATTATGAACTCTCCAAGCAGCAATACTAGCTAATGTTTATAGAAGGTTGCTATGAGCCAGGAATTGTGCTAAATCATCCTTTCAACAGCAGGGTAGTAGGGGCTCAATACAGTCTTTTGGATTCCAAGTTCCTCATCAGATAGAGTTTGATCCATTTGCTGATTCACAAATAATGGGGTGAAGAAATTACGTCCTTAAAGCACAGTGTCAGCTAAGGACCTGAGATGGAGGAGACAATTAGGTGATGAATAAAAGAGTCATACGTCTGCTATCCAGGATGTTCAGTCGGACTTAAAAAGCATTGATTAAATACCTGCTGCATACCCAACCCTGTACTGAGCAATTTACCAAGTGTTTGCTTCAATAGAGGTGCTCTACCTTATTCCAAGTCAATTTTTCTAATCTGTAAATGAAAATATATTAGTATTTTGATCATTGTGTTTAAGTTCCATGTGCATAAAAGATCTCATCAGGGACTCAACTCTCAGCACATAGTGGAAAGAGCGAGCACTGGCTAGGAGTCATCAGGGCTCGGGCCCTGCTGTGTGAGCTCAGGCCAGATGCCCCCTCTCTGTGTCTCAGTTTTCACCATCTTGAAATTGAGAGAAGTGATCTGGTTGGGCTCTTTTGTCTCTTCCATCTTTGATGCAATCTGTGGCTTTATGGCTCCCTCCTTAGAAGTTTCTCTAAAAATGCCGTTTTCTTTACCTCCAGTTGAAGGAATTCCCCTTCTAGCCTTGTAGGTATAAATATCAAGAGAAGCTGCCAGTGGCATTAGGGCTTCTCTCCTCAAGCTAATCGTAAGGGTTTTTTGGAGGTTAAGATATATCCCTAGAACTAAGAAACAGACCAGCAAATAGCCTGTTTCTGGGCCCCGTATTATTCTGATGCCATGTGTTACTAGGTAAGGTCCTAGAGAAGGTAGAGAGGCAGCCCTGAAGTTGCAACGTCTGATATCACATCTCAGCTCTGCCAGTGGTGTGATCTGGGATGAAAACCTCAAAATGGGGACAACGTTGTACTTATTGCATCAGCTAGTTTTTTAGTAATCCCATGTATAATGTTTAGAATGGTTTGGGCATATAGTGAGAGCTCCTTAAATATTATTAATATTGTTCATATCATTAATCAAAGTGCTACTTCATTTTACATAGAAGAAAACTAGGACCCAGGGAGGTGATGTGACATTTCTACGGTCACAGAGCAACTCCTTCAGTAAGAAGAAACTAACACCAAATCCAAAGGAAGGATCACTATCACGGCAACTGATACTTGTATATAACATTTTAGGTTTGCAAGGGGCATCAGATAGGAGCACTTATCCTCACTCTGCACGAGAAGAGCCAGACGCAGAGAGGTTAAGTGATTTGGTTACAGGGGTAATTCATAGCAAAACTGGGATACGAACCTGGATAATTCAACGCCAAAGCTTCTTCCCGTTGCATTAAATTCACGAGGTTGATAGTTTAAGCCCCTAGCCCCTTGGGCCTCCCTAAATTCTCGGCACTTGAGTCAGTAACATAAGAAAAATTCTGGAAGTTTGGAGATGAGAATATACCAAGGTCAGTGCATCTGTCAAAGTGTCTGTTCAACTGCCTATCAATCATCTGTCTTCCGGTTACTCCCAGTGGATGGGGGGGAGGAGGGAGAGGGGATGTTAAGCCCTCATTGGACTTGACTTTGCAGACATGCCTGCTCTTTCTCTCCAGAGTCCTGCTAGAGTCTGCCTCCCCAAGTGCTCCTCTGAGCCCAGTGGGAAACCTTGAAGTTTCCTTTGACACTCCAAGCCCCAGACCCCCAAGCAGATGGGCAAGGACGTTTGCTCACTTACTTAATGGCCCGCTCAAGATGTTTGAGGATCCGCACTATCTTCCTGTCAGCCTCTCCAAAACATGCATTATCCATCCGTCCTTGAAGCAGGTCCCTTGGTGCATTGATTAAAACAGTCCTGTGTTGGATAAAGCCGATGCAATTTTCCAAAAGTCATCATCTCGGCATTTCTCCTGCCACTGTGGAGCACCCCACCTCCAATTTGGGGACTTGCTCATTTGTTTTCCTTCAGACTATCTTGGAGACACTGTTTCCAGTGACCTCTGCTAAAGGAAGAGAACAGTACACTCTTATCCTGATATTATGCAGACACAGTGACAAATTGGTCTATTTTGTATGCTTGACAGAAATGGTAGAGGTAGGAAACAGGAGAGACATATGAACTCACTGTATCTTTGACCACTTGTAGATAGAGTTTGGAAAAACTTGTTTCTTTTTTTTTTTTTCTTGTTTCTCTCCTTATGTCTGTTCTCATATATTCTCCCTTCAGTTAGTCCTGGAATGTGACAACATTTCCAAAGTAGGCTGCAATTTGAGTAGATTTTTGAAGGCACTATGACCATGAACAAATTTGTCATGATTTTCTTGAAACAGCTCCCCCTAACCTCTCTCCCCTGCCCATCCTTCTTAGAGACACACTCTCCAACTTCTCTGCTAGTTAAATGCTGGATTTGTTTTTACTCTACCCTCTTTTTCATTGTTCATGTCATTAAATCTTATCAAATCTCCCTTAAAAATTTTTAGTTTGTTCACCTCTCTTTGCATTTCTATCATGTGTCCCTTGTATGGGTCTATGAGAGGGTGACTTTCCTACGTCTGCGTTTGTGTAATTTTTGTTACTTTCACCGCATTTTCTTACACTGCATCATCATCTATTGTTCTGCATTGAATTGTAATGAATGTAAAGCATGGTTGCTTCACCCATGTGGGTGTTGTATTGGTGTTCTCCCCTGAGCATTCCCTGGCTCTCAGGGGGTCGTTGTCTATCTACTATGTCTCTCAAAACAGAAAGCGACAAATGAATGAGTGATGGATGGAATGAGAAGAAATTATCTCTTGATCACGGAGGGGGTCCAGGTGGCTGGGAGGTAATTCTACAAGGTGAATTGTAAGATGGAACTGTTCACTTAGAAACAGATCAGGAGACACAGGGAGAGAAACCAGGAAACTGACCTGCTGAAGCTCTCCTTCCCCCTAGCTGCTTCTCTTCCTTACCACCTGTACTATTCCTGGACCCATCCCTCTGTGCTCTCATGACCTCCTTACTCATCTGTCACCCACACAAGACTGTAATTGCCTTATGAAGAAAGAATTCTACCTTTACTCTGAATGCACCTTCAGCCCCCAGCAGAGTTCTCAGTGTTTCTTAATAGATGCTTAATACGTTTGAGTTGAATTATGACAACCTTTGGGGCTAGAGACTTTAGAAAAACTTTCATTTGAAAATATAACTTTTTCTCTTCCGTGTTGATTTTCCTTTCATTCTTGCTTGGTATTTTTAAGTTTCGTTTGTTTGCTTTTGGATTGTCATTGTTGTTTTTAATCCTAACCAGTCTAATCTCTGTTAATAGAAAGCTGAAGGAAGGAGCACTGTTTGTCCCCTGGTAGGCCAGGGAATTCAATTGGAGGAGAATATTGTTTGGTAACTATCACATTCCAAGCAAGAGAACCCATAAAAGAAGGTCAAACTTCTGGATAATTGTGAGATCACTTGTTCAGGGTTTTAGTTGGTATGAATTATGTTGGCAAGTGAAAAAGAAAACAATCTGATGTAAACTGACATACACAAAGATGGTATTTATTACTTCACATCATGAAATTTCCAGAACTGGGGTAGATTTGAGGGTGAATAGATTCAGTGTCTTCAAGAACCTAAGTTATTTTCATCACTCTTCTCTGTTTTCTTTGAAATATATACATTGTCCTCAGATTCATTCTTCTAAAGTTCACAACATCGTGGCGGCAGCAAATGGGACATTGTGTTTCCTTATTCACATTGAGCAGGAAAATGAGATTCCCAATCCTGAAATTTGTTCTTCCTTTTAGCCAATTTAGAATGTATGAATAATAGGATGACTAATAGACACCAACAGAATGTGATACACTCATTGGCTTGTGGCTAGATTCCTGCACCCATCAGTGGCTAAAAGGGAAGAGTTACCGTGGTTGGCTTAGACAAAGGTTTCCTAACATTTGCACTATTGACATTTTTGAGGCCAGATATTTCCATGTCCTGAGAATGTTGTCTTGTGCATTGAAGGAGCAGCATCCCTGGCTCACTGTATGTCAGTAGCATCTCTCCCCAGTTGTGGCAACCAATAATATCTGGACACATTGCCATTTGTTTCCTTGGGGGTAAAGTCACCCCCAGGTTGAAAACCAGTGGCTTAGAACAATAGATTTGAATATTTAAGAATCAACCACCATGTCTGCCTTAATCAATTACCCCTCCCTTCGCAGATTTTTCTTTTGAGAAATAAACCCTTGAAGTTGTTTTATTTTTAAATATATGCTTTCCTTACAAGACCTTCATCATACTCTGCCCAGACTCTCACACATTCTAACAAGTCTCTCTCGTGTTTGCTTCTTAAGAGTCAGAAAGTATGGGAATTCCCGGGCAGTCCAGTAGTTAGGACGCTGCTCTTTCAGTGCCAAGGGTGAGGAAACTAAGATCTCACAGGCCACATGGCCAGAAAAAAAAAAGAGTCAGAAAGTAGAATCTGCACTGGCTATGTGTTAGCTGACTGTCCCCCTTCATACTAACCATGCCATTTCTTTTCTTTTCTTTTTTTTAAACATCTTTATTGGAGTATAATTGTTTACACTGATGTGTTAGTTTCTGCTGTATAACAAAGTGAATCAGCTATACATATACATACATCCCCATATCTCCTCCCTCTTACGTCTCCCTCCCTCCCTGCCAAGTGGTCACAAAGCACCGAGCTGAACTCCCTGTGCTATGTGGCTGCTTCCCACTATAACCATGCTACTTCTCTAGTATGGTACCTCTTTATTTATTTATTTATCTATCTATCTATTTATTTTTTAACATCTTTGTTGGAGTATAATTGCTTTACAATGCTGTGTTAGTTTCTGCTGTATAACAAAGTGAATCAGCCATACATATACATATATCCCCATATCTCCTCCCTCTTACGTCTCCCTCCCACCCTCCCTATCCCACCCCTCTAGGTGGTCACAAAGCACCGAGCTGATCTCCCTGTGCTATGCGGCTGCTTCCCACTAGCTATCTATTTTATACTTGGTAGTGTATATATGTCCATGCTACTCTCTCACTTCGTCCCAGCTTATCCTTCTCCCTCCCCGTGTCCTTAAGCCCACTCTCTACATCTGTGTCTTTATTTCTGTCACTATCCAAATTGGATAGGTAAGATTTAAGGAGGGAAACCTGACTTAAGGTAGTTGATATCATTGTAAGAGAGAGAAAGGAGAGGGAAGAAATGTGAAGTGTGGTAGCAAGCAAAGTTCTCCACACTCAGAATAGCTACATTTGCTTGTCTTTCATTCTGTGAACAGGCATTGTGCTGAATCTGTTATGTGCATTATCCTATTTAATCCACAATAATACATGAAATGTATGCATTTGTCTATGTATTTTACAAGTGGGGAAACTGAAACCAAGAGACATTTTATTCTTGCCTAAGGTTGCATACTATGGCTTTCATGCAGCAGCTGGGACATAAAAACACAATTTGAACCCAACCCCTTGCCACTCTGAACTCACTATTTTCTAACCCAGTGTCTGCCAATATCTATGTCACTCTTCTTTTATGAGCCCATCCCTTGGATCGCCAAGCTTTCAGGACTTTTTCCTTCATGAGGACAAGCATACTGGACACAGGAAGCAGGAGGAGGTGGAGTGTAGGGGGTGTGAAAGGAAAAGGAGGTTATTGAAGGAAAGCTTGAATCTGCCTTACAGACTCATTCCACAAGGCTGCCTTCTGACTCATATGATAAATCCTACTCCCTCAAGTCACTTTCTTCAGCCACAGCTGCACACAACACAGTAATCACCATCAGAGGGGTCATCTCCAAATTGCAAAGGACAGCCCAGCACAGGAAATTATAACAGATAACAAACACCGCCTGTATATATCCATCACGCAGACAAGGGCTGCATGCAGAACTCTACTCCATCCCCTGTAGCTCTCCACTGCCTTCCGTTTCTTTTGCAATTGCACTGATTTGAACCACATTTTTCAAAAGTCTCCCCACTGGTCTCCCTGCTTTTTCTCTCCCCCTTCCAATCTATTTTTACTTAATTGGATTACTTTTATTTTCTTAAGCCACTTAACACGTCACGTCTCTGCTCCTAAAAATGAACAAACCAACTACTAAAGAACTACAATAAAAAGAAACTAAGCCGAAGCTTCTTGCTCATTGTTGCTCTGGCACGGCATCCCAGTCCTTCTGTGATCTGGTCCCAGCCGAGATCTCACTGCTGGTCTTTGTACCTACCAGATTCTACCCTACTGAGCCTCTGCATCATTCACATCGGGACTGTCCCCTGCTGTGTCTTTGCTCATGCTCTTCTTCCTGCTTAGAATGCTCTCTGATAACTCTGTGTCCTGCTGGCCCTGCTTTGGCAATCCCACTATATTCTCAGTGTTGCTCAGAGAGGCTAAAGCCATTGTACCCATTGTATAGGTGACCAAAAGGAGAACCAAAGATGTAAGAGACAAAAGTCCAAGTCATGAAGTTTGTAGATTGTAGAGCAGGGACTGAAATCTTTGTCTTCTGATCTTCTAATTCTTTGCCTAATGTAATAATATTCACTAATTTTCACATACAATCCAAGAGCGAATTTGTATAGCCAAAACCGCACCCAGCCCCCTTTCTCACGGCTACTTTATCTTCAAATTTCAGCTGGTAATATCAGCACAGCCCATTTAAGAACATTATCAAGGAAACTACTCTCCTGTTTCCTTTGTCCTAAACTCAAAGGAACCATCTCCATGAGATTAATTCTGAAGCTGCTGTAACAGTTGTATAGGTAATGCCATCTCCAGTTATCTTACTTGCATATTTGGGAAACCCACCCTGTGCCTGTTTCATATGGCATGCCATTTGGTGTTTATGACCATCATACTGGAGTTAACAGCATATGGGGAGCTCACCCACTCTGAATACTAAGCTGATCCAATCTCTCTCCCAGAACTGACATGAGAAATAACTAATAAAAGTGATTACAAGAATAGAGGGTCATATAAATGCCAAATGCAATAGCTATTCTTCATTATAACGTTCCTTAATATCTCTTCTCCACCAACATCATAAAAGTAGGGGAGGGAGAAGGCAAGATATTATACATAAATCATGAGAAATATTTCCTCAAGCTTTACTTCAAATCTGTCCATTTAGGGTTAAGATTCAATGTTAGGGTCAACTTGAAGGTGAGGCAAAGTTTCAGGGATAATTGAACTAGAAATTGTGTGACCTTTCCACAGAGCTGTCTTTGTATTTATGCATTTTTCTCCAACCAGCAATAATAATAATATAAAAATATACAAGAATAACACTTAACTAAATCAGATGCAGATGGCTGTTTTATCAAGCAGAGGCAATTTTTATCATTTTAAAAGCTTTTGTTTTTGTAAAGGAAAGAAAATGGGCCATGTTCCCTTGCTTTTTTTTAAGAGAAGAAAAAGCATATGTTTCTCAGTTTGAAACCGAGTATTAATGGTGTTGTCTACTGAGAATTGCTGCGCTAGAGTGAATTGTAGAAAATGTATTTACTTGCAAGCTTTCTGGTAAATTCTTCTCTGACTTAGAGAGTTAGTGGTATATTACATCAGCCTACCTTTCCAAGATAATACTGTACACGCAGTACTGAGAGTCAATCTTCTGAGCCTTTTTTTAATAGATCATCTTGTTTTCCTTGTTTATATTATTGATTTAGGGAAAATCATTTGGTGAATATTGAGAGTTCACCTAAATGAGAAGATGGTAATATGCAGCAAGTAGACAGAAAGGGATATAATCTAACTGGGATAATAAAAACCTTGCTTCTGCACTGCAGTTTATGGTTTGCATTATCCTATTTGAACCTCACTGTACCCCCTGAGAGTTATGGGGACAGAGACTATTGCTCTAATTTTATTTTTTGGAAGTCAAAGCGTGAAGGGTTTAAGTGGTTTTCCTGTGGCCCCCTCCCCACGTGCAGCTGGCAGTCAAACCAGGACTAGAACCTTTGCCAGTCCATGTGATGTTCCCTCTTGCTGCACAAAGCTGCCTCTAGATTAAAAATCAACCAATCTATGCAGAAGCATTTATGGAGCACCTATTGTTTAGCTGGTACTAGAGTTGAATCAGTGACAGACATAACAGTGTTTTTAGGTGCTGTCCCAGCACACAAGGTGCTTACTATTGAGTCTAAAAGACAAGAAAGAAATGTCAGAACTATTTAGTGAGTAAAATGTGATTATGAACAACTGCAGGATCAGTAGAGGCTGGTAATGGGGAAGGCCTCATTCGGGAATGAACAGAAAACTAATGATGTTATTAGCTAACGTTTATGGAACATCTACTATGTTCCAGTCATTTGAGTGGTAACTTCCTTCACTCATTCTAAAAACATTTTCCAGTTTTGACCCAAAGAAGGTGCTTTGGAGACTTGCAGGAAAGAAAGTCTAGTCCTGATACTTTTAACTATAGGAGGACCAGGAGGATGTGACTTCACCTCTTTGGGCCTCATTTTAATCTGAAAAAAAAAAATCTATTTAAAAAATGTACCCAATTTTAATATTTCTATAAATAGATTGTAAAATAAAATATTGGGCAATAATAATGACCTTACAATAATTTTGGGGTTTTTGTAATTAGTATAGTTACTTTTATTATTATTACTCTGTGGTAAGGACTGGAGATACAGAAATGAATAAGAAAATGTCCCTAGTCTTAAGAAACTCCATCTAGTAAGAAAGATTTCCATATCCCTCCCTCCCTCCCTCCCTTCCTTCCATTTCTTTTTCATTTGTCATTTCTTCTTTTCCCTCTTCTATCATTATTTACTGAGTGCCTCTTCTGTGCCAGACAAAAAGCACTAGGTCCTTGATTTTCAAGAATGTGTTGGGTGCTGACCAAGCCCTGAAGTAGGTCTCTGTCTAGAGGGGGAAATAACTCACAATAGATAGTTACAATGAAGGGTGGGAAACCCTGGGATGGAGTACACCAAGATGCCAGGGGAGTACAAATCAGTGGCAGAGAGGTTAGAAAAAAGTTACAGAAAGCTTCTCCGGGAGTAGGAGAACTGTACTGAATCCTAAAATGCAATTGGGAGTTGGCCAACCAAATGAGCATTTGCTATTTTACTAGGTTGGAGCATTGCTACTTCACTAGGAGGGTGAGGCTCAGAGCAGCTTCATGCTATTCAGGGTCCTGCAGTGACTAGATGACCAGGCAGGATTGCTCTGACTCTACATCCTCTCTGTCTAATCCAAGTGTTATGTTCCTTTGCCAGCTTAGACCTCAGTTTCTCTAGCTGTAAAATCACAGGATTAGTCTAGAGTTTTCTAAGGTATGTTTTACTGTGAAAAACAAAATTTTTATCGACTGTAGCAGTCACATAGAGGTCTCCATTTGGGGGGGTCTCTTCACTATTTGTGTCGCTTCCTTGGGGATTGCATTTTTATCCCAAGGTTTCAAAGATTACTGAAGACTCCTCAATTAGGTACTCAGTCATAAAGCTTCTTGAGTTTGAGACTCATCTATTAGACTCAATAAATCAACCTGAATGTTTAACAAACATCTCATATGTAACACCTCCAAAAACAAAATCTTTATTCTTTTTCCCTCAAAGCCCTCTCATCCCCTTATCAGTGAATGGTGCCAACATTCACCTAGTGGCTCCACTTAGAAGTCTCTGTTCCTGCCCTCCTCTCCCATCTAACACCCAGTCCATGTGTTCTCCAGAATGTCCTCTACTCTAACAAAACAATATGGATCAAGGCAGAACACAACTGTGCTAAGACATTGGTAGGAAACTTCATAAAGAATGAGTCAGGGGCTTCCCTGGTGGCACCGTGGTTGAGAGTCCACCTGCCGATGCAGGGGACACAGGTTCGTGCCCGGGTCCGGGAGGATCCCACATGCCGTGGAGCGGCTGGGCCCGTGAGCCATGGCTGCTGAGCCTGCGCGTCCAGAGCCTGTGCTCCACAATGGGAGAGGCCACGGCAGTGAGAGGCCCGCGTACCGCAAAAAAAAAAAAAAAAAAGAATGAGTCAGAAAAATAGCACCAGCATGCAAGGATCAATCTTACTATCACTTAAAGAGTGACAACCAAACCATGTGTCCTCTGGGATGCAATAGGAAGTCCCAATCACCATCTATGAAACTGAATGTAATCTACTCTCTAGTATAACTTTCAGATCTTAGGAAATACAGGGGATAGAGGAACATGCATGATGACACTCTGAATATACAATCAGGCAAATACAGAATGTGGAAGTCTACATGACAAAAGACCCAGTTTAAAAAAATAATGTTAATTTCATTAGAGATGGAAGAGTTTCCTTTTATAAGTAATTCAAAGTCAGGCAAAACCAATCTATACTACAAAGGGTAGAATTGTGGTTACTTGTGAAGGATACTGACCAGGAAGGGACGTGTGGCTCAAAATTATCTGGTTTATAATCTGTGAGGTTTTCACATGAGTAGGTAAGATTTACTGAGCTGTACACTTAGGATTTGTGTAAATGATACCTCAAACAAAAATATTTTATTAACTAATTTACATAAAGAGAGACAGAAAAATGTTATAAAGTAGACTTAAACATATTAACCTCATTCAATGTGAAAATCTTATTTGGATTCTGATTTGGGGAAAGAAAACGTAAACAGGAACTTTTTTAAAAAATTGAAGTACAGTTGATTTACAATTCTGTGTTAATTTCTGCTGTACAGCAAAGTGATTCAGTTATACATATATATACATTCTCTTTTTTAAAGAATATTCTTTTCCATTATGGTTTAGCACAGATAGTGAATCTAGTTCCCTGTGCTATACAGTAGGACCTTGTTATCCATTCTATGTGTAATAGTTTACATCCAGTAAACCCAAACTCCCACTCCATCTCTCCCCCAACCCCCTGCCACCTGGCAGCCACAAGTCTGTTCTCTATGTTAAACAGGAACATTTTAGATACAATGGGGAAATATTGAACACAGATTAAACATTAAATAACAATAAGAAGTTCATAATTCTGTTATGTGTGATAATAGTAATAGTAACAAAAATAACAATGAGGAGAGGGAGGGAGAAGAGGAAGAGATGGTCCTGATGTGGTAGAGATACTGAATTAATTGCTGGTAAACATGATAAGATGTTTGATATCAGCCTCATAAGACTCTAGGCAGGAGTCAACAAACTGTGGCCCACAAGTTAAATCCAACTACCACCTGTTTTTGTAAATAAAGTTTTATTAGAACTCATTCCCATTCATTTACATATTGTCTAGGGATGCTTTTGTATCACAATGGCAGAATTGAATAATTGTAACAGTAATCCCTGCCTTCAAAGCTGAAAATATTTACTATGTGGCTTTTACAGGAAAAGTTTAGCAACCCCTGAAGGGAGTGAGAGAGGAGAAAGAAAGAAGGAAGGAAAGAAGGAAAGAAAGAGAGAGGAAGGAAGGAAGGGAGAAAGAGAAAGAAAGAAAGAAAGAGAAAGAAAGAAAGAAAGAAAGAAAAGAAAGAAAGAAAAAGAAAGAAAGAGAAAGAAAGAAAGAAGGGATGGAGGGGGAGAGGAAGGGAAGGAAGGGAGGGAAGGGAAGGAAAAAAAAATCCCTAGAATGCTGCTCAACTGTGTGATGGCTATATACAAATTTATTTTTCTAGTCTCTCTACTTTTATTAATATTTGAAGAGTTCTATAATATTTAAAAATATATCTTAAATGTGGACATGTCCCACCATGAGTCAAGCCATCACCATCACCTAGAATTATTCAGTAGCTTCTAACTGTTCCTCCAGCATCCTCTCCTGTCCTCCCACCCTCTTTTCACTATACTTAAACCAAAGTGATCCATTTAAAATGTAAATTGAATCATTTCACTGAGTGTATTAAAGTCTCTAGTGGAAACATTAAAGTCTGAAAAAATTCCACATTTCAGTCTATAACATGGCCATAAATGAACTGGCACCCCCCAACCTCATGGGCTTCATTTACTAACGCTGTCTGCAACAGCCTCCTCTTAATATTCTTGGTAAACTCCAAACTTATTTCAAATTCAGGCCTTTTTATAGGCTATTTATTTTACCTGGAAACGCTCTTGCCGGGCACTTTGATTGATTTTTTCCATCATACAGGTCTCATCAGAGAAAACTTGTACCTTATTAAAATGGCATCTCCCCCAATTAATCTATATCCCCTGTTACCTTATAGTGTTTGAATTTTTCAGAGTATATATATTTATTGTAGCTTTGTATATTGTTTACTCATGTACTAGAAAATAAGCTACATATAAATGGAAACTAACCTCTTATTTATTACTTTGTTTTTACCCCTTAGAGTAGAAGCAGAGCAGAGAGAGTTAAAGAAAAGGGGGGAAAAAAAAAGAATACGCTGAAAAAAGAGTAGGCTCATAGTGAGTAGACAGAGATACTATAAAACAAAAAATTCTAAAACATAGAGATTCATGTGAGGTCAAAGAAACAGAACTTCTGCAGAGCAGAAGTCCAAGAGAGGTGGAAGAAACAGCAGTTCACATCATGCAGCTCACCAGACACCTATGGGAAACTTACTGGGTAAAAGATGTGGTCCTAGGAACTGGGAATATAGAAATGTCTAATGTAAATTCCTTTATACTCAGTCAAATGAGATTCCTGGTGAGGATAGTAATAGCTCACCTGCTAACCAGGGTGGATCATTTCCTGTATTCCAGGCCCTATTCTAAGGTTTGTGGATGTATTATCCCATGGGCATTTCTTTCTCACAACAACACTCTGGGATAAGTACTATTAGAATCTGCATTTTACGAAAAGGAAATTGAGATGCAAAGAAATAGAGTGACTCACTAAGAGCCAGTAGGTGAAATAAACAGCTACCAATGTAAAAGACAGTATTATGTCAGTATTGAATTTTTGCCAAATCCCTTTATTGTAGGACTAGGAATGATCTATCAGGACATGTGAGAGAAGGCTTCATAGATGAAGCAGGCAGCGTTCGGCCTGTGCCTGGTGGTATTAGAAAGGCTTCTTACCTGGAGACTAGGGTGATGGCTCTCCAGCTTGACCAAAGGCCATGAGTAACACTATAGAGATGTCAAAATACAGTTGAGTGCTTAACTCAACTCCAGAATCCGACAGTGCTCAGAGTTGGAATCCCATTCTGCTAGGTACCAGCTCTATGACCCTATGATCAAGATCATAGTTCTAATTTCTTATTCTGTAAAATGCCACCTGTCTCATTGGGTTATATTGAGAACTAAAGTAAGGCTTACGTTTGAAGCACACTACCTGATGCATAGCGGTGATCAGAAACTTTTTCAGCTCTTACTCATTCCAGTTTAGAAACAGTAAGTATAGGCAGCATATCACCAAAGAAAGCTGGTGTGATATGTCTGTAAAAAGTATTCTGAGATCAGTTCACTGATAGCTAGGAATGTGAGAAGTTTGCAAGTTGATCCATCCGAGGCTTCGGACTCACATAAAGGGGTCTGAGTGCTCTAGGCAGGAGATTCTAGGAGTTGTGGTTTTGAGGTGAACTCAACAGGGCATCTTAAAGTATCTTTATTTTTCTGATTATTAATAAGCACAGTTCAGGACTAAATAAGACAAAACCTCATTAAAAGTCAAAAGCAGCCCTCTGGCAACTAATGTGAGACTTCTGTAGAAGCAGTGGTGATCTTCTGAAGAAAAGCACACCCCAGTTTATTTTTGGAAATAACACTCCTGCAACAGTGAGAGAGTGGATGGGGGTGGCTGAGATTTATGTTGGAAGGTCATTTTGAAGGTTATTGAAATCAAGTGAGCAGTGAGCAACTGAACAAGAGGAGTTACAGAGGATTTTAGAAGACGACGGTGATTGGACAAACACTGTGCTCAAAAAGAAAAAGTGATGGCAGAACCAAAACTGAAAATTAGAAAAAGAAAATGCAGGGCTTCCCTGGTGGCGCAGTGGTTGAGAGTCCGCCTGCCGATGCAGGGGACGCGGGTTCGTGCCCTGGTCCGGGAAGATCCCACGTGCCGCGGAGCGGCTGGGCCCGTGAGCCGTGGCCGCTGAGCCTGCGCGTCCGGAGCCTGTGCTCCGCAACGGGAGGGGCCACAACAGTAAGAGGCCCGCGTACCGCAAAAAAAAAAAAAAAAAAAGACAATGCAGACAGTGGTTTTAATAAGGATAAAAAAAGAATGAGAATTAGTCCAGAATTACTTTAAAGTCAGCCAAAGCAACTGTCAGGGCAACTGGATTTGCTCCAGAAGATCCAGATGTTGTTCAGGGCCCAGAGTTGGTGACGTTGATGACAAGAGTCTGAGAATGAGAAGACCTCCTGTTCCAGGGTGATGTGAGTGATTTTGCTGTAATTCATCTCATGAAGTTAAGGAGACAGAAAATCAGGCATTAGAACGTCAAAGTTGAGTGTTAGAGATCAACATTCAGGAAAGGTGATGGAGTAACCAATTAAGACTTTCTTCCATAGTAATCAGCTTCTTCTACATCACAACAGAAAAGTCTGTCTTCGAAGCTTTATAAACCTGTGTCTTCCATGGAAGCATTTATTGAAATAATTCTTCCCAACAAAGTGCATTGAGCACTATTGTGCAAATGATTGTGCTCTGGGCAGTGTGGGTGATTTCAAGGAGAACAAAGTCCAGGCCTTTTAACCTACATGGTCTAGTCCTGCATTGTCCAATATGATAACCGTTAGTTACATGGGGCTAGTGAGAACTCGAAATGTGACTAGTCCAAACTGAGAAGTGCTATAAATGCAGAATACACTCCGGAATTCAAAGACTTAGAGTGAAAAATGTAATTAATATTTTTATATTTATTTATTATATGTTGAAATAATAGTATTTTGGATATATTGAGTTAAAATATATTGTTAAAATTAGTTTCACTGTTTCTTTTTACTTTTCTAATGGGGCTACTTGAAAAACTAAAATTTGCAACTGGCTTTCATTTGTAGCTCACTGTATTTCTACTGCATGGTGCTGCTCTAGACCCTGACCGATTAGACTTCCGGTTGACCCCTAGAATAGCTGGCATTTAATGGCCTCATTCCTCAGCCTATGGTCAGCTTTCGAAATCTTGTCCACTCCTGAAACCCATCTGAAAGGACATTGCTTCATTTCATCCTTTTCTGAAGTCTCTTCAGAATTCTGAATTTCTGAATTCTCTCTTGAACTTCTAAGGAATTTATTTACAGGCATACCTCATTTTATTGATATCTGCTTTACAGGTATTGCATTTATTATTATTATTTTTTAACAAACTGAAGGTCTGTAGTAACCCTTGTGGAGCAAGTCTATCAGTGCCCTTTTCCCAACAGTATTGGCTCTCTTAGTGTCTCTGTGTCACATTGTGGTAATTCTCACAATATTTCAAACATTTTCGTTATTATTATATTTATTGTAAATATAAAACTTTGATGCATGAGGAATTGCTTCTTATGGATGAGCACAGAAAGTGGTTTCTTGAGATGGAATCTATATCTGGTGAAGGCACTGTGAAGATTGTTGAAATGACAACAACAAACAGAATATTACATAAACTTGGTTGATAAAGCAATGGCAAGATTTGACAGGATTGACTTCATTTTGTTTTTTATTTATTTTTTATTTTAAAAAAATATTTATTTTGGCTGCGCCAGGTCTTAGTTGCCACACACGGGATCTTTGTTCCTTGCATGCGGGATCTTTAGCTGTGGCATACAGACTTTTTAGTTGTGGCATGTATGCGGGACCTAGTTCCCCGACCAGGGATTTAACCTGGGCCCCCTGCATTGGGAGCATGGACCCACTCACCCACTGGACCACCAGGGAAGTCCCTCCAATTTTGAAAGAATGTCTACTGTGGGTAAAATGCCATCGAACAACATTGCACGCTACAGAGAGATTGTTCTTGAAAGGAAGAGTCAATTGATGAGGCAAACTGCACAGTTGTCTTATTTTAAGAAATTGCAACAATTACCCCAAACTTCAGCAACCAACACCCAGATCAGTCAGCAGCCATCCACACGGAGGCAGGACCCTCCACCAGCAAAAGGACTACGATTTACTGAAGGCTCAGATGATCGTTAGCATTTTTAAGCAATCAAATATTTTAATTAAGGTTTGTACATTGTTTTATAGACAATGATATTGCAGATTTAATAGACTATAGTGCATATAGTGTAAGCATAACTTATATGCTCTGGGAAACCAGAAAAATTGTGTGACTCGCTTTATTGCAATATTCACTTTGTTCAGTGGTCTGGAACCAAACCTGCAATATCTCCAAGGTATGCCTGTATTCATATAATGTATTTATCTTATCTTCATCTGTATTTTTTAATTTATTTTTTCCAGAATATAAATTTTTTTGAAGACAGGCATTTTATATAACACATTTTATGACCCATAGAGCCTAGCATAATGCTTTATATATTTTTTTCTTCTGAATTTAAAATAATTCAAGGATCCTGTAATCTGTTATGGAGTCATGATGCTTCAGGGATCCCATAAACTCTTATATATATAAAAGGGAGACACATCCCCTTGCTCCTGCTTTTGTGATATTGTGGCTACTAATGTAGATGGTCAACAGCTTTGGACAGGGAAAAAATAGGTAAAAATGAGTTTCTAAGTATAGGGAAGCTGAAACATGAAACAGAGGCCATAAGAGAGAGGTTGATAAAACATCTAATCATGTACAAGACAGTTGAGAGAGAAAGAGATGGAGAGACAAAGACAGACAGAGATTGGAAAACCTTGATCTGCTTTTCTGGCTAGGGAATAGCACATAGTCCAAGTGGTCAGATTTCAGATGTATAATCCAAAGGAGGCTAATTCCTGTAAAATGCAACCCTCAACTTTCAATGACTTAATGAAATAAAAGGTTAAAGTTAGTTTTCCTTCACAGTAGGATCTGATGTGGAGAATCAGGATTCTAGGATATGCTGTACTCTGAACAGTCATTTGGGGACCCAGACTCCCCTCATTTTGTGTCTTCTTCCCCCTCTAGTTCATAAGAGAGCTCTCCATTCAGCTAATACAAGAGGAAAAATAAAGATAGGGAAGTTTATTCATGCATTAGTCCCAGAAGTGTCAGATGTAACTTCCATTCACATCCCATTGAGCCAAACTTGGTCACTTGACCACACCTGAATTTAAAGGAAGGGGAGGAATCATGGTCTAGGTGTGGGTTAGAGAAAAAGGGGAGAGCAAATATGTTGGTGAACACTGGAGTCTCCAGCCCCAGAGAGTACATGTAGGATGGGGCTTTTGATCATTTGTTCTTCCATTCATTTCTTTAATACAGGATTTCTCAACTTTGGCACTATTGACATCTTGGGCTGGACAAGTCTCTGTTATACAGGGATATCCTGTGCCTTGTAGGATGTTTACCAGCATTTCTGGTTTCTACCTTCTAGGTGTCAGTAACACCCCCCCAGTCATGTCAATCAAAAATGTCTCCAAATATTTCCATATATGAGGGGAAGGAGATTGCCCCTAGTTTGATTTACTCTTCCTTCCTTTATTGAGTATTTTCTGTATGCCATGAAATATCTCCTATTTGCTTACATGGTAAAATTACAGAATTCTTGATTCAAAGACATCAGGAGTTTATTTTTTTCCTGATCCTTTATTCACAGAAGTCCCTCAAGCATCGCATCAGGGAGATACGAATCAGAGACGACAGATCTTATCTCAATTTTCAGCCCATTTATATGCCTGCACATAATATTTACCTCTATGTTCATCTCCCTGGCTCTTTAGTCTTATGATCAAAAATTTGTCTCTAGATTATCTTCTATTTTTAATCTCTATTCAGTCATCTTATTCTGTAATACTGAATTCATCTTCTCACAACTCTTGAATCTACAGGCTTATTCCAAGATTCAGTCTTTCTTCTCTTTTGTAACAGAGAACAAGAATCATACAAGAACTAAAAGTATCATATCCCAGAAATATCAAAAAAAAAAAATGGCACTCATGCTGTAGTTACCACATCCTGCACTCTTGGTAGACATCACTAGTCAATCATGCTAATCTTTCCTCCTGAGCCTGAGGTCCACCTCAGAATCCAGAAAGCACTTAAGGCAGTTACTATCGATTGAACAGAATTGTAACAAGAGATTAATATTATTTGGTCTACAAGATCTGGTCATTTTTAAAGCTGTAGAAACTGAGAACCAGGTGACGAAGTGAAGTGCTCAGGCCACACAGAGCTTTGGTCTTCTGGCCTCATGCAGTTTCTTCTTCTGCACCTGTGGTATGACTTAAGGAGGCTTGCCCAAGCCTGTTGGGACTTGCTTGAAAGCAGAGCCTTGGAAAAGGTGCTAAAAGCAAGCGTATTTCTTGGAACAGTGGTTGGGTGAACTTGAGTTTAACCAGATTCTCTTTTCTTTGCTTTTTGAGCAACAAAGAATACTCCAGTTTATTGCACAGAGATTGGAGGGCTGTAATAACCCTCACCACCGTGATTTTTAAGAGATCAAAGAAAAAGGGAAGATTCTGAATGGTACCTAAATGCCTGCATTTAAAATTCAAGAAAAAATAAAAAGCATCACATAAAAAATTAGCTTAACTGCAGCAGAATTCATGGTGAATGTGGCATGTATATTTGAATGATAGAATTTGACATTCAGTCTTAGCCAGCCTTTTTTAGAAAAAAAATTATCAGAGTCTGGTGGGAAATCAGAAGCTGTTTATGCTTTATCGTTTGTATACAGTAAAATACACTGGGAAGAAAAATTGATCCTGGCTTCATTTTCTCATCTGGGTTTTATTTCTCTACCCTCAGCTTTCCTGACTGAGGCTCATACTGTCCATGTTTATGTGAAATGGGCCTTATGCTCTCATCTTGCCTTTTGATAATTATACGTCTCCCCAGGAAAATGGCTTTACAGAGAAATTTTATAAATGTTTTAAAGATTTTATTATGAAGAATTCAGCCCTTCCACAATTATTAGTTTTAAAAGGTGCTCTTATAGCCATTGCTAGGAGAACAGCTATTGATCCTTTCATAAAGGGAAGACCAGCTCTCGTACACCCACGTGAGTGCTGTACCTTGGCATCTTTTAAACTCATACAATAATGTGGTAAAGCAAAACGATCATTTTTCTTGTTGGAGGACCTCTCATTCCCACTAATGGGAACACAATCAACTTTAGGCCTATGTAACCGCAAATTTCACTTTTGTTTTAACAGTTATATTGGAGGCTGTAATGAACTTCACCTTGTTTCATGAAGTTTGCTCAAGAGGCAGTTGCTAAACTTGTTAAAGAGACAACCTTCCAAATAGCTCTTGACTCAGTCACCCCTCTCATCCTCTTTGCCTTAGCCATCAACTCCTTTCACTACTGGACACTTCCCAACGGCTATCACTCTGACTTGCGTGTCCTCCTGCTGTAATTATTGAATGCCTCTCCCTTGACTGTAGGAGTAAGTCCGAACTGTACTATAGGCGTGCTAAGCCCCTGGGGACCTGGTTCTTAACATACTTTGTCTGTTCACTTGCTCTCACACGAACCTCATGAAGCAGTCTAACAAATCAGTGATCGTATCGTATCTCATTTGGTGGAATGGAGAATTATGGCATGTCTTTCAAGGCAGCTGTATAGTCTAATCTATGGCGGAGAAGTTTTACTTTTTTTTTTTTATTAATTTTTCTTGGAGTATAGTTGCTTCACAATGTTGCATTAGTTTCTGCTGTACAGCAAAGTGAGTCAGTTATATGTATACATATATCCCTTTTTTGGGGGGTTTCCTTCCCATTTAGGTCACCACAGAGCATTGAGTAGAGTTCCCTGTGCTATACAGCAGGTTCTCATTAGTTATCTATTTTATACACAGTAGTGTATGTATGTCAATCCCAACCTCATGGACCTAGAGATTGTCATACAGAGTGAAGTAAGTCAGAAGGAGAAAAACAAATATTGTATAATATCACATATATGTGGAATCTAGAAAAATGGTACAGAAGAGCTTCTTTGCAAAGCAGAAATAGAGACACAGATGTAGAGAACAAACTTATGGACACCAAGGGGGGAAGTGGGGAGGTGAGTTGAACTGGGAAATTGGCAGAGAAGTTTTAGAGCCAGACAGATATGAGCTTTAATTTTCTTTTCTTCAGTTAATAAATGTCTGTGAGAAAATCATTTAACCCCTGGAATCTTGTATCTTAAAATGGGCATGATGATAAGAAGAAACAGATGTTAAGGGGCCAGGCACAGTTGCTGTCCTATCATTGTTAGGCCAAAAGAAAAGGAACTATATTTCCATAGGTTATAGAATATAATGGGAAAATATAGAGGTGTCAGAGGCAAGCAGATCAGGTTTTAGTTTCGCTGAATCTCAGTTTTATCATCTGTAAAACAGAGATCAGGAAATGGGGCTAGCTGGGTTATTAAGATGAAATATGACAATAGATATAAAATGTCAAGTACATTGCCCAGCACAAAGTCAGTGTTTCAAAAGATGGTATATATGATTACTATTATGCCCTCTATACAATAAAATAGCACTAAAAGCATTATTAAACTGCATTCCAACCACACAATGTTAGTAGTGAGTTAGAGGTGAATTCATGCTTGCAGTCCATTTATCCACTCACTTTATTTAATGAGCATTCTTTTAAATTACCATCTTGTTCCAACTATGGTTCCAGGTGACAGAAGTACAAAGATGCATGTTATAGCTCTTGTTCACAAGGAGCTCCCAATCTACTGGAGGAAAGAAGATTTTTCAAAAGGCACGATGCAATATATACATGCGAGAAATATCCAAACAGTGTTCTGCAAAAAAGTGAAAACCAATTGCATCAAAGAAAGTTTTAGGGAAGTACCGACAATTTGAGCATGACGGAGGAAGTGATATCTCAAAAGGCAGTGTTTAGAGGAAGGACATTCTGGAAGCAAGTAACACTTTGAGCATAGACACGGGGATGGGAAAGGTCTGGAGAATGCTGGAGCACATTAGGGAAATGTAGGGAACTCTGCGGATGCCACGGGACTGGAGGAATGCTGGCAGGAGATAGGAGCTTAGCTTGGGGGTAACGGGAGATGACCCCCATTCAATGCAAGATTTTTTTGAATGGCAAAGTGACCTGGTTAGAAAAAATGCTTAGAAAGATGGTCAAATGGAGATTTGGAGGCCAGCGAGGAGGCTGCTGTAATAATCCAGGTAAGAGTTAACAAGGGAACTAAGGTGCTTATAATAGAAATAAAATGTCCAGACGTGAGAAAGACTGCGGCTGTTTTAAGGAGAAAAAAAATTTAGTTAATTATTACCATGTGGGGGACATTGTATTTTTTGTTAATTATTGCTGTGTTCTGGCTTGTAAACCCAATGGTTATTCTGATGTTTGAGCAGAAAATATTGTCTCATCAGAAGCAAATTTCATTAGCAAATAAGGTCAAGTGTATTTGCTATGGCCACACCACAGTGGGCATTGGAACCCAGATTAGAATGTAGGTCAGTCTGGGTCCAAAGTTTACATGCTTTCCATGCCTATGTTCTACCATACTGCCTTCTGAAGGCATGTGCTTGGGTACTTTGCTCTGCTGGGTAAGGTGTGAAGAGAGCATAAAGTTCATGGAGGAGTGTGATGAGAGATAAAGCCACACAAAGAAACAAGGATTAGATTACACAAAGCCTAGTGAGCCAGATGGAGTCAGATCCTGGGGGCAAAGGGGAATGCTTGAAGAACTGTGTGAAATTAAGAAACATGAATATGGGAAAGAATGGTGGCAGGGAGATAGGTTAGGGGTGTGTTGCAAAGATTCAGGCAAGAGAATATAGTAGCTTGAACTAAGGCATGGCCATGGGGATGGAAGTCTACTTATTGATATAGATAGTATTAGCAATGTACTGCCAAGGAGTAAAAGCAGGTTTCCAAGTAATATGAATCTCACGTTGTGTTCAGAAGATAAATAGATATCTGTATTTTTACCTGGGTCTATATCTTTCTCTCCCATTCTTTCTCTCATCCTCTCTCTCTCTCTCTCTCTCATTCTCTCTCTCATCTCCCCATACCCCACTCTGTCTCCCTCTCTCTCTGTAATGTCTTCATGGGTAATCTCAGAGTGAGAGGATAGCTGGCATTTTTTGGCCCTTTTCTATTATAGCTAATATACTTTAAAGTAATGACTTGTGTCAGAAATTGTGCTAAGAGCTTTATGGTCATTTGCTTATTTAATCCTTATGATAGTTTTATGAGATAGGTATTAATGTAATTATCACTATTACTACTGCTACTATTATTATTATTATCCCCATCCTAAAGTGAAATTGAGACTCATGGTAAAAAGTAAGCAGCCTGCCTAGAGCGTAGTTGCTTTGTTGATTGGATGAATAAATACAGATCGTGCATATTTTAGTAACAGGGTAAGAACCCCAACTAATACTTGCATGCTTCCATGGATTAATATTTTAAACACCATGAAATATTTTATATTTCATCTATTAGTTCCTTTTATTAAAGATAAAATATATTTAATATATTTATAAATTGATTCACATAGGCTATAAAACATTCTTCACAAATTATATTGTTGTCTAGCTCTCACTTACTCATAGGAAAAAATGACCATTTTGTCTCTTTTAAAACTTTTATTATAAAAGAGATACATGGGGCTTCCCTGGTGGCACAGTGGTTGAGAGTCCGCCTGCCGATGCAGGGGACACGGGTTTGTGCCCCGGTCCGGGAAGATCCCACATGCCACGGAGTGGCTGGGCCCGTGAGCCATGGCCGCTGAGCCTGCGCATCTGGAGCCTGTGCTCCGCAACGGGAGAGGCCACAGCAGTGAGAGGCCTGCGTACCACAAAAAAAAAAAACCAAAAAAACCCCAAACAAACCAAAAGCAACCTATTTGTTACATTTATAGTTAGTAATAATATGTCCAAATATATTTTTCTTAATCTCACAATATAAGTAATATTTACAGAATCCTCCCACCACAGTGAAAGATAAGAAGATAGCATGCACATGGGCACGTGGCCACACACTCACTTCCTTCCTATGTCCTTACTTCCAGTTTCTGTTAGTTTCATTTTCACATATATATATATATATATATATATACTTTCATAGTTTATAGCAGTTACATTTTGCATAGTAACCAACATTCTCACCATTCCTTAACCTTAGTTCTACATTAAAATAAAGTCAGTGCATAAGAACTTTGTTTTCATAGTTCCTCTTTCTATGCATTTTATTTTGCTTTATTTCTTGGTTGAATGGATTTTATGACCAGGCTTTTTTTTTTTTTTTCCCAAGAAGGGCTCATGGGTGACATTTCATCTGAGTTCTACCATGTATAAAAATGGCTTTCCGGGACATGTGTATATGTATAACTGATTCACTTTGTTATAAAACAGAAACTAACACACCATTGTAAAGCAATTATACTCCAGTAAAGATGTTTAAAAAAAAAGGCTTTCAGTTTCCTTTATGCTTGAACACTGATTTGGCATGGTGGAAAATCCTTGAGTCACACTTCCTTTCCTTTAGATCATTGCTTTTACACATTGCTTCACTGTCTGGTAGCCCTGAACCTGGCCTAGGCAGAAACAGAAGCCTGTCTGCTCCTTATACCCCTCTTTGGAGGGAATCATGTGTGTGTCAGGAGTCATTCTTTGCCTCTGAAATTGAATAACCTACACAGTTACGTCTCACACTTGATATGATTTTGTCTGTCTATCTGTTAAATCAACTTTCCCAGGATTTGTCGCACCCTTTCACTTTGCATGTGTAAGTATTTCTTTAATTCAGCATTTTTTGTTACATTATAAGAAATATTATTCTCTTGTCTAATTTGTTCTCTTTTTTTCAGGAACATTAACCATCCATATGTTTGCTCTCTTCTGTATTTCGTAGCTATATTTTCTTCAATCTCTTTTACTATTTATCCTTTTTCATGTTATTTTATATTATTCCTCTAAACCTGTCCTCCCTAACTTTGTTTTGATGTTCAATGAAGTCTTAACTCTACTTTTTTTTTTTTTATACTTCTCACGATTTAATTTCTATCATGGTTTGTTTATTCTTGTCTAATTATTTGCTAAGTCCTCTTCCCTGGGGTCATTCCCCTCCTTAGTGATCGATTTCTCTGTTTCTGCAAGAATAAGTCTCTTGTGCTTCCCTGGAAGCCTTATATGGTCATGGTTTTCTTGGTGACGATTTAGACCTGCTGAGCTTTCTTCAGGTAATTATGCCATGTGAAGATACAGACATGATCCAGCAGCAAACCTATGTTCTAAAGAGGTATGCAGGAGATGAATTCAGAAAAGACCACTGCAAAGGGCAGGGTTGCAGGTGCCTAAGAGATGGATCAGGTTGGAGTTTTCACCAGGTGATCTCTCAGACTCTAAAGAGTGAGGATTTTATAGCCTAACTCTGTGCACTATATGATGTACTTTCTCTGAGTTTAAAGATATGTATCAGTCTCAAAGGGAGTTATCTGGTCAATCCAAACCCATGCTTATCTCAGGAATTAAACACTGAAATTCAAGAATAACCAACAAACACTAAAGGCTCTTCAGAGTGCCCACTGCACCGCCTGGAAAGATATTCGAGATAATCACAATGCAGTCTGGCTTTCAGGCTTGTGGCAGACAGTGCTGCATGGTATTCAGGGCAGGGGATTTGTGCTGGTTGACTGGGCTTTGAATATTACCTGTATCACGTATCAGCTGTGGGAACCTGGGCAACTTATTTGATATCCCTGAACATCCATCTGTGATTATCTGTAGCAAAAAAAGTAAATTATGTCTGGAAAATCCATGGAAAATTACCTGGCACAAACGAAATATTCAATACAGCTGCAATGATTGTAATGTAACCAGAAGTAGATGGTGGAGTTTTTTGCAGTATGCGGGCCTCTCACCGTTGTGGCCTCTCCCGTTGCGGAGCACAGGCTCCGGGCGCGCAGGCTCAGCGGCCATGGCTCACGGGCCCAGCCGCTCCGCGGCATGTGGGATCTTCCCGGACCGGGGCACGAACCCGTGTCCCCTGCATTGGCAGGCAGACTCCCAACCACTGCGCCACCAGGGAAGCCCCGGGTGGTAGAGTTTTATTGGAGGTAGTTAGCACTTGTTTTGGCTTATAAGGCATTGGTCACAACGTCTGCTGTGCTATGTGTGAGTTGCCTCTGTTTGAACATGACACCTATGAGCTCCTGGAGAACACACATGAAGACCGCATCCACTTCTCCTTCTCACCCAGCACAGTCGTGCCCACAGAATGATAGATGGCTGCTGATACATATTCTAACCAGATTTCAGGACCCAGTGGCCTCCAACAAAGGGGGCAAAAGATAAACTTTGGCCTTGTGGTAAGTGAGCTTCTCACTCCACCCACCAAGTGTTTTTATCCGTATGGATATGATTCCACTTTATTCTGTATAAACCATTTGGGGAAAAAGACCTGTTAACTATTATAAAATGTTAATGATATTTTTAACATTTTGATGTTCATGATAAAAATGAGTTCATTAAAGAAAAAACTTATAAATATGAAGCAGAAAATAAAAATCACCTTTCATCCTACCAACCATAATACGCCACTTTATTTTAAGATGTTTCCACTGTATTTTTAATGCATACGCACATATATTTATGTCTAGGTACAATATGTCTATAATATATTTAGCATTATGGAGGGGAGTGAATTGGGGAATATTTTAAAAGATGTTTAGCTGTATTATTTCCCAACTCGACAGAAGAAAAAGACTAAAAGAAGCATTTGCCTAACAGTAAATTATTTCTTGAAGAAAAAGTCTTTAGCTTTAATGAACAAACACAAAGGCAATTGTTTATATGTTGATGGCGCTTCTAGAATCCCTGAAGGGGTTTGGAAATGCTGCCTTTTAAACAGGTGAAACCTCCTCTCCCTGCAGTCTTATTCCCACCGTTAATTTATTTAGAAAATCTTTTTACTTCTAGTAAAAACATAAACACAAAGTTATGTTTCAGTCTAGCCTGAATTAGTGGAGTCTGAATTAATGAGATTTGCCTGTATTTAATTCAGCTTCTTCAAACATGCGTTCCTCCTGATAAAATCACCTCAGGATGCAAGAACAAAACAGTAACAGTTAAAATATGCAATGGCAGAACGCCAACTCTGAGTGTACCTTCAGAAATCAATGAGACACCATTGGCGCTTTAAATCTTGCCCCGCGACGGTGAATGGTAAGCTGGGACGAAGTGAGAGAGTGGCATGGACATATATCCACTACCAAACGTAAAATAGAATGCTAGTGGGAAGCAGTTGCATAGCACAGGGAGATCAGCTCGGTGCATGGTGACCACCTAGAGGGGTGGGATAGGAAAGGTGGGAGGGAGGGAGACGCAAGAGGGAAGAGATATGGGGATGTATGTATACGTATAGCTGATTCACCTTGTTATACAGCAGAAACTAACACACCATTGTAAAGCAATTATATTCCAACAAAGGTGTTAAAAAAATAAATAAATAAATCTTGCCCAGGAGGTGAGTGGATTGTGTTACAGTTTGGATAAGCTGTTCCAGGGCACAGGCTTGCCATAGAAAGTACTCCACAGGCTCGGGGTCTGTGGAGGTACAACTTGCGTTTTGTTAGCAAGAACTTTGCAGCAAAAGATGCTAAAACAAGCTGCAAAGCAGGCCCAGCTCAAATCTGAATGGCACTTGGACTTGGTACAGATTGAGCACCAGACTGGTCTTTAGTGGAGCATCTGGTTCAAGCCATCATGGTTGGTGAGGGATCTAGATACTGACCATAGTGGCCAAATCATGAGAGGATGTTAGGAATAGTTGGGGAGAAGAGCAAAAAAGAAGCAAATGAAGGTTAGGGAGAAAAAGGGGACTGGATGGGAAGGCAGAACAGGAGTAGATGTTTTTGCATGCAAATAAGGATGATTGACCCAGAAATAGACCACTCCCTCATTTCTACCTGACTTTATCCTGAAAATGCTTCTCTCGGATCCATATTTGCATTACTTTTGAACATGCCCCACTTCCTAAACTGAGACTAAACCCTTTGAAGCAAATACTTAGTTGTTGTATCCCCAGTAAATATGATAGCATCTGACACATAGCTAAGGCTTAATGAATGTTCATTTAATGAACAAATGAAGGAATAAAACTGAGACACAGACCCGTATGTCTCAGCACAGCTTTCTTTGATCCATAAAAGGGGAGAGAGATGAAACAGGTTTAGGAAGTGTTTGATATAGCCAGGCCTGAATATCTGGCTGCATTCTGTTGTGACATGGAGCAATTTGAGCTTGTGCTTATCTTAAGCATCAGGCTTTGGGAAATAGTCCTGGGTCTGAAGGGAGGGGAGTTGCTTTCCTTAAATAGGTGCTGTTAACTAAGTCCAGCACGGTTTCTTAGGGCGTTTTGCATTTAAACATCTACAGTACCTTACGCCACTGAGACCCTGAGAGCTGGAAGTCAACAGTCAAAAGCCCAGTGTTTGCAGTGAAGTCAATGTAAGATGGTGTCAGGAGGATGTGTCCTGCGCTCCAAGACCACTGGGAATTCCAGCTCTGGTAGCATCATTTACTTCCTGCAACCTGCAGGACACTTTCTTTCCCTGACTCTGATTCTAGACAGACAGACAGACATTCATTAACTAGAAGCATGCTCCAGACCACAGGCCACCTCCTCACTCCTCACCTGGAAGTAGAGTGAGGGCTCCAACAGCTGTGTTTGGAAGAGTGAGTGACCTTTCTTCTCTAGGACCTGCCTACTTGCAAAGTAGTGCACTGGTCTCCCCCCCGATGTAGGGGAGCAAAGTTTGCCACCCCAAAATATGTCCTTGGCATGGGGATTGTTTGGAGCTGGTTATTTTTGAGAAACAGATGACTCAGGAAGTTTTTCTTTTTACCTCCCCCTTAACTGCCTAAAAGAATTTAGAGGGCTTCCCTGGTGGCGCAGTGGTTGAGAGTCCGCCTGCCGATGCAGGGGACATGGGTTCGTGCCCCGGTCCGGGAAGATCCCACATGCCGCGGAGCGGCTGGGCCCGTGAGCCATGGCCGCTGAGCCTGCGCGTCCGGAGCCTGTGCTCCACAACGGGAGAGGCCACAACAGTGAGAGGCCCGCGTACCGCAAAAAAAAAAAAAAAAAAGAATTTAGATAGGGAGCCTGTACCAGAAAGAGAGCTATTACCAAAGATAACTTCTTTTTATATCAGAAAGATTTCTCTGAATGGCAGGGCAAACATCTGTTTTCTAAACAGTTGCTCTTCCCCTCACCCTGTGAACTGTCTGTCTCTCTTTTGAAGCCCCAGGCCCCTATCTCATTCTCCCTAGCTCAGGATGGCATATAAGCCTCAATTGCCTGTTTATTTATGGTTTCGTATTCTTATGGGGTCCTTGGACGTACATGATGAAATCTGTTTTTCTCTCATGAACCTGCCCCATGTTGATTTAATTCTTAGACCAGCAGGAAGAACCTAGAAGGGCAAAGGAAAGCTTTTTTCTCCCCAACACTGATATGCCAGGAGGGAAGTTTTATCTTCAAGGGGAGAGACCTGTAGTTGTCTAGTGCCGTCTATGATTGCGTGGGCATATCTGTAATTTGGGGGTTTATATCGTCATGCACACCTACACCACATCCTCCAATCTCTCCTTTATCAGTGTGACAGGTGATATTTAGATTTTTAATGCCCTAACCACTCTCCCTCTCCACTGGTTTAGAATGCAGGTGACATGGGGTCCTCGAAACATTATCCAGGAAGGCACTTGACCTCAGGGAATCTGAGATTTCTCATTCACACAATGGATATGCCAGTGCAGGGGGTCTCCCAAGTGTGATAAGGAATAAAAAAGATGATGAGTAGAAAAGTGGATGGTTGTTTCAGGGTTGCCCAAGATGACCCCAAGCCTCAATGATTCACTAGAAGAACTCATAGGACTCAGAAGTTGTTACACTCACGTTATAGTTTATTACAGCAAAAGGATGCAGATTAAAATCAGCAAAGGTAAATGTACATAGGATGAAGTCCAAGAGAATCAAATGCAAGCTTCCAGGTATCTGCTTCCTATGGAGTTGCAGGGACACTTAATTCTCCCAGCAATGATGTGTGACAGTAGAGGTGAACTGTTGCCGCCCAGGGAAGCTCACCTAAGCGCTGGTACCCAGGATTTTCCTGGGATCGGTTATGTAGGCATAATGCAGCGTCCATGTGACTGACCTCAGGTACTCGGACTCTGGGTCCACAGAGCAAAAACAGATAAAAGCCCTACATCACATTTGTTAGCATTTTGATCTGTCTGATCAAACTGGCAGCATGGCCCAAGGCCCCAGGCATATAAAAACACTCTTCTCAGGCAGAATATTCCAAGGACTTAGAGCTCATCTCTCAGCAGTTGGCCAAGAGCCAGTCCTGAAGACAAGTCTTAGAAATTTGCAAGGTTTGAGCAACCCAAGTAGCTAAGTTAATCCTTTCTTGCATAAAGGTCAATCATAAGGTACTATATTCATCTATAACATTAGGTTTCTTAGTGTAAAGGAAACGTACTGGTAAGAATGAGGTCTATATTTCAACTAGAAGATCGCTACACTAAAGAATACTGTGAAAGCTTTCTGACTGGGGAGGGTCCACCTTTTCCTTCTGAGGCAGCTAAGTACAGTACCAAGTACGACAGCAGGTGCTCAAGGTTTGCTAGATGAAAGAAGGAATGAATGATTTCAATAACACGAGCTTGGCTATGAGAGGTGATGTGAATCCAGCTCTTCCAAAGTCCCAAAGCCAAAGACATTTTCTGAGACTCGATTTCCTCCTCTGTCAAATGAGGATGGCTATGCCTATCTTTCTTTCAGAGTCTTTTGGAGAATTAGAGATTTGAACAGTTCGATGCCAGGCACATAAGTAATAAAATGGTCCTGCTTCACTGAGGCACAGTCAGAAGTCAAGCCATCCTAGGGAGACCCACTGCTTACCCATAACTGTATCCCTCGTATGCTGAACTGGCATAAAAACAAAGCAAGGAAAGGTTTAAATGAGAAGATCATCACTCCAGACCTTTGCTCTGGCAGCCATGAGAAATGTGCCACGATCAAAGCATGAGCATCTTCTACTACAACAGGATTTCCGCTTTCTACACCCAGCGTGATGTTTCTATTTACGTTGCTTCTTATCAGATGTCTGAAAAGTACATATTATGGCTTCAAAAAATATTTATTTTTTAATCAGCTTATTAGAGAGTTCCATGTACAATAAAGCCGTTATATGGCAGCAAATCCCAGCTGCCGTGAAGGGTTCCTTGCAACGTGACAGATTTAGGTCAGTGTCATTAACAAACATCCAGACCGATGTTGCCAGCTTGAGGATCACAGAAGATGACAAATTCCCCTCGCGAGAGGACAGGGGGAAAGAGGATTCGTCATACTAGGTCGCTCTGCCCATCCATTGGCCTGTCCCAGGGAGGATCCTGAACCAGATGCTCTGGAAAAAGGATGTTAAATATCTACATAGTCTTTGAGCAGAACACGGGAGTGAAAGTCAAATGTTTTCATTCCTGCCCTGGGTTATGGACTAAATGTTTACATCTCCACCCCCACCCAACCCCTCTGACCTCAATTCACATCTTGAAACCCTACGTGAAACCCCAGTGTGATGGTATTGAGAGCCGAGGCTTTTGGGAGGTAATCAAGTTTACATAAGGTCATGAGATGGAGCCCCCAGATGGGATTAGTGTCCTTATAAAAAGAGAAGTCTGGAGCTCTCACTCTCCTTCGTGTGAAAAGACCCAACAAGAAGACAGCCATCTGCAAACCAAGAGCAAGTTCCCACCAGGCACTGAATCTCTGGCACCTTGATCTTGGACTTCTCAGCCTCCAGAACTGTAAGAAATAAATGTTTGCTATTAAAGCTGCCCAGTTTAAGATATGCTGTTATAGAAGCCCAAACCGACTAAGACACCTTGTGTCTGCTAATGACTGTGTGACCTTGGCTAGGCCTCTTGAACCTCTCTGGGCCTCTGTCTGTGCATGTCTGAAATAAAGAAAGCAGCACATGGGTAGTCCACAAGTACTGAACACGTACCTGATGCCAGGTGCTGTACTAGGACTAGGGATACAACAGAGACCAAGATAAATACAGCGTCTTCATAGCTGTTCTGCCAACTTATATATAATGGATATTAATTTATTTCATTACGTACAGATGTGAGAAATGTTACCTATTTTTTTTCTTTTTAAATTATATGTTTCTGAGTTATCATCTACCCGATTAGCAGAATGACCATCACACTCATTCATGAAATTCCCTCCAGCCCTCTCTTGGATGCTGCTTTAATCCTGCACACATATGGCCGGAAAGAAAATGAGGCAGAGGCCTGGTCCTTGGTCTCTACTGACCACTAGCTTGCAGCTATTACCTGGAGATGTGTGCAGGAATCCTGCATGCTTCTTCTACAGAGAGCATGCTGGGGTCACTCATGGTACAGTCTCATGCCTCGGGGTCTTCACAAGGCAAGCCGGATACTTCCCTCAAGGCCACACGCCAGGTGTCCATTCTCCAAGGCATCCAGGCCAGCAGTTGCATCAAAGGTCCTCCTCCCCATGGGGAAGAAAGGTATAGTCTCATTCTCAGAAAGTCCAAGCTACCATGCCATCTCCCAAAGAACCTGTTCTGTCTTCTGATTCAAGTACCTGTCTCTCTCCACCTACTCCACAGTGACTACAGCCTAATTCTTTGATGGACCACCGTATTAGTCTGCTCAGGCCACCAGAACTAAATATCACAGACCAGGTAGCTTAAACCGCAGACCTTTATTTTCTCACAGTTCTGGAGGCTAGAAATCCAAGATCAAGGGGTCGGCAGATTTGGTTTCTTCTGAGGCCTCTCTCCTTGGCGTACGGAAGGCCACTTCTCCCTGTGTTCTCACAAGGTCTTTCTTTGCATACACACATCACTGGTGCCTTTTTGTGCGCCCAGATGTTTCCTTTTTATAGAGACACCAGTCAGATTCGATGAGGCCCACCCTAACAGCCTCATTTTAACTGAATCACCTCTTTATTTCCAAATACATTCACATCCTGAGGTGCTGAGGTTTAGATCGTCAACACGTGAATTTGGGGGGACATACTTCAGCGTGTAACAGCCATCAACACTATCAACTGCTCCACAAGATGCCATATTCTTGGACTACGATGAGAATGGTCCCCACGCAGCTGTGCAACAACCTGACCTCCCCAGAGGGCGTCTTCTGCAGGATCGTCTCCACAAGATGCCATATTCTTGGACTACGATGAGAATGGTCCCCATGCAGCTGTGCAAAGCAACCTGACCTCCCCAGAGGGCGTCTTCTGCAGGATCATCTCTGAAACCAAAGGAGCCGCTGGCCTTTCCCAAGGGTTCAGAACTGTCTTGAAGGACGAAAGCTGCATTTTGTGGGTGGTACGTGTGAATTCTCAAAAGGACAGATGGATAGTGACTTCCGTTCTTTTGGATGGTCCCATATTCAAGAAAACAAGACACAGTTAATCTCTTAATCAGGATATTCTGCTTCATTAATGATAATAATAATAATAGCTAATACTTATCTTGTGTTTGCTATATACCTGGTGCTTTATACACGTAAGCTCCTTTAATCCTCCAATCTTAGCAATCATCGTAAGGATCAAAAACAGGAATGTAAGCAGATAATGCCCTTTCAGAGGAAGAATAGAGAGGAATACATATTTATTTTGCTCCTACTATGTGCAGGGTGCTTTTTTGGGTATTGTATCTCATAGTCTTTTTTAATCCTCATAGCAGCCCCACAGGTGGGTGTTAATATCTTCATGTATGGATGATGGAACCAGCCTGAGAGAGATGAACTAACCTGCCACACCGCTAAGTCCTGGCCTGGACCAGGGTTCACTCTCAAGGGAAGTTGACTCCAGAGTTTGTGCCCTTAAGCGCTATTCGAAAGAGGCAGGTGGGTCAGATGAATTTCTTGCATCATCACTAAGGCTGACCAGAACTTTATATGAGACAAGCTCTCGGAGTGGATCAGTTCCTGGGCAAGTAGTTGGTTCAGACACAGCTGCTGCAGGCTATGGGATGATGACTATTTAGTGGAACTTGACCTGGTAGCAGTGGGATGAAGAAAACAGAAGTGAGTGATAGAGAGTCCAACCAAACAGCATCAGGTCGGCCATAATGACATGAGGAGTGGCAGGAGGGCAAGCCCTGTGGCTGAGAGTCAAGACAGGCAAATCAAAAGGGGGGGGGCAGGGAAACGGATGATCCATGAATTCAGGTTCAAGAGCAAGACTCTGTGCGTTAAGGAAGGGGTGGTGATGTATCCCCAGCCTCCCCACCTCCCCACCCCCAGAGAATGCAGCCTCTCCTTTCTTCAGGGACGGGGGAAACTACGCAGAGAATCAAGCCAGGAGTTCAAGAGACTAGACCAGGGGCCCAGGTACTGGGTTACAAGCATAAAGTGGGATAGCCGGGGGGCTGACGGGCTGCTAGTGCACTTGATCACATGTCATGCTTGAAATTCTGCAAGGGCTGCTAGACGCTCTTAGGATAAGGTCCAGAATCCTCCTATGGGTTGCAAGACCCTTCATCCCATGACTATATAATACTTTTACCTTCTGCTACTCCTTCGCACCCCCATCCCCAATTCATTCCTCTCTCCTCTCTCTTCTTTCCCTCCCTCTCCCCTTTTCTCTCTCTCATCTCCAGCTGAACTGGACCATTGCATGTACTGCCACTCCACATGGAACAAATTTCCCTTCCTTTTTGTTCAACTCTTACTTATCATTCAAGACTCTCATTAAACATCAGATCTTCTGGTGCTTTCCACGACTTTCTCCCCCTTCCCTGTCCGATCTAGGCTAGGGGTTCATGTTGTAGACTCCCACGGCATCTTATACTTCCCACTCCTTAACACGTATCACACTTCAAAATGAATGTCTATCTTTCACTCTGAACTGCAAACTTAAATAAATATTTGTTGAATGAATGAATATAGAGTTGAACTCTGACACCTTCAATCTCTACTGACTAAGAACAATATTCTCTCCAGATCTGACTTCGAGACTGAACTTGTAGGTGGTAACCAAGTAGCTGCAGCTGTAGGGAGAGGCGGCCCACATGAGCCAGGAACCTCGCATGTCCTGCTGGCCACAGTTGCCACATCAACATGCAGTGAAGCTGACTCACCAAGTCCTTGGCTTGTTAAATCTTTCTTAGCACATTGTTTCTACAGTATTTGAAAGAAATTTTTAAAAATATTCGCTCTGTATTTTTTCCACTAATTTAGACTCTTTTCCCCTTTGCCAGCCTTCTGTTCAACCGAACCTCCCAGAAAACTCTCCTCCCGGGTGCTTCCAATTTGCACGTGTCCCTTGTGCTATAGGCGGGATTTTAAGCAAAAGTTTGGTCCTGGGCTTCCCTGGTGGTGCAGTGGTTGAGAGTCCGCCTGCCGATGCAGGGGACGCGGGTTCGTGCCCCGGTCTGGGAAGATCCCACATGCCGCTGAGTGGCTGGGCCCGTGAGCCATGGCCGCTGGGCCTGTGCGTCCGGAGCTTGTGCTCCGCGGGAGAGGCCACAACAGTGAGAGGCCCGCGTACCGCAAAAAAAAAAAAGAAAGTTTGGTCCTTTTCAGGACGGCAGTATCAGCCCTTAATGTACCAGCACAGAGCTCTCTCTGCTGTTCCTGGCTGGGTTGCTAAGCAACATCCCTGCTTGCTTGGAAATGGGGTGAGGCTGTACCGAGCTTTGTCAGAGAGAACTCTGGGAACAGTCACCACTATTCTTCATTACTTCTCTTACAAACTCAGTCTTTCATTCTCTTTTTCCCCGATTCCATTTTTATCATTGAAAAATGATGTCTTCTTCCATTCTGCCCTCCCCGTGTGAACTGTTGGAAGCTAGGAATTTGTCTACCTCTTCCGCTTAGTTTCTGTGCTATAGCTGATAGCCAGGGAGCCACATACTCAACAGGGGAAGCCAAAGGGCATAATGGGGTCATGACTTCAAGCTCCAGTCTTGATGCATGCCTTGCCCAAAGGAATTATGAAAGCTAACTTTTATTGAGTGCTTCCCATGTACCAAGGGAGTTCTAGGCAGGCCCTTACCTGCACTAAAGGGTGTAAATCTGTAAAGGGTGTAATGGGTGTAATGTAAAGGGTGGAAATCTGGCAAGAGAAACATCCTCATGGCAACTGGATCAACTGGGAGTTTTATTCTCCCCAAGCGACAGATGAAGAAACTCCACAGAGGTTAAGTAACTTTCCAAGGTCACAGAGTTTATAAGAATTGAACCTCTTCAGGCCCCAGATCCCATGCTGCTAACCACTCCATCTCACTGTTTAATTTTGTGCTAAAAAAGTAAATGGTGAAACTGAACTTAAGTTACCAACCTTTTTGGTGCCTAAATTCCTCACCTGCATGATGTCAATAATAACTCTCTCCTAGGCATTTATGAGGATTGGATTAGATACGTGCTAAGTACCCAGGGCATCATAGAGGAGCAGTAAACATTACATGCCTTCTTTCCCTCTTCTGTAAATGTATGCTGAATCCCATTTCCTAAGACCTGATTGACCTTACAAGGTTAGAAGGTGAAATAGGCATTTATATTCCCCTTTCCATAGACATTGCTTGAAAAAGCACATGTAGAAGTAATTTTTTGGTAAACATCTAAAATTCTTTTTTTTTTTTTTTGCGGTACGCGGGCCTCTCACTGTTGCAGCCTCTCCCTTTGCGGAGCACAGGCTCCGGACGCGCAGGCTCAGCGGCCATGGCTCACGGGCCCAGCCGCTCCGCGGCACGTGGGATCTTCCCGGACCGGGGCACGAACCCGTGTCCCCTGCATTGGCAGGCGGACTCTCAACCACTGCGCCACCAGGGAAGCCCAACATCTAAAATTCTTTAATCACAATATAGTTTATTCATTCTGCCTTTCTGTCTTTGTGTCACTGTAAGAGAAAGAAAAATTGGTTTGCATGTTATGGTCAAGAACGACAATTCTGGGACTTCTAGGATAGGCGAGATACAAATAGCTTGAGAAAGTGGGGTGACAGCAGGAAGCTGAACGAGGAACAAGGAAGATATCTTTACACAACCGCACCCATTGTCTACAGAAGTCATTCTCTATCCTCCCCAATTATCCCAAAGATCCCATCCAGCTCTGTGGGGGGATGGGCCAGGGATAGATTTCAGGAGCCTTGGATCAGGCTGGTTCCAGCCCATGTTGAAATGTAGGAATAGGCCCAGCTGGAGATCAAAGCCATCCTCTTTGTATGCTAGGCATGGAGAACAGACTATGGTGTTCATCTCCCGCTCACCACCTGCATATTTCACTCCCTCAGCACTGCTTTCCCAGAGAAGAGCAATGCACAAATCAATAGCACTTTGCCCAAAGAGATGGTGGACCTACCTGGAGCCAGCAGGCTTCCCTGAGGTGTCTGAGCAGGAATATGAAATGTATCTGGGCTCTGTGCCAGATCCTGCTCCTCCGGATGGAAAATCTGTCCTAGACAGCCCATTTCTCCTGGGTCTCTGCTGAAGCTCTGACTCCAGGAGTCAGTACACTTAAAGCTATCTGGGTACCCTTGACTCTGGCTCACAGAGGAATTGAATGGTTCTGTAATAAAACAGTGGTGCCAGATGCCTCTTAAGGTCTGGATTATGCTTATAAATAACTTTGTTAGGCCACTTATTTTCACTAATTGGGGAAATCGTGCAGCATACTTAAGAGACCTATTTTTGGAGACTGGCAAATCATAATTCCATCACTAGCTGTGTGACCACAGACAAGTTATTTCATCTTTCTAAGACTCAGTTTCTTCATGTGTAAGCTGAACTGATAATTCGACCCCCTCTCATTGGGTTGCAGTGAAGTTAAATGAGTAACTCACATCAAATTGTTACTGTAGTGTTTGGCTTGTAAAATGAGCCCAATTGATGTTAGCTAGTATTATGAAGAATATTATTTTGCATATCTATCTATCTCAAGTATATTTTTATTTGTGTCACCTATTTAACAGATAGGCTTCCTATAGGAAGCCACAGTTTTAGGCTCTCAAACATATGTAATTCTCATAACCAACCATGTTAGAGAGAACCTGTTAAGAACCTCATTTTCACAGAAGAAGAAATTGAAGCACAGAGAGGTTTAAACATCTCAGTCAAGCAGCACAGGTAGTTAAGTGGATGAGCTCTACTTTCTCTTGTCTCCAGGCTGTACTCTTAGCTACAGCCCTATGCTGCTAGTTATTTTCTCATGTCAGGAATAATGTTGACTATAATGGTTAAATCACTCACCTGGAAGTTGGGGGATCTGAGTTTTAATCTGAGTTCTAATCCGAGGTGTCTAATAATTCAGGAAAACCCAGCTCCTGGGTCCAGGCTTTAAGCACAGCATCCTTTTGCACACTAACAAAATGCTAGGTGATGTTATTATTAATTTATAATTATACATTATGCAATTAACACCATATAATTAACGATCCCTTGGCAGGGTTTGTAATCACCCTCTAATTTGTAAGAATGTTACAGTTTCCTCACTGATGCAAGCCTGTGGCAGAGTCACACCAATCTTGGGTCCCTGGTTAAGGTTTGCAGGGGTCACTTGACAGGGAGAGCACAGCCATCCCTGGTGACATCAATAGGAAAATTTATACCAGTAGCTTGGGAATCCCTTCTTTCCCTTATCAATCAGCTCGGAAGCTTTTACTTAAAACTTTTGTCAAAGCCATTTTCTTCTTGGCATAAATGGCTCCATGTAGAAGTTTTATGGAGACTGTGAAATCTTGACTGTGGACAGGCTCCTTGTTCATTCTTAGGATTCTTAGGGAAATATTGGCCCTGGGGTGGAGCCAGTGCAGTTCTGGCTGTGGACACTTACCAAGCAAGGAAGTTTGCGAGTGGAGGTCAGATACTCAAATGAAAGTCAACTTGTGACTCATGAAGCTCATTTGTTTATTCCAAGCTATTTAATGGAGGTTTTCACTTAAACTGATTTCACACTGTTATAGAGTAAATATCTGTGTCCTAATATTGATACATTGAAATCCTAAACCCTCAAGGTGCTGGTATTAGGAGGTAGGGAGGTGATTAGGTCATGAGGGTGAAACCCTCATTAGTGGGATTTGTGCCTTTATAAAAGAGACCCCCGGAGAGCTCTCTTGCCCCACTGCCATGTGAGGACACAGTGGGGACACAGCCCTTTATGACCAGGAAGTGGATCCTCACCAGACAGTAAATCTGTGGGTGCATTGATCTTGGAATCCCCAGCCTCCAGAAATGTAAGAAATAAATGTTTGCTATCTGAGCCACTCCATCTATGGTATTGTTGGAATAGACTGAATTGAGTAGGACAAAGCCTCTCTCTTTCAAATACTATTGTACCAGGCTCAGTGAACCAGACTCTCTCTCCACTGATGATGCAGTACTTACCAATGCATGCCCACTCATCCTGTAACCAAGCTCATTACTTTCTGGTTTAGAGACCTCTTCCTTTTAGTTAGTGCTTATACAGAATGTATCTACTTCATACCTTTGGGATTTTGTATAGTTTGGGTTTTATTAACGTGATCATAACTGTCATTTCCATTAAGGTGTTTACCTGTATGTTACTGTATTTTTTTTTTTTTTTGCGGTATGCGGGCTTCTCACTGTTGCGGCCTCTCCCGTTGCGGAGCACAGGCTCCGGACGCGCAGGCCCAGTGGCCATGGCTCACGGGCCCAGTCGCTCCGCGGCATGTGGGATCTTCCCGGACCGGGGCACGAACCCGCGTCCCCTACATCGGCAGGCGGACTCTCAACCACTGCGCCACCAGGGAAGCCCTACCTGTATGTTAAAAACTGGCTTCCCTAAGGGCAGGATTCAGCTATCTGAACTACATTACCTTGATATGAGATTCTAGGCCAAAATATGCTTGAGATAGGGTAAAGGGAACTGAACCCACGCTCAGTGTTCAAGACTTTTAGGACAACTTTGGGTGCAACTCCTCATCTTTGAAAGCTGAAGTGTTAAATTTCGTAAAATAAAGGGTCTAGGCGAGATCAGAGGCACTTACTGAAGGTTTGTAGTATTCTAGAATGTTCAAGAAAGATCATTAAGGGATCTGTGAAATATTATTCAAAAGTGTATGTGAAGTCTCCATAAAACAGTCTCCATAAAACTTCTACATGGAGCCATTTATGCCAAGAAGAAAATGGCTTTGACAAAAGTTTTAAATAAAAGCTTCTGACCACATTTTTATTGGGAAAGAGTCCAGAGCCTTCACATTTCTCAAAAAGATCCGCAATTCCCCCAAAAGTAACTATGACTTTTGAGTTGATTTCCTCCCCATTGGTTCAAAACTGTCCCATCCCATTCCCTGCATCTGTCTTGATCTGTGAGTTATTGAGAGGAAAGGGGGTTCCAAGCCAGTTAGAGAATGTACCCTATGCCTTGATGCCGAATGCATTAGATCCAATACTGAAAAGTGAGGGATGACCTTCCACTTGTAACTTCAGGCCCTGATAATGATTTGGAAAGACAGGGATATTGAGAAAGGAGAGTTCATTCAGGTAACCTCTTCCATCTGTAGGTTCTCAGGTTGGCAGAGCTGGAGCCACTGGTATTACTCTGTTCTTAGCAAGAGAGTACTCTCTGCTCAGCCTGAGCTCATTATAACCAACCAAAGATTTGCATTGATCTTCAGTTGGAAAAATGCCTATATAGAAGATTTTGGTGACATAGAAAAGAAAGATAGAGGAGAGAGAGAGAATATTTGCATATGAGTTTCTGTACATTATTAGCTTATTAGTTTAAATGTCATGGAACTGATTCTTGTCTTGGTTAGGAGGTTGGACTGGACAGTCTTTTACTTGGAGGTAGTGAAAAGAGAACTGTAATCATGATCAGTGTTCAAAACTTGTAGAATAACTTCGAGTATAACTCTTCATCTCTGAAAGTTGAAGTTTTACAGATTCTTAATGAGCCCTTTAGCCTAAAGAGTCTATGGTTCTATGTGTCCACTCTTCTCTCCACTTTCCCTGCTGAATTGACCATCTGTAATCCTAATAATGTGTTTTGCCTTAAAGTCCACTTTGCTATTAACAGTACATCAGCTTCCTTTTAGCTAATATTTGTCTAGGATACCTTTATGCATCTTTTTATTTTCAAACTTTTTTCCCATTATTATTATTTTTTTTGCGGTACGCGGTCATCTCACTGTTGTGGCCTCTCCCGTTGTGGAGCACAGGCTCCGGACGTGCAGGCTCAGCAGCCATGGCTCACGGGCCCAGCCGCTCCACGGCATGTGGGATCTTCCCGGACCGGGGCACGAACCCGCATCCCCTGCATCGGCAGGCGGACTCTCAACCACTGCGCCACCAGGGAAGCCCTTTTCCCATGACTTTTAAAAGTTATAACTTGTAGTCTGACCACCTCTGTCTCTTTACTGGCAAGTTTTGTCCAAGTACATTTATTGTGATTACTTGTGTGGCAAGTTTTGTTATTATGTCCATGTATTCAGCTATTTTAATGATTCTTTTGTTTCTCCTTTTCTGCCTTCTTTTTAATTAAAAAACTTTCCCCCTATTAATTTCAAAGTTACACAGTCTCCATCTATTATTTTAGGGGTTAATTGCTTCTCATGCTTTGACTCTCTGATAGCTTCCCCCAATCATTTATCACCATCTAGTGGATACATATTATTCTTCTCACTTTCTTTCCACAAACAGAGAATAGGAGAAAATGTTTTTCATTGAGATAAGTTTATCAACATAGACAACCCAATAAGATGCTCTACATTTAAAATATATCCTTGGAATCGGATAATCCCAAAGACTCTTTCCTTCTTCTTTTGTGTCAATTTGTTTTACTTCCTCATCTTTCTTCCGCTTTGTGACATGTAGTGCCTGTGCAGCTATGATTTTAATCAATGAAGGGAGACTTTGCTGTTAGTGTGAAGTCTTCTTGTCCTCCTCTTTGAAGGGGGCAGATATGCCAGGGTCCAGAATTTTCCAGTGATTTTATTTGATAGCTAATTAATGGCCTTCTGTGGTTTCCATGGCAATGCCATGCTTTGCTGCCAGGCTTATCCAAATGGGTGCTCTGTTCACTCTTTTACCTTAGCATCAGCCTGTTAGTCGGACACCATAGGTCCTTGGTTGCTGCAGCAAAGTGGTAAAACACTAACTGAATTAAAATCTCACTTGAGGGCTTCAGGCTTCTCTTCCTCCCAGCTGGAGGGGAACCTTGTTAGCTCAAAGAGCGGGACCCAAGCAAGAGATACTTGGAAATCCACATAACTTTGTGTCCTTTTATAGAAAAGTATTTTCACTTCACCTTTGAACAGATATTTCGATGTTTGAATCTCTGAATCTCTGTGTCCTTGAAAATTCATATATTTCCCTGATCTTTCCAATCATTTGATGTTGCTGTATTCTCTTTGTAATATAAAGTGATGTAATTCCTATTGTTAGGGTAATGGGAAGAAACCTTTCTTACACACACACACACGCACACGCACACACACACAGTTGGTGAGTCTGGGGAAGAACGGGTTGAATGCTATAATTGAATTCAGGCGAGGATTAGGTAGCACAGTGCCTATGAAGATTGCCCTGTTACCTGTAAAGGGCTGTGTAAATATAAGGGGTTATTACGTTATGAGTATTTGGAACTTCTTGGAAGGCAGAGATGAAAGAGAAAGGAAGAGAGACAATTGAATTCATTCTTTAGGTTATAAGGATTATGGATGGTTATTTCAACTTCTCATTAGAGTCGAAATCCTCACTTTCCTTGGAAGGATTATCATTTAAAAGGATACCCTTTGACACTATTATTTTTACTATTTTAACTGACCCTCAAGTACCCATACATATTTATTCCTTTGTGCTTTTGCATTCTCTGTTCCTTTGGCCCTTCTGCTCCTTGTTATTTGCCCAAGTCCTATTCATTTTCAACACTCAGGATGAACATGTCCATATAAAGCCTGTAGCAACTGCATGAACAGAATTCATAACTTCTTCACGTCTCCTCCCTCCCTGTGTGTGACCCCACAATAGCACTCATCATAGTGCACTGTAATTACTGTTTACTTTTTAATTGGTTCATATGTCTCTTTCATTAATGTGTGAATGGCACAAAAGCATGGACCATTTCCTTCCAAATCTCATTTTTCTGGCATGCCTCATTCATCTACTAGGTGTTGAAGACATGTTTAATAATTTACTTTCTGGAAAATCTTGTGCTTGATAAATACCTGCTATGTGACCTCTCGCATGAAGAATTTCCAACCTAAATGCACACCGAATCCTCTCAAAATCTGAGGTCAAACAACTATGTTGGTGTGAAGTGCACATTAAGTGTTAAAGTTCGTATCAAAATATATGCTAATTCATACTAAAAACTGGAACATTACATTTGGAATTTCACTATGCAAAAAACAGGATATATCTTCCCCTCCACTCCCCCCTGCGCACACACACTGAAATAAGCTAGATAATTCTTTACTTCTTCTGCACTGAAGCCCTGTCCTTTCATCTTAAAATAAACTATAAGGGGGCGGGTATTCTCTTTGAGTCATATTATTACAGACTCTGGTGACCCCTGAGACAGTTTTTGTATTTTATCTACAAAAGCATTGACATGAGGAAAAAATGCACATTCTAGGACTGGAACCAGTGAATGGAAGGTACACAGAAGCTGGTAAAGGTACAGAGAGAACCATCTAATAATTAGATCTTTTTTATAACACAAGCTGGAATGAGCACTATTGCTCTCCCCCAGTGAAAGGGGAATTCAAGGAACGTGAAAGATAGATCTAATGAGCTTCCTGTTCCTGGAATGGTCCAGTTAGCAAACAAGGGTATCTCCCAAAGACAGTAAAGAGATGTGCACTGGGCAGACGTCGAGACCAGAAGAGTCCTATTTTCTCTCCCAACCCTGAAGTGTGTGGTCCTGTTTCTCTGCCAATTTGGAAATGAAGATTCGAAGCACCTCTAGCTAGTACCACCCTAGCGAAAAGATAAATGCAGAGTTCCTGGAGAACTGGTAAGAAATGGTATTTGCCCAAATCCTCTACAGAAGTGCTTTGAGTTTTCCTTCTTGCATCTCTCCTTTCAGTTTAAACCCCAAGTCCCAGACAAGGCTTCTCAGTTTTCAGCGATGCCCAAGAAGTGGCAGTGTTAGTGTATTTGTGTGTCTGTGTGTATGTGTGTGTATTGCGTTAAAGGACCTTTTTTTAGATACCTACTTGGGGAAGTCAGCCTGGCAGACCAATGCAATATTAAAACCTACCCTGTTTTATTTTGGTTATTGATTTTTCGTCAAACTAAAGTTTAATATGCAAAGCATTTCTAGGAAATCTGACATCATTTCTTTTTGGAGACGGTAGGTAAAAGGGGTTTCTTGATTAAAAGAAAAAGAACTATCAAAACCACCTGAGACTGAGAAACACTCGTCCCTTGGCAGTTTAGTTGGAGTAAACACAAAAGTGGCCAGCATGATTTAGACGGAGTCAGAAGGCAGGGCTCAAATCGCTATTCAGGCAGTAACCATGTGTAGCCAAGGGCATGCCATTTCTCTCTGAGGCTATTTCCCAAACTGAATCAGGGAGGTCACTAAGCTGATATCCAAGGTTCCTTACTGTTTTGAACACCCTGTGATTATGTGAATGCCTCTCCCTGCCAATCCCACCTATTGCCCAGCTTCGATTAGCTTCAGTTTATTCAGCGTGAAAGAAGCTATCTGGGTGAGACAGAATTGTCATTGCATCCCCACCCTTGTGTGCAAATGAATCAAAAGAACCACAAGGAATTAAGGATAAAGAGGAAAGAAATCATAACCGAAGAAATATCTTCTTTATCTATGTCCATTTCCTCCCACAAGGAAAAATGGCAGTGTCGGTTGTACTTTACATATATCTTTCTTTTTAGTGTTTAATCTTAGCACCTGCACAGCAGAGATCTTTACAGTTCATTGCATATGCTCTCTCTCATCTCCCCCCTCAATACAGCACCTGAGGCCTAAGAAGCAGCTCCCTCCAAGCTCCTCCCAAGGCTGAGACCCTTCTTCACGACAGAGTATAGAAATAACAAACATGCCCAACGGTTTTATACAGTCGCTAGAATGTTTTCGTTTCCAACGAATGAAGATTTTTCCTCCTTTCCTTTGAATATTAATTACATTTTACAAATTTGTGTTTGTTTTGCTTTTCTTGGTTCTATTCTGTTTGTACAACAAAAGGGAATGTCCGTGGCAAAGAGTCAGGTTAACAGAGCTTGGCTGTCATCTGGTCCGACTGTTTGAGGATCTCGGTGTTGTAGAGGTCCAGCGCGTGGTTCACCCTGATGATCTCGCTGTTGGTCAGTTTCAGGCGGTGTTTCAGCATACACGAGAACAAGTCCAGCTGGGGCTTCCCCGGGGCCACAGGGGGGGCCAGGCGATTGATTCGGTCCCGAATATCTAACAAGAGGAGCATCACAGACGAAGAGGAGTAGAACTGGCCGCCCTGCGTGTAGGACTGGTTGACCTGCTGCACGGCGCTGCGGAGGAGGTCGGCGTTGAACCTCAGGCTGTACCCGAACACCTGCACATCCGAGATCTTGATGTAGAACTGCCTCTTGGAGGGATCGGACAGGTCCACAGGGCCCTGGCCAGTCTCATTCCGCAGGAGGGTAGGTAGCCGAGTCCGACTACGTAGGTAGATGTGGACCGTCTCAAAAAACGTTTTCCACCGATTGCCCAGCAGGAGGGTCCAGTTGTAGCACTGGCTGTTCTGGAGACGGATCTTCTCCCAGCGCGGGTAGCCGAACTCCCCGAAGGGCATGTTCCAGCCCTCCGAGTGGCTCCCGCTGAAGGGGTTGACGTAGACGAAGAACATGGGGTCCAGGCTGCTGTTGCGCATCTGGCAGATGCGCATGGACATGCCGATCACCATGTGGATGAAGTCCATGCGGTTCTTGTTGCTCTTGAGAGTGAGGGACATGCGCTTGCGCCACCGGGGGTCAAAGAACGTGTCGAGACGGATCTCGTTGCTGATGAAGGTGGTGTGGACGTAGAGGCGCGAGTCCATCTTCTGCAACAGGTACTTTAGCTCCAGGTCCTGGAAGTCCAGGTCGGTCTCGAAGCTGATGAACTGCTCGCTCCGCTCCGAGTCCACATTCTGTGGTTCGCAGCGGCCTCGATATAGCTTGTAGCCCTTGTTGCAGGAGCCGCAGAGCGAGATGTTGGCCAGGCTGCACATGGCACAGCTGTTGTTCCCTCCGATGATGCAGGGGATGGGGCGCTGGCACAGCGTGGTGCTGCCGTGGCACACGCAGCTCCTCTGGCTCTCCAGGAAGGTTCCCCAAAACCCGTTCTCATTGCAGTAGAGAAGCGACTGGACCCTTGCAAGCCACTGCTGAATTGTCCTGAGGGGTAGAGGTGAGATGGAGAATGTTAACCATCATGGGTGGGCTTGTGGTTGTCCAGCTATTAATGCAAAGTGGGGTTATGCTTATCCAACTGCTAATGCAAAGTGGAGCTGCCCAAAGAATGAAAGGACTGGGTAGAACAGTTCTCATAGGAAGGGCACCTATGATAGTACTACAAGAACTACACTGTAGTTCCTGGTAATGCCACAGAGCAGCTACTCGACCTTGTACTCTACCCATCTAATGTTCAATGTCCTCATCTGTAAAGGGAAGGGGTTGGAGTGAATGTTCTTTGAAGCCCTTGCAGCTCTATAATTGTATGACTCATTCGTCCCGCGGAAGTTTGATTCAGAAAATTAAAGCGTATGAACTCAAAAACCCCTGCCGGATGACAACAGATTGTAAAAGATCGGCAATAAGAAGAATTTAGGGGGTTACTTCTTTTAACCTGCGCCAGGTGTTTCAACCCTCTTCACAGATTCCTCCCATGAGGTTATATAACATCCAAAGACTTCAACAAAAACAAATTATATTTTATATTACTCTGGAGATCAGGAAGTGCTTCCATATTTATGGTCTTATGTGATCCTCCTAGTGGCTTTTCAGAACGGTAAGAAAGATGTTATTTCCCCCATGTTTTCCAGAGCTCCAAACTCTCAGGTCAGTGAACTTTCCATCACAACATGTACCTCTAGGCCCCCCCTCTCCACGTTTATAAACAAACCCAAGCCTGTCCCCAGATTCCAGCCTCTGAAACATTCCAGTGAAGGTACATACTAGATCAGATAAGAAGCAACAGAAGAATAGGTAAAAAGATGTAAGACAGTCAGCTTAGTGGCCTCTCATCTTTCCTCATTTCTGTGCAAGTCCCCTCTTCCACGCTACAAATAATCCCTTACATGTGTCTAGCACTTTTTACCCTGCACAGGGTACATTCGCTCCCATTTCCTCACTTGAGCTTCACAACCACATCCCCAAAATAGCTTGGGACCTGAGGTCAGTCCGAGATCTCTTCAAATCCTGGCACCTCCACTCCTGAGCCAAGGGAATGCTGGTAGTTTCCTTCACCTTCCTAATCATTCCCCCCACACCCGGCTGTGGTGAGGGTGACATGATTGTTTTGTGAAGTCTTTGTCCCTAACTTGGTAGGTATTAGGGACTCCATAAAAGTTAGTTCTTGTTATTCCTGCCAAGAGACTCTCAGCTCCACTTTCTAGACATGGCAAGAGAAGCTCAGAGGTGAAATCATACAATGAGTGAGTAGAGGAATCTCCTGGCTCGTAGCTCTTCAAACAAGAGTCAAGGAAGCCTTTCTTAAGGCTCTCACGTGCTGTGGTGATGTTGACGACGATGATGACCGTGGCGGCAGTGGTTCCTGATCCGCATTTTTGAAAACTGGAAATGGAAGCCCTTTTGCATCGTACTGTGTCTGGTAGGAAGTGCTAGCGATCTACCTATTCTATCACTTCCACTGCCAAGCCACAACCACCAAGCCCAAGAACCATGAGGTAGGCAGTACTGCCTGATATTGAAAAGCACGTGCGCTGGCCCAAGCAGAACTGAGTTCGAGGCTCAGTTCTGTAACCAGGAACAAGATACTTCGTGTCTTTGAACCTCAGTATCCATATCTGAAAAGAGAATAATAAAGCCCATCTTAGGCAATGAGGGAGAGGACTGAATGAGACGGTGTATTTAAAGCATTGAGCACAGAGCCTGGCATAGACCAATTATTAAAAAGGTAATAAGAAGTACTCTCATCCCAGAGAATGAGCTCTTCCTTTGAAGGCATTGAGACACACTCTCAGGGATTTCACTGTCCCTCTGGGGTTGGAGGGAAACCGTTTGGTTACTTGGGACATTTGAAAATGGATACTGTTGAAACGGCTTCCCGGGATGCTGTGCTTTAAAGGAGGTGCTTATCAGCTGAGAGAAAGTGGAGGAATAATTAGAGCGCTCTTTGAAACAGCTCTGCCTTTTAACTCTACAGAACGATCCTGGCTTTGGCAATGAAACCTCCCTCATAACATTCAAAACACTGTATTGAAACCCCTGGTATTTTGGTCAGTTTCCCCTCCAGGCTCTAAGGCTGGAGAGAGGGGACCCCCCCTCCTTCCCTGAGCATCTAGCTCAGAGCCTGGCTCTAAATAAAGGTTTCCTGAATGAACAGACAAAAATTAATATTTTTCTTATTTATCACTTAAAAAACAAACAAACTCCTCTTCTCTCTCCCGAACTGCAGAATTAGTTTTCAATACCTTGCACCCGCACAGCTCCAGGCCTCCCCGGTCTCTGCTTCGTGGGACCAATCCCATTACAGCCTGGAGAACAGCAGCGGGCCCAGCCTTCAGGAGACGAAGCTGGAATGATAATGAGCCGTGCGGCTCCCAGCTCCCCAACCAGAACATCGACTGAATATCGGCTATGAGTCATCTGATCTTTTTGTGAGCCGCAGGGGCACGCCACACGTCTCTGATTGCGTGTGGTTCCATCTGACGAGAGCGTCATTTCAAAATGCCTCTTTCAAATGGCCCACACTTGCCCCGTCACTCCCTCTCCAAGTGACAGGACAGTACCCCATTTAGAGCTCCTCTGTTCCCATCTGCAAGGCATTCTATAACCCCGTAGAGCGCGCCCTTTCTCGTGTCTCATCATTGGGACCCTTTGTCAGGACCGCATCCCCCCACTCCTTGAATCAATGCCTCATTGTGGCTGAGCGCTCAGCATTCTCAGTGAGGGAAAGAGGAAGATGCAAGTTCCCGGTGAGGCTGCCACAAGCAAAGGGCCGAGTGGCCAATTAGGATTCCAGCCCCGTCGAGCAGGAGGGACTGGGGACAGAGGCCCTCTGAGGCGCAGCAGAGAGCTGCCTGGCACCTGCATCTCCTGACCCCAGAATAATCGTGAGGTTGTGGGCTGTATCAAAGAAGGCATTAATGATACTGCGAGAGGACTAAGAGGCGGGGCACGGGGAGGGGGGCTGGGAGCGCGAGGCCCAGGGAGAGGAGAAAGAGAGAATGGAGGAGAGAGGTGGGGACTGGGGAAGCGTGAGGAGAGAAGGAACGGCCTCAGTAATGGAGGTGGAGGGGGAAACAGGGAGCCCGACCCAGGTGAGCAGACGGGGGCTGTGGACGAGGAGGGCTGGAGAGGGGAAAGGTGACGGGATGAAATTAGTGTGGGCAGGATGGAAACGAAGACACTCAGCCAAGCCTTCATGCGTCGTAACTCCCAGAATCAGGGAACGTGGACCCCGGCTGGGCCACGGGAGGGCAAACCATCCTTTTCTGAAAGGGGGGTGGGGGTCAGACGGAGAGCAATGTTATTGGTGAGCCCCGATTCCCAAGGTCAGTGAACGTTCCTTAGATTTCAGTCCTTCATTTTGAAGAGAAGAGCAAAACCAGAAAAAACAAGCTCGTCCCAGATTTTTGCATGCTTGTCCTTAGCACAAGCAACTTGTGAGACTGAGGAGTCCACCTCAATCAGGGCAATCTCCTACACCTTCTCCATCTCCAGCCAGTGCTCTGGGTAGTAACTGCTGATATTCAGAAACCCTGCCACGCTGGAAGGCATGCAGCACCTTAAATCAGCCAAGGGAATCAATGGCTCACAACCACCGAGCGCTCACTGTATACCAGGCGTTGTGCCCGAGCTCTCCCAGAGCAGCATGGATAACTGTCCACAGCACAGGTGAAGAGAGTGAGGCCTTGACAAGTGGGATAACTTGTCTGACATCACAGAGTCAGTCCACATTCAAATACCAAGTTCCCTAACTGCAGCACCAGTGCACTTTCCGACGTACCACAACGTAAAATAACGACAAAGCCAGCAAGAAGGAGGAAGCAGGCCACAAGAAGAGAAATATATTGAAATAATGGAAAAATACTGAAACTTTGAATGTGTGAAGGGCCTATTATCACATTCCTTGCTTCCCCTGGACCTGCCAGGATCCCTCTCCTCCATTCACAGATAATTGGAACTCACCGACAAGTGCTCAGGGAGAGGCTGGGGACCAGGGGTAAGAGGGAACGCAATCTATAAATACCATTTCCCAGGCTAGCTGGTGACAGCCCACCTCAACTCTGGCAACAGAGGAGCGGCTTAATAGGCCAGCTCCAGAGAGATGGGGCGGGGGCAGTTTTCACAGAGGGCTGACACAGACCCACTGCAAGGCATTCAGTGTGTGGCAGTAAGGACCGCCATTTCAGATGCTTTTCTCTGTCCCTGGGGACCCAAAGCATCTTCTCTTTGCAGCCAAAGCTGAACTCCAATACATCCAAATCAGCATCTTTCTGCTGGATGGGATTTCAGTTCATTATGATGGGAGGGGCGGGGGGAGCAGGGGTGAGGGGAGAGCAGGAAGCTTCATTTTTATTCCTAAAGCTGGAAAACCCTGGGGCCTGGTAAGTAGGCTCCCACAGAGGTTATACATGAAGCTTCTTGGACCACAGAAGCAGAAAACCCTCAAGAAGAAGCCTTGGAAATATCCAGCCCATCTCCCTCATGTTTAGACCTGAACATTGAGATTTAGTTGCTTAGGTGAAGGATCAATGTTTCTTGAGTGCTTTCTATATCATGGCAGTCAGCCTTTATCCTTACATCAGCCCCATGAGATAGGACTCCTTTGAGAGGAGGAGAGGGCATGAAAGACCAGAGAGGGACTATGACTTTCCCATGGTCACACAGCATGGACGTAGATCAGAGCTCAGGATTTCTGGATCCAAACCTGTGTTCCCTCCATTCCCCGCTGTACTTTTCCTACACTCTCAAACCCAGGATGGTGGAGAAGCTAGGCTCCGGGCCATGGGGACACCTCTGCTGCTCCCCTGCAGGCTCTGTCTTTGCCTCAGCCAGGATTTTCTGGCGACCTGACAGGCCTCCTGGTGACACAGCTGGAGTCGCTCATCATTTGGAGGACAGAGGCTATGCCACCCAGGGCTTCCCATCAGTGCTTTCAACAGGGCACGCCTCCCTTTCGGAACCACCTGGTGGGAAGCCCAGGCTGGGATTCCTAATTCAAGCAAACTTCCTGCTGATTTTAATTGGAGGTTTTGCCCAAGACAGGAATGCAGTGCCAGGCCAGTGGCATTTTACGGAAGATCATAGGAATCGAGTGCCAAGGAGAAGGGGGGAACAGATTTAGGCTAAAATAGAAAACTATAATCCATAAGTCCCATTTGCCTACCAGAAGTGTTTATTTAAAAGGGAGAGGAGAGTTTAAGAAATGAAATCAGAGGTCTGAATCAATCATTCTTCTATTAATTCCGTAAGACTCTACAAATTGTGTACTCTATAGACCAGAGACTAGTACTAGACTGGGAAGACAAACAGTTGTTTTTAGGTTTCCGATGATGCACTGTTTAGGGGGTGTGCTGTGTATGACTCTGTTGTGTGTGTGTTACAGAAATAGTGCTGATAAAAGATGAATATATCAATGGCGTCAGAATGCTTGGGGCTCTACTGAAAGAAGCCTCGATTTATGGATGTGCTAGGGTAAATTATAACTGGCCATCAGACCCAGTCTGTGTTCATCATTTTCCCCAGATTCATATTTAGCTTTAATCATTCCCCTCCTTGAGTTTCTATCATTGACTTAATAGTTTGTTTTCCTTCCTTCTGTTAGTTCTTTACATAATGTCAGAGAGCCTCATGGAACAGCTCATAGCGATGGAAGAAAAAACCCAAAGAAGAATTTTGTGGTCCCTTGCCACGATGAAGATGCTTTCTGGTTTGGAACTGTGGAATGAAGGCAATAGGTCTTATTGGTGGAGGGCAGAGGCAGAGGGTAGAAGGGGGGAGGGGAAGAGCAGCAAAGAGAAAACCCGATGGAATCTTTAAAATTAGGTTGTCAGGAGTTTAACTGTGGAGGATTAGGAAACAATTTTTGCAAATTACATAGCTCTGTGTCTGGAAGGAGGTGACGGGCAACATCAGCTACATGTTCAAATTCAGCATTTTGCTTTGGGGCATGGATGTGCTGAGGGTAAGGAGGAAGGATCCAGAAGCTTCTTTAGGGCTGACAGAAATGCTAAAAGCGGCAGGAAGCTCCCAGGTGGAGAGCTGCCAGAGAGTTTTATTCTTCCTGGGCGGAAATCAGGCAGGAGAATGACATACAGACCAAAGGTGAGAGAGTGAGAAGGGGGCTAACCAGGTGTAACGGACCTCACCCTGAAGCACAGTGATGGTCATCTAGATCAATGATCTGGGCAGTGACGGGGGGTGGGGGGGGCGGTGAGCCAGTTACTAGACATGGGAGTCAGTTAAGGAAATGCTGGATCTGCTCTACCCCTACTTTGTTGTGGATATTTGACCTTGGATAAATCACTTCACCTCTTTGATCCTCAGTTTCTTTATCTGTCAAATGGGAAAGGTAACACCTACCTTACACTTTATCTTCAGAACAAGAATCAGATACGTGAAGCTCCTGGGAGGTTTGCAGTGAAAGGAAGCTATCTGTGACTGACCATTAACTATAATTATTACTGAGGGCAAAGGAAAACTGTGTTTTATATTCCTCTCAGGTAAAAATACTCCTCTCAGTTACTACAACAGCCCAGTTGATTATAGCTTAATGTCCTCGTCTCCCTATCACTCACCCTCCACAGTTCTAATGAACGCTGTCACCATGATGCTTGAAGAAAGAGCTAGATGTGGGCTTTGGAGTCAGAAAAGATGGGGTATTGAATCATAGCTCCTCTCATTACTTAACCTTGAGCTAATTGCTTGTCCTTTCTAAGCTTCAGTTTCCTCAACTACAGAATGGAATAATAATACATTACTTGCAGGATTGTTTTGAAGATCAGATAAGATAATGTATGTAGAGCTTCTAACATAGGTAGGTACACATTGTCTCTCATGAAAACAAACTATTGTGCTCCTCTTGAGCTCCCAAAGAAAATGGTCCCTTTGAAATAAGTATAGATTTAAAAATCCAGGGAAAGAATTCAATAAATATTGTTGGGTCCATTGAATATTGATATTAAAACAGCAACAACAACAAAATCTCTCATTGATACTTAATCTCTTCTATACCCCAGAATCATTAACAGATGGATTGCAGATCTAAATGTGAAAAGTAAAATAATAACATCAACAAAACACCTTTTAGAAGAAAACACAGAGGAGCATCCTTATGACATTGGAGTAGTCAAAGATTTCTTAACACAGCTCACCATAAAGGGAAAAAACATGTTGATTAATAGGGATATATTAGGATTAAAACACATGAATCAAAAGATACCATTCAAAGAGTGAAAAGACAACCCTTAGTTAGAAGATATATTTGCAATAGCTTTACCCAAAGACTATATTTATAGTACATAAATAACTCCTACACTGGCTGGATGCTGGGCTAGTCAAAGGCGTTTCATGCTGCCTGAGTTTGCCACTCCTTCCTGGGTCTCTTTAAAGCAGAGTAGATGCAATTATCACAATTTATATTTTTCTTCAGAAGGTTCTCACTAAACTGTTTAATAAATGTGATTTGTCCCAGAAGAAAAAAAAAAAAAACACCAAACAGGAAAGTCGGCAACTGATAAGGATGATATGAACGCGCATGTCGTAAAAGAGGATATTCAGTAGGCTAACGAGCACATGAAACTCCCCGTCATGAGTCATCAGGACGCACCAATTAAAACTGCGATGGGATACTTCTGCAGCACGATGGCTGAAATAAAAATAAAAAGGATGAGAAACACTAAGTATGGGCAAGGATGTGGAACAATCAAAACTCTTCTATGCTACCTGCAAGAGAGCTCATTCGTTCAGCAAGTTTGGGAAAGTGGAATTAACTACTGAAGTATCTGTAAAGCTGAGCAATCCCATCCCTAGTAGATACCCAACAAAAATGCACACAGAAGTTCACTCAAAGACGTGTGGAAGACAGCAGCACTCTGTCACAGCCCCAACCTGAAGACTGTGCAAATGACCACCGCAGTAGAATGGATGTCTAGAAACACAGTGGAATACTCTTGAGAATGAATGTGCCAAAACCACACAAAACAATATGAAGGAATCTCACAGAAGAATGAAAGGTGAAAAAAGCCAGATACCAAAGGGTCCACACTGCACAAAGAGAGGAAAAACTGAGCTACAGTGTGTGTAGCCGTGAGAGGCATAATTCCCTGGGAGAGAAGGCTGATGGTATCAGAAGAGGACACAGTGGGTTTCTGCACTGCTGATAACGCCCTGTTCTTTGATCTAAGCGCTGGTTACATGTGGGAATTCATTCTGTGAAAATTCATCTTGCTGTATACTTAACGATATTTTCACTTGCTATATATCTCTAACACTTCCATAAAACATTTACCCCAAAAAATCGTCCTTTAAAACAACCAGAAAAACACTATTAAGGCAGCAATATGTTACATTTTTATATCACTTTTAAACTTTCTAAAGCTCTTCTGTTTGGTTCTCTGATTTAGATCTTCACGACTTTTCTGTGTCATAGGTTGGGTTGAGGGGTATCAAGGATTTTTAAGGATATGAAAAACTGGGCTCAGGGCTCAGGTGACGTGACTTCCTGAAGGTCACCAGTGAGCTGTCACATCACTAAGATTACAACTCACCCGGATGTGAGTTTGTTGGTCGATTTGGAGGGTGGAGGTGGGTAGGAGCATAGGGAAATGGTGCTAAAGAGGATAAAGAGCTACAGAAATTGTAAGAAATTAGTTCTATTTCTGACTCAATCCTCTAAGCCTCTAGATTCTTTTCTGAACAAGAAGCCACTTCTGAGCCCCAGGGAAGGAAAAAAACCCCTGAAAATCTAAAAACAACAAAAAGGGTCTGGAGATACTTATTTTCTTGCCTTAACGTCAACCAAGGGAGTCAATTCCCTACTTGCTACAAATATACAATGACAAACAGGCATGGGCATGGAGACATCCCTGGTAGCGCTGAGTTGAACAAACCCTGCATATCACTCATGGTGAAGCTCAGCTGCCGACACGCAACTCCCTGCCCCTCACCCTGATTGTGCATCCTTGGGTTGCCATGGGGTTAGGCCTTACTGCCTTCTTAACCTCCGTAAACAGAAAAGAAATGCACAAGATATTCTTAGTGAAAAGCTTCATTGCTCCATGGTTAGGAGGGTACTTCTAGGCTTCTGTGACTGACAGCAGGCTGCCCCGAGCTAGCCTAGGGTTATCTGTTGGCTTGTACCTCTTCCTCAATAGGACAATTTAGTACACACTCAGAATAGGTCCTTGCCACGACTTTGCCACCTCCTCCCAGGGTGCATGCACGTGCGCGCGCACACACACACACACACACACACACATATCAGTAGGTGAGGGACTGTCAAAGTAGCAATTAACTCTGGTAGGTGGAGCTGTCTGTGTGTTTAGTGTGGCAGATTTTCAGAATTCTGGAGTGGAATGATGCCTAGACAAGGCTTAGTCCACGGGAAACAGAGAGCTTATGTGACTTGCCTGGGGTCACACAAATAGTACCTGGAAAGCCAGAGGCAGAATCTTTCCCTTGAGGAAGGAAGGACCCTGCACACAGCCACAAATGTAGACCGTTCATCTTTCCCCAACCTCTCCCAAGGGGACCGACAGCCTTTTACCTGGGTGACTGTGCATTGGGGGAAAGGAAATATTCATACTTTTCAAGGATTACTGGACACTGGCTTTGAACTGACAGTATTTCTAGGAGACACAAAATGTCACTGCGGTCTACTATTCAGCATAGGTGTTTATGGGGGGTCAGGGGATCAATGGGACTTTGGTTCAGGTTCTTCTCACAGTGGGTCTGATGGTTATTTCCGCATTCCAGAGTGCACGCTTGAGATTAATCCATAATTGGAATACTCTGCAACTGGCAGAAACCCCTTCCTTCCCACTTCTGGCATCCCCACCAAATAACAGAACTTATATTATGGAATAGTCTCTCCCTTTAACCAGCTTCCAAGAAAACAAAACAAGACAATAAGAACAACAACAAAACATGTACCTAGGCCGAAGCATGCTGCAAGGGGCATAAACCATACGATAAATCCGCTAAAACAAACTTTGTCTTGATTGACAAAGGTTCAAAAGGGCAATTTTGTATTACAAGATATTTCTTCATAAGGTCTCTGAAGAGTGCGCGAACCTCTGTACTAAAATGTATCACAATGGAAAAATAAGCAAACGACAAACCCACAATGTACGGCGGGTGGCCACGGATCCTTTGACACTCCTCCCATAGACAGGAGATCTCTGTTCCCCTCCCTTGAATCTGGGCAGATTCCACCACTCCTATGGCCAGTACAGTTAAGGCAGAAGTGATTCGCTTAGCTTATGGACCCAGCAGCAGCCTCTACTTCTTGTCTCTTGGAAAACTCCCCCTAGAGCTCTGAGGCCACTTATAAGCAGGCTGACCACCTGCTGGAGAGACCACATGAAGAGACCCTGAAGAGAGAGCTGCCCAGCTGAGCCCAGCCTTTTGCTCACCTCTGCTAAGGAACCAGGTATGCGAGTGAAGCTCTCTTAGAACCTCCAGCTCAGCCCAGCTGCCACCTAAATACCAACGAGTGACTTTGCGTAACCTCACGTGGAACCGAAGAATTGCCCAGCCAATTCGGGCACAAATTTCCGACTCACAGATCATGAGCATAATATAATGATTGGCGCTTTAAGGCCCTAAATTTGGGTCAATTTGTTAAACAGCAATAGATATTCAAACTACTATATACCATGAGCCCCCAGAGAGAACTCAGGATCTCTCTTCCTCCTTCCATTACTACAAAGCTATGTAACTGTACCAGGCAGAACTTGAAAAATGTCCTCCCTCCCCAAGATTCCAGGCTCTAACCCCCAGGACCTGTGGATGTGGTGAGATATCACTCCCAAGACTTGTGTCCTGTTATTTGGCACAGTTGATGTAAAGATACTGAGATTATCTAGGTGAACCTAATTTAATTAGAGGTGTCCCTTTGAAAGCAGAGAGTTTTCTCTGGCCGTTGGCAGAAAGAGAATTCAGAGAGATCCAAAGCCTGAGAAAGACTTGCTGCACCTCTGTTCCTTTGAAGATGGAGTGGTCCATGTACCAGGACTGGAGAATAGCCTCTAGGAGCTAAGAGTGAACTCTGGCCAATGACCAGCAAGGAAAAAGTGACCTCAGTCCTATAGCCATAAAGAAGTGAATTCTGCCAACAACCAGACTGAGCTTTGAAGTGGGTTCTCGACATCTTCATTTCTACTTGTGAGACATCAGCAGAAGATCCAGCTATACCAGGCCCAGCCTCCCGACCCATTGAAACTGAACGATAATAAATGCATATTGCTTTCAGCCTCTAAATGTGTGGTAATGTGTTACAGAACAATACAAAACCAATATAGTTACTCTGGCCAAGACACACTCTGTTCTATTTTATTCTTTAATAAAATGACAGGAATCGATTAGATGATCTTTTAGGTTCCCTGACAGCCACGACATTTTATGATTTTGTCATTTTAGGCCATTTAACCTTCCTGAGCTTCAGATTCCTAAGGTAAAGCACAGGTGCAGAGGCCCAGTCCTGTGCCGGTTTTCTTTTACCTGCTAGAGCTCAAGATCTCTGTAAACGGAGGCACCCCTGTCTTATTCATCATCTACCAAGACCTCATGCATAATGCCTGGCACTTAGTAGGTGATCACTGAATGTCTGCTGGATGAAGGAATGCATGGATAAATGGATGAAGATTCAGTACAAACATTAATGTACATATTCTTTGACAAGAACAAAGGGCTATGCTTATATAGGATGGCAACAAAAGAAGGGGTATTATCTCATAATGTTGGACCAGTCATTAATTTCTGTAAGCCTTAGTTTTCTCACCTGTACATGGGGAGTCTAATCCTTGTTCTAGCTCCGCCCAACCCCCAGGTTATTATAACAATCAGCCCTTTGCAAAATAAAATAATCTATGCGTAAGGTATCTGTCTTATACATAAGGTATTTGTCTTAGTAATAGTTTACTTTTTAGAATTGGGAATATATCTAAGCCAAATGAGGTAAATTTATTCCCTAATTCTACCAGAGACTGAGTACCTTCCTGCTGTTATTTTGGCCGCTGCTGGTTAGCAGTCTTGCCACCTCTCAGCAGGAGTTCTACATGCTGGGATACAGAGCCATTAGCATCTGTTTAAGCAGAGGTGTTGGGAACTCAACTCGAAGAAGTCTGGCTGAAGGATGAGGATCTCTATTGTCAGGAAATCACAACCTGTGGTAGCACACCAAATAATCTGGGTCATTGCCTCTTAACCTGGAGTAAATCATTCTTTTCCAAGGCCCTGTGCTGAGGAACCCAATCCCTTAAAAAGAATTCAAAAAGAATGGTTCTATGGCCAAACAAGTTTTTAAAAAATATGCATATGACCCCTTCTCTATTTAATTATTTTTTTCATTCAACGTTTCCTAAACTTATTCAATCAAAGACACCACTTCCTCCCCTCCCCCTATCCCTTCCCCCCTTCCCAATATCCTATCAGTTTCCTCAAGGGAGCTAACTGGTGCCTGGTTTGGACCAAGTGCACATATTGTGAGATGAGAACATATTTATGGCAGTGAAGAGAGGCTTCTAATCCAAGGTTAGTTCGGTCCCCAGACCAGCCATATCAGTTATCACCTGGGACCTGGGACCCAACCCAGATCTACATAAGGAATCAGAAACCTTGGGGTGGGGTCCAGCCATCTGTGTTCAAAAGGCCCTCCTGGTGACTGTGATGCCCGCGCCAGTTTGAGAACCACTGCCTTAACCCACAGATCTGTGGTAAAGCTCATGTCAACACAGGACATTCTCTCTACCCCAAGTTCAAAGCATCATCATCCCTCAACTTCCGTCTCAAATGGTCCCTCACTTCAGTTCAGCAAATGCTGTGTCATTCTATGCCAGGCACTTTACCTGTTACTGCGGGGCGGGGGGGCGGATACACTGGTGAACAAGAAAAACAGGATCCCTGCCCTCACAGAATCTGTCGTCAAGTAGGGGAAGTCTAGGATTAAACACACAATTGCAAACGTGCCAGGGGGTAGAAAAAACTTCCACTCAGGATGCAGTAAAGACATACTGTTGACAGTGCAACCTGGTCCAGTGTGTCAGGACAAGCATCACTAAGAAGTGGGGGTTTGATCTGAAATTTAAAGGATGAATAGAATAATCCAGGCAAAGAGAAAAGGGGATTCTTAGAGTCTTCCCGACAGGAATACATTTCTCTCCTTTCTTACCTTTACTGCTATTCAAATTCCATGTTTATACAATGGGAAGCATAACAGCATCTATTTTACAGGGTTGTTGTAAGGATTCAGTGAGTAAATTATGTAAGGCATTTAAAGCTGTGCCTGGTACATAATAAATAGTCATTATACATTATTATTATCATTATTTATTATTATCATGGCGAGTTAGTAGGAATAAGAGCTGCTGTCTCAGGACAAGCTCCTGAAATTGACCTGCCTGTAAGTGACTTGGCACACAACTGACACTCTCCCTTCCATCTGATCAGAGTGACGTGTGATGCTCTTGGCACACTGAATAGTCATGGCGGGTCGGTTACCCACCTACAAAGCCCACGTGCTTCTGGTCCCTCCAAGTAACAAGCACATTTACCAAGAGTCGTTTTGTTTGTTCCCAAACCTGCTTATGCCAGTTGTATTTGCTATTATGTTCCTGAGACCAAAGTATTCTAGGAATGTGTCTTCTACTTTATGAAAAGTATGTTTAGATCTCTATTTTTGTGTTTGGAAAATAATTGTAAAACGCTACACAAAAGCATAAAAATGTCTAGGGTGAGAAATAATATTAGCTTATAAATTGTATTGGCTTAAACACTAAAGATGTAAGCAAATTAGCTTTAAGTATGCCATTTAACTATCGCTCTCCTTTTTTCCAAAGCGATTAAAAAATTAAACTTTTTGAAATAAAAACAAAGTCAAATAAATCAATGAAATGCGAGCTTTTTTCTGTGGGAACTCATTTGAATTCTGTGGGAAAATTCTATAAAGACCAGTTGATGAAAGAATTGCCATCAATTTAAATAAAGGAGAAGTACCTGGAAAAGACTGGGAGGGCTCATAAAAATCTACAAACGTTTAGGTGTTGCTTCTTAAGAGTCTGTAAACTACTGCTCCACTTTGAGTAAACCAAAGTTGGAAATACTATACAATTACCGGTGTGGTTTATGCAAGAAAGCCAGGAAAACATCAAATGGAATATATTATACAAACACCCTCAAAAAAGATTTTGGCCCTACTTCAAGAGGCTGGCCAAGAAATATATATTTATATATTTTAAGTTAAAATAAATTGTGTTTATATATATATGTGCAGCATTGCATACATTTTAGCGTTCCTTATTTTAACTCTTTATATGAATTGAGAAATTACTGGTTTCGAAATCTGTCTGATAAGGAGCCTGTGCTTGACTTCTTACTATGTGCTTTTAAGTGGCATATATGTTCTTTTATTGATTTTCCGATGGTAGGTATCATTTTTATCTCCACCATGTCAATTGGAAAAATGAAGTTCAGATAACTTAATACTGTACCAACGTTCCATTGTTAGTAAATGGCAGTCTACACCTTGGTCTGTCAGATTCCAGAGTCTAAAGCCTTAAGTATCTGAAATTTCATCGCCTCTCTACTACGTTATTACATTTTGTTGGGCTCATGAATTATTTTCTCCAATGGAAAGATCTGTGTCTTAGAAGCAGAAATAGTGTCTTCATCAAAAATCTAGCATCCACTACAACTGTGCTCTTGATTATATTAACATTGCATCTGTGCATTTCTTTATAGGTTATGAAGAGTTTTCACATATAGTATCCAAATTGACTGAGACATCAACTCCATAGGGTAGCTTTTCTTATTATCCTGATCATACAGATGAGGAAACACAGGGCTCAGGTAGGTTTCACGATTTTTTGAGGTCACACATCTAATAAGTGGGAGAGCAGGGACTGTCAGCCTAATAAACTGACACTGACTTCAGCTCAATAAAAGATAAGAAGTCACACCCCTCTGCCCCCCAGCAGGAGTCTGTGGAGATTAAATCCAGAGGCAAGTAAGTATAGGGTTCAGAGAGAAGAATCAAAATCAGTGTGGATATTGAAGGTTCTCATAATAGAGATAACGATTATCCTGGTAGCTGGACTTTTTCCATAGACACCAATTAAACGCTGTCTGGAGCAGGAAGTTTGTAAAAAGCTGACATGGGCTCAGAAGCTATGGCCCCACGATTGAAGCCTGAGGTGGATGCCCCCAAGAGATCTTCATCTGAACAATGCATAAGTACATTGTGCCTGGCTAAAGCCCGGGTGCTGGGTCAAGTCCACGTGAACATGAGAAGTACAAAGAAACCGAAGACCAGGAGTCATTGGAAAAATGCCAATAGTGATACTGCCTGCCCTCAAGTTAAAGTTCCATGAATCTCCTTTGTCTTACAATACTATAACCTCTACAAAAATCGGGACAAGGTGTGGGGAAAAATATCAAAGCACTTAGTTGGGGCTAGGAATTTCTTTTCATCTCACTGAATTTAGTAAACTCTTGGAAGTGTCTATTTTTGTCCTTTTTTTTTTTCACTAGGGCGCATTTCCCAAAGTAGTGGACTTAACAACAGATCCCTGCAGAATTTGGATGCAGGTCAATTAAAGACAATCTCAATTTGCAGTTTCCATTTTACTGCCTGGACTGTCACAGTCAGAGGGCCTGAATTTTAATCACGCTCTGCTCACACATTCCCAGAGTGACCTTGAACACGTCACAACTCCCTTTGGCCTTAGTTCCTTCCTTTGTAAATGAAGAAGACAATTTAAACCACATACAATGTACGTGAAAAATCTGTAGATTATTTGTATGGCAATGCATACAATTTTAAAATATTGTGTCAACATGTTTTGGGGACCCCAAGTAGAAAATAATTTATTTGCCCATTCATTGAGCACATTTTTTAAAATGTGTGCCAGTTACCATGCTAGGAAGTTATACTGTTAAAGTGATAAAAAACATGGGTCCAGGTGCGTACGTGGGGCTGACGGTCTCACAGGAGAGACAGGTGTTAATAACTGGGTAAACAAAGGTACAGTGGTAAACTGAGATTTGGCCTTCATTTGGGAAGTCAGATCGCTAGGAAAACATATTAAACAAGTCCTGATACAGCCTTTCAATGCAAGGAGCACAGGCTTTTGAGCTGAGATCTGAAAGATGCATAGATACTATTGCAGGTAAGGAAGAAGGAAGAAAGCTTCAGGGAAGAGCCTGCGTGAAGCCTATGGGGTGGGAGGAGTGTGCACACCTAGTGAATTGAAAGATTAGTGAGTTGGCTGAGCGAGCCAAGAAGAGGTATGAAACACAGAGTAAGAGGCAGGCAGAGGCCAGATCAAGACAGACCTGTAGGTCATCTTAAGAGTGTGCCCATTCTCCTAAGAGCAGAGATTAGTCACCAAAGGCTGTCGAGATCAAATTTGCTTCTTAAGTAGTAATTCTGACGGCCTCCTGGAACATAGATTAGAAAGTGATTTGAGTAGATTTTGGGAGGCTTAGCTAAAAGGCTACTGTCATTTGGGGCAAAAGATCTGAGTTTGAACTGTAGGCTACTCATGAAAATTAACTAGCATCATCAGAAAGCAATATGGTTCAAAGATTCAATTACCATTCTTGTATCAATACTTTGGAGTTGAACAGTTAATCTGTCACTCTCTGTGAGTGATATTTCTCCTAGGAGTTGGGAAAGACCTCAGAGATAACTGAGCCTAGTTGTTTTCAAATTGTTTTAGCAAAAATTTAAAAATCACCTTATTTTCCCAAATGAGTTTTAACGCAGAATTCTCATAAAGAAAACGGCTAAAGAGCTGCCCTGGTTAAAGGTGAGGTGCACCTGTTCTCTGCTCAGCCTGTACCCGCCCCTGCAAGGCTCCTTTTTAGCACCCAGCGTTCTCATTCTGAAATATATACTACAGACCCAGTGTGGACTTAGTCGGGCTCACAACAGGGCCCAGCCAGGGGGACTTGAACTCTGGTTCAAACAAGTGTCCTTCTCAAAAGCACATCCTGAGGCTAGATAATGATGCTTTGAAGACAAAGACCCCTTCGCTTGTATCTTTAAGTGTCTTACAGTGTCTGGCATAGGACGGGAGACCAGGTAGTCAGTAAACATTTATGGAATTGCACAGAAGCCAGCAGAGTTCACTGCTCAAGCTGATTTTGTGCTTTTCTTTTTTCTCTCCCTCTCTCCCTTCCTCTTTTCTTTCCTCCCTCCCTCCCTGCTTCCTTCCTTCCTTTGCAATGAGAGGTGATTTCCATCACATTGCCGTTTGTAGTTTAGGCAGGTAATCTGAACACCCTGGATCATCCTGCCTCAGGGGCAGGTAGAATAGCATAGATGTTAAGGGAAAGGACTCTGCCAGGGTTTGAATCCTGCCTCTTATTTGATGTATAATCTTCAGCGAGTCAATTAACATCTCTGGATCTTAAACTTCCCCATTCATAACATGGGATGAGTTGATGCTGCCAGGTGAGTTGTCATGATGATTAAATGAGGTGAAAGTGTGTAGGACAGTGCCCGGGGCAAGAGAAATGCCTTAGAGTGTTACCTTGAACCGAAACTCAGCCCCATTCTCTTCCTGATGAATTTAATTGCAAGTTCACCCTGCTTGCAGAGCCCCCTTTCCCAGAGCACTCAGAGTTTACACAGTGCTGGCAGACATACCATCTCAGGTGAGCCAGACAGAGACCCTCTGAGGCGGGAAGAAGAAATTATCCTGCCTGTTTCGCAGATGAGAAAACCAAGGCTCAGAAAGTCTAGTAATAGGGACCAAACTCAAAGCCCACTTCCCAGTCTTTCCGCCTTTTTAACTGCAAAACATAAGGACATCCTGGTAGCGAAACAATCCACAGGAAACTTCCCTGTGGGTCCCGCCTTTCCTCGACCTAACTGAAGTACTGTGGTCTGACTCTAGGGCCAGCTCCCGCACAAGCTAAAAGAAATCCACCACAGTATCCCTGGGACCCCCCCCCCCCCCGCCAAATTACCTAATACGTGATGGAAACCCAATCTGGTTGGGTGTTGCATTCCCCATTGGCAGGTGTGGTCTGGAATTGATCCTGCTACCATCACCCCAACAAGCGCTGACCCTTGGGGGTGGGATGGGTCTTATTTATCTTAATGCTTCCAGAGCCCCACACAGAGTAAGTTCTCAGGAACTCCTTGCTAAGTTGACCTGCACTGAACCTGACCTCTTCTCTGTACTTCCAGGGGCTGTGTCTGATGTGTCTGCCTGGGCTCCAGAGCTGATTCAGGGTTCTACAACTGGTGCCATTTCTTGAATCTCAGCACACTACATTAGGGTCTATAAAACTCTACTCCTGGTCTGTCATCACCCACATGACCTTGAGGGGCTCACCCTGCCTGTGACATCATCCTACACTCAAACCAAGGTGCCCCAACCCAGCGCAGCCGCCTCTCTTGCTTCTGCTCGCCTCCTAGAGCCTGCACAGGGCTCCTGACCGCCACGCCCACCCATGGAGTCAGCAAGACCCTTCCAATCCTGCTGCTTATCTGCCCTGTGACCTTGGACAAGTTAATTTAATTCCATCTCTGCCTCGTCAGTTTCCTTACCTATAAAACAAATCCAATCGCATCCACTTCATAGAGATAATGTGAAGATTAGATGAAAAAAATATACGTCATCATTATCATCAACACTCAGACTCGCTGCATATTACTGTGGGCTAAGCACTTTGTATGCAAAATCAGTGCCTGGTAAAAATAAGAAAAATAGCTTAACGTGTATTGAGTGTTTGCTATGTGCCAGGCCCTGTTCTAAACAGTTTATGTGGGTTCAAGCATTTAATCCTCAGAACAACCTTATGAGATTGGCACTGTTATTAGCCTCATTTTATAGATGAGAAAATTGAGGCTCAAAGGTGGTAGTAACTCCCCCAGGGTTATAAGGTGAGCAGGCAATAAATCTAGGATTTGAACCCAGGCAGTCTGACTCCAGAATCTTTATACATAGCCAGCTCTATTGCCTATTATAATAGCTGCTCAGTTAAGTGTTAGTTATTGCTCTGTGATTGTGATTATTATCATCATTCATCTTATTTGCCCTACATATAGGATAGTCACCTCTACCTCCAATTATACTCAATTTATCCTGTGGTGCTTAAACTCCAAAAAGATTCCCTCTGCCCCCCAGTGACCCACAACCCCCAGCATTCACCTGCTTGAATCTGGGCTGGGCTTTTGGCCAATAGAATACGGTGGAAGTGATACTCTCTGACTTCTAAAGCTAAGCTGTAAGAAGCCTTACCGTTTCCTCTTAGTCTCAGGAGGCTGCCGTGTTTCAAGAAGCCCAGGCCACCTGGAGAGGGTACGTGTAGAGCCAGCATCCTGGCAGCCCTGGGAGTGAGCCATCTTGGATGTCCAGTCAAGGCCCCCTGTGACCCCAGCCCCAGCCAACCTGAGGGAGCCCCAGCTGTGCCCAGTCAGTCTACAGAATCCTGAGAGTTGATAATAAGTGTTGTTTTGAGCCCAGAAATCTTGGGTGAATTGTTTGGCAACAACTGATAAGCAGAACCCCCCTTTTGCCGTCCAGCTCAATATTAAAGTTCCAGTATGCCTTCAAACCAATTATCTATGTTTGACTTCTCACTAGATTTTATAGGTAAACACGTCTTTGAAGTAACAATAAAATAATATTTATTACCCTTGGGTACATTATTAAACTGTCTGTGCCTCAGTTCCCTTATCTGTAGAGTAGAAATACTAAGATAGTAAGAGTACCTAGTCTGTAACGTTGCGGTGAGGGGGAAGTGAGTTAATTCATATGAGACGCTCAGAACAGTGCCTGATCTTTAGAATCCATATACAGGTGTCCCCTGCTTTTCAAAAGTCTGCTTTATGCCACTTCGCTTTTACAAAAGACCTTAAAAAAGACATGTTTTCACTAACCTAAAGAAATCCAAAGATTTTAGCTTTTATGAAAAAAGGTAATTGCTTCTTTGCTTTATGGCATTTCAGCTTATGAAACGTTTCACAGAAAAGCTCTATTTTCGGATAGTGGGGGAAACCCGCACTAAGTGACAACTCTCTATTAACTGAGTCAGGCTTTTTGAATTTTAAAATCTTAATCCTCATACTTAATCTGAAGGCTAGCGTAATTATCCCACGTTGCAAATGAGGTACATAAAGCCCTGTGGCTAGTAAACGGAGCCAGGATTTGGATCCAGTCCGTGTGCTGCTAAGGACCCGGGCTCTTTCCCTCTCCCACCCCCGCCCAACAATGCCACCCTTCTTGACACAAGTGATGGCATCAGCTTGGTGGACTCAGCCCCCGTGGAGCCCAGGACACAGACAAACCGCAGCAGAGCAAGTGGTTCATTTGCAAATTCCAGCTTGCTCAGCTCAGGTGGCCCAAGGTCCCCAGTGTTAGCACCTCTGTCTGACACTGCTTCGTGGCAGGGAGGTGCCCTGCCTGCTGGTGTGAGAAACGCTCATTAAAGCCTCTGGTTCAGATGGCAGGAAGCAGCCCACAGCCAGCAAGGAGGTTCAGTTCTCCTGGGAAGGCTTCAGACGAATCAGCACAGCTGCATTTCTATGTCCCCTGCCCACCCCAGTATCCAATACATACTAAATGAATATAATTGAGTGACATGCCAAAGTGGAATTCCAGGCACCCTCTCCAGGTGAGTGAAGGAGGGATGTAATGATTAGGGCAAGTTTTCTTATCTCAGGAGGAGAGATGACAACACTGCGAGTTCTTTCTTTGCAGGTCCCAGCGGTGGCAGGGTATTTCTAGCTGTCTGTGCCTTGCAGAGGAAGAGCGAATTACAGATGTGGACAGGTTTTGCACTCAGAATAGTGAAGCGACCTGCTCAAGGTCCACAGCTTGCTAAGGTTAGGGTGCAATCTCATCCAACCCCCGATTCTGTTCCGTGTTCTTCCCGTTACCCGATTTTGTCCCTCCTTCCTCCCTTCTAAGGCCTGTCCAGCTCCTCTCTCCTCTGGAGCCCTCCTGAGCCTTCCCTAGACCCAGTGTGCTCAATGGTGCTCTATACTCTGTGCCCTGGGCACTCTGCTCACCTTTAATCAATGTGTCTTCCCCGTGTCTTTGGGCTTCTGGACTTTCCACTTCATTCTCTGGAGTGACAACCAGCAACACGGACAGGTGCTTTTGTTTAAAGTCTGGTAATGGTTAAGTGTGAACTCTTTTGCCCAGGTGCACAGCCAGTGTGGTCAGCCTGGGGATGCACCATTTCTCCACTTAGGGATCTGATCAAAAGCCACCTCTTGTGGTGTCTAGGCTCAATTATATCCCCCCAAAATCCATACAGTCGTCACCCACAGTATCTCCGAATGTGACTCTATTTGGAGATAAGGTCTTTAAAGAGGTAATTAAGTTAAAATGAGGTCATTGAGGTGAGCCCTATCCCAATAGGACTGGTGTCCTTATAAGAATGGAGGATTAGGACACAGATACACAGAAAGAAAAGACCCTGTGAAGACAACACAGGGAGAAGATGTCCAGCTACAAGCCAAGGAGAGAGGCCTCAGGAATAACCAATACCTCAGTCTCAGACTTCCAGGCACCAGAACTGGGAAAAAATGCATTTCTGTTGTTTAAACCACTCAGTCAGTGGTTTAGCTATGGCGGCCCTAGCAAGCTAATATACGTGGGGAGTTCTTCCCGACTGCCAACAGATCTCCTCCTCACTCCTCCTTTAAGAGACATCTTTCACGGCACTGTTACCGTGTTCACTTCCGAACCTCCCCCAGTGCCTGATGCAGGTCACTTGACTGATGCTCAGTGGGTCTAAATGGAATCCACTTCAGACCCTCACTCATGGTGGCAGTTTGGGCAATTGTCACAGATGACAAGGGAGCTGTTTTGTGACTGGGCCCCTTTCCTAGTCCCTGGTTCTGCAGCATTTCAACAAGTAAGCCACTGTCGGCCGAAATTCCATTTGTTTCACAATGATCACAAGCTAGATGAAAAGAAAGCGGCTCCAAGTTGGGGGGAATGGGGAGAACAGAGATGAGCATGGACGAGTGCAAAAGGAGAAGGTTTTATTATGGGAAATAGGAGAAAATCTGCTGACTAATGTGTGGGTTTTAGGTTAATGGGAACTTAAAATAAGGGGCCCTCCATATTGGCTGCTATAATCAGCAAGGCCTTCCTGAAGGAGGCAGCATGTGATCTGAGTCTAGAAACTCGAGAGGAAAATGAGGGCTTGGGTGAGGGTGGTCGGTACAGAGGAGGACTTTTTTTTAAAGAGTTTGGTGCTTTTTAAATTTTGAGTGCATGTAGAGCAGGGTGATTAAGAACACAGTACTTAGAGTCAAAGAGTCGGGGTATCTTGTCTCTTGTTCTTATATCAGCATCGTTGACTTTTGGGGCCAGATCACTGTTTGTTGTGGGGACTGCAGTAGCACTCACATGTGTTATGACACTCAGAAATGTCTTCAGACCTTTCTAAATGTTCCCTGGAGACAAAGCCACCTCCATTGAGAACTACCTACTTACACTGCTGTTTTGGACCAATTCCTTGCCCTCTCTGAGCTTCAGTTTTCTAATCCGTACAATGCGGGTAGCAATTGTGGATAAAATATGTGGCTGACACAGAATCTGTTAAGTGAAGCTGACTTAGCCTCAGTCTTTTTAAGAGTGGATCTATTTTCATTGAATAAAGTTGAGTGTGGAATCCCCAAACATGAAACAGATGAAAGCATCAGCGCTCTGGCAGACGCAGGGCGGACAGACCCAAGCCTGCTTTCCTGCTCTTCCATGATGCCTTCATGGAAACCCTGGAGACACAAATACAGAAAACCCCCAGATGTAGCTCATGAATGCCCTGGGAGAGTGGAGTCTGAGAGACTTGGATTTGAATTCTCGCTCCTTCTCTGTGGGTCCCTGAGAAAGTTGATAAACCCTAGGTGCTATGAGGGCATGAGCCCTGTTACTGGCTTGTTCACCCCTGTGCTCTCCATCATTCTTCAGAATACCTGGTACATCGCGAGCAGGGCTGGGACTAGGGTGAGGCCAGCGAGGCAGGTAGGCATTTGAGGAGGCGCTCCCTCTCAGGTGAGGACCCTGTCCTCGCATGACCGGGGGAGGGAGTGCTTCCTTCATGGTAGGTGCCTCCTTTGCTTCACTCTACTCCAGCCCCTGAGCAAAGGCCCTCAGTCAATAAATTGTTTGATTCATCAGTTAACCCAGTTTCTTCACCGTTAAGATGGGGATGCTAAAATCTGCTTTGCCAAGTAATTTTCAAGTTAGGTAATACATTTAAGCAACCAGAAAAATGTCACATAGCAGTCAGGGCTACTGCTAATTTCCTTCACCTGTCAGATGGATCAGACAGACTATAGAGGCTGAAAGTTCAGGGTATTTTCAGGAAACAGAAATCCAGTGCAGCCAGAGCCAGTAGGGGAGAAGCCAGAGACAATCGAGAAAACTGTGGGTCAGGACCATGCAAGGCCACGAGCTCCAGATACATCTTCTGTAGTACATGTGCCCCTGCACCAGGTCTGAGCCTGTGGAGGTGGCACGTGGGCCAGCACTTACCTCTCTCTAGGCAGCTGGTGGTTGGGATTGTGGCGGCAGCGGACGCTGAGGCCGAAGAGCTTGCGGGCAGTGCGCTGGATCTTCTGCCTCTGGGCCTCCATGGCGCTCTGCAGGAGCTTGTAGCGGTTCTGCAGGTCCCAGTCGTTGCCCCAGTGCTGATGGATGCTCCCAATGGTCAGGAAGTGGTTGCTAGGGAGACGCTTCATGAACGATTTAAACTCATCTAGCAAGAGACAAAGGCCAAGAAGGCGGGCTGAGCATGACACAGCCCCCATCTGAGGCGCAAGTGCTTAGCCCCATCCACAAGCAAAGCAGGCGCACAATAAAGCCAACTTGTTGGTGGCCTACAAACATGGAACTAGCCTGCTCCACTCCTAGCATGCAGTGAAGAGGCCACTGTGTTTTCATTGACGGGTCTTTTACTTTGCTACCGCAGGAGTGAACCTGCATCCCGCATCCTTGCTTCAGACAGGGCTGCCCAAACTTCTGTCATTTGAATGCCAACTTTATGACATTCACTTGTACTTATCTTTGAATCAATTAAAACAAATTTTTATCCAATCCAAGTAGAGAATCACTATCAGATGCCCTCGGTAGAACGGGAGCTATAAAATAAAGCTGTAAAAATGAATACAACCAAAGTGATATTAATAAATTCTAGCCAAATGCTGTGGCCTGCTAAATGACTGAACCCCTGTGCCTGCTCTCACTCTGAAATTTAGGGAAGGAGCAGGTGATAGATGTGAAAGCAACTGAGACATTCTCTTTGATGTAATCTTCAGGATCGACAGAGAACTGACATCGATCACCCTCCCCACTGTGTGCCCCATTCTCATTGGAAGCTGCATGTGTGGACCACCTTACATCAAGTCACATTTTGGGAAACTCCAGATGGGGACGAACTCTTGGGTCTCCTGGGTGAAGATTTCTGCCTCAGTTTGTGATGCTGAGTTTCAGTGTGTCAGTGTGTGCTACAAGGTGACACAGCCTTAGAAGAAATTATCTAGGTCAGCTTTCTTGTTCTACATTTGGAGAAACTGAAGCCTCGAGTGGGAATATCATTTTCTGAAGGTAGAACAGTCCATGAGTAACAAGAGACAGGACTAAAACCTGAGCTGTTGTTTTCTGATCTAATACCTCCTACTCAATCCCCCATTCAACTATTGGGAAAGTTAAAAAATTAAGGGGTTTATCATTTTGCAGGAAAAACAGGCTAAATGGTTGGGATATCTATCATCTATCTGTCATCTATCTATCTAGCTATCTAGCTATCATCTGTCTATAGATATCTGAAGCTTGATACTTTCCATAAAACCTACAAGGAAATTTCAGGTATATTAGGCATTCTTTTTTTTCTAAAAAATGCCTTCTAAGCTCTCGATAAGCACCAGGGTCAGTCTTAAACATCTACAATATATAAGTGATTTTATAGCAAACATATGAGGTGGGTGCTTTTAGTGCCCCCTTTTATAGAAAGTAAGACACAGAGAAGTTAATTAACTTGCCAAGGTCACACAGCCAGCAAATGGTAGAATTAGAACTCTAGACTGGCTCCGAATCTTATGCTCTTATGTAGCATATTACACTTACTCTCAACACATAAAGAGGATCAGTGAATTGAGAGGAAAAAAACTATATATTTTTTAATATATTAATATCTTTTCTGTTAAGGTGCTGAAACAGGAGTCTCTGACTCCTCAAGAACCTTGTTATAGACCGTTAGACATGCACGAGTTCAGACTGATTTCCTGACCCTTGGATGGCTGTATAAGCATTAGTTTCTCAATGCCTCAGTTTCCCCATCTGTCAGTAAGAGCATCTAATTCAAATCTTGAGAGACGCTGTCTGCGTAAATAGTTTTCAATACCCAGAAGGTGCTGCGTGGACGGCTGTGTGAGATTGGGAGGATACACACGACGGTGCTGAGGGATTTACTCAGTGGGCTGGCTGGGGGCAGGGGACTGGCCCTAATGACGCTGCTGCTTTGGCCAGTCCAGCTCTCCCCGCCACACAGCTCATCCTGCAGAGGGCTCTGTTGACCTCGGAGGAGATAACAGTCCTTTCAAAGAACCAGAATTTGGGTCAGATACGAACGCCTAATTAAAAAGTGAAAATGATTTCATTTTCTTGACTAAAAGTAGAAGGGTTCCCTCCCAATAAAGGAAGCATAGACCCCCATTTATGTGTGTAAACTAGGTCCTATGTGACCACTAACTCTCGAGCCTTGAAGGAATCAATGGCTTTGACCTTTGGTCAGTCATTAATTCCTCCAAATTACTTAGGGCTGAGTCCTTAAGGTTATGGGTTGCAAAGGAAAAGGAGGAAAGTATACATGTACGAGCCACATACACGTGTGGATGGATGGCTTTGTTTTCATGGGTACAAACATTTCAAATGGATGAGTGCAGGATATCTAGAGGAAAGGTGTGCTTTTGTGGAGAGACAATCGTGACACAGAAATCATTTCTGTGGCCTTTTCAGCTTACCCTGCAGCATCTCAGCTTTCTGAATTTCCCCCCACACCCACCCACTCAAAGTGGCTTCTCTTCCTTAGGAATAAGGATTCTGTGCTAGGGATTCCTACTACTTGTGCACACAGCCTACACACCCCTCTGCTTTTTAGCAATCAGTAGAATCTCTTTTCAAAAGCATTTTATCAAATGCTTCTTTTGTTTGAGGCCAAATAATCATCATAATACATTTCCATCATGAACCTCTCCTCTTTCATGGATTCCCAGGATTTTAAATGGACTAATGGGTGCAGGTTCCTAAGGCATCACAGCTCCACTCGATGACCCCGTGAGAGCAGAATCATGGATGCATTCTGCACTCCCAGAACTGGTGGGAGGCCTAGAGATCACGGAAACCAGTGGTTTTCAAACACAGTGCTCTACAGCTCAGCTTTTATCTGTGGTACACAGTGGCTCCAAGGTAAGATTTTGTTTGATCAAAGGGTTTCTTGGCTAAAGATTTAAATAAATTCAAATATTAAAAACACAAACATGCCCTCTCATATATCAGATGAGGGAACTGAGGCCTGGGGGTGGGTAAAGTAGAATTAATAAGTTACAAAAGCTGCTATGAGCAGTGGATTTGGAATCAGGCATTCCATTACCAGCGCTGTCATTTACTAACTACGTAACCCAGGGGAAGACACTGGGTCTTGACACCCTCCCTCCTCTAGAACACAGGAATATCACCACTCACTTTAACTCAATCTATTAACGTTGTAATAGATTTAAGGGATATATGGTTGTGTTAAAAACAGAAACGCTCTCTACATACGTCCATTTATTTAACAGATCTCTGAGCACATATTAAATGTCAAATATCTACTTGGCATCTCTTTTTGGAAGTCTCAAGGGTTCCCAAGCTTTTCATGTCCAAAACTGAGTACACAGTCTTCTTTCCAAACCTTCCAGGGTGTTCTAGCTCTGTGAATGGTACCAGCACCCACCAGATTGTCTGGCAAGCATACCTAAAACACATCCTTGGAGCTCACCTCAGTGCCTTCCCTTGAACTCTCAGAGTCAATCTACCATCAAGCCCTGCTAATTGTTCCTTCTAAATACCTCAGCATCTCTGCACGTTTCCCATTTTTACTACCTATACAACCCCTGTAACTCACATGGCAACCATCTCTCTCCCAGGCGCCTCCCACTGGTCCACCTGCACTCACCCTCTGGTCTCTGCACACACTCAGGTGCTGAGACTCTCCCTCGAGGCGGCCTCTCCTGACTCCCTGGCCATACTGCCCTCCAACGCCACGAGATTTGCTCACAGGAGCCCCTCGCTCCTTACATACATATGATTCGCATGTCTCTGCAGAGTTACCTGATCGGTGCCGGGATTGCCCATTAACTAGAAGCTCCACGAGGCAAAAACCCAACTTTGCACCTCACCTCCTTTATGGCCTTGGGTGACTGATGTTCCTCCCCTGAAATTCATTTTTCTCAACCACAAAAACAGGAAATAGCTAAGTTACCTGAAAAGTGACTTCCAGCTATGGAAGTCGATGAATTCGCTGGATATCTATAGCAATATCTACCTATGTATGTACATATATATATATACATACCCATATTTACACATATATGTGTGTTCATTTATTTAGGGAGACAGGTACACACACGTGCACGCACACACACACACACACACACAGACTCAGGAATCAATACAACTAGCTTTGACTCCCCTCTCCAGAGGCTTCCTATGTGCTATGACACATTATTCTCTCTGTCGTCTGGGTACCACAGAAGCAATACATCATAGGACCACAAACTTGATTATGTTATTCAGTATTCCACTCGCTGGAGACTTACTGAGTGCCTACTCTTTGATGGCTGCTAGGATGGCTCTGGACCCTCCAACGTGAAAGGCTTGGGGGGTTACTGAATGCTCCCCCCAGCTATACTAATTCCAGTGAGATCATTTTCCCGACTTGGCAGGGCACCATTCATGCAGTAGTAGCATCAGGCTCTCTACCTGAATTCTCCAGGTCCTTGTAAGCTTCGGCCCAAGACTTGGCCATGTTGGCCAGTGTGTACTCCATGATCTGGATGTCGGTGATGGGGCAGTTGCACTGCGGGAACTCCTCGGCACACTGGCATCTACACTGGCTGTTCTGGCACACGTATTCCCCCTCGCCGTTGCACATGATGTAGCTCAAGGCTGACTGGACAAACTTCTCTTGCAGGTACTGAGGGAAGATGATCTGAAGACCTGTTTGAGAATAGCAAGGAGGGGAAAAGGAAAGGTTAGGAAAGGTGTTTCATTAACAGTTTCGAGAGGTGATGCGTAGGACTCCGAAGCTGCTAGCTTTCTCTTTGTGTAACCAAACTATCTCTGGGCCTGCCTAGACCCACACAGGGCATAATTGGCAAGGCCTCCAGTTGCCTTGCTTCTAGTTAAACTTCTCAGGTCATGACCTTGGCCATCTCTGCACTGCATACTCTATTCCGTGATATTAGGACTGAAGCTAGAGCCAGATCTGTTAATATACCTTTTCCATTTTGGGAGAAAACCCTTACTGAAAGCACAAGATTGCCGTTTATTTTTCCTTATTTCCTTCTTTTCTTTCCTTTTCCTTTCATCTAATATTTATGAACCTATTTATGAAGCACAAGCCCTGAGCTAGGCACTAGGTCTATAGAGATAAAAAAAGACACGATATTTGCCCTTGGGAAGTTTATAATATAATCAGCAGGGGTAGACATGGACACACATCATCATAACACAGCTTTATAGACCCAGAGCAGAGTCGGCCATATGAGGTAACTGGACAGCAGAAGGCTGCAAACAGCATTGCTGGGATAGCAGGGAAACGTTTGCAGAGGAGATGATATTTGGGCTGGTTGAAAAGTGAATAAGAGGTCATTATGTAAAAAAGAACAGGAAGCATACTCTAAAGAGAGGGGTAGCAAGAACTAAGACTTAACATGTCTGGGAGTTGCTGGTGAATGAAATGAATTTGATGGGTGGGGTTGCAGTGCTGGAGGAGAACAGGTTTTAGAAAAGGGCAGAAGCCAGAGTGCAAAGGTCGTTATTATATACGCTAAGGAACTTGGACTCCATCCTGTGAATAATGGGAATACTTTGGTAGTTTCCTGGGTAAGGATGATAGAAATAGAGTTATATAATTGAACAGGACCACAGTATCACTCACACATACACATAAATATCAGTGGAGAATGGCATCAAATTAAATTAATTATCTCTTCTTTGCTTAAAAATGAAGAAGGCAAAGCCCACCAAGAGGAAATGAGTAGCTCATGGTTATAAGATGAGTACTGTTGACCACACCTCATGATTTTTTCTCTACACTTGACTAATCAAAGTCCTAAGCCAGAGGGCCAATGATGGAGAAGGATTTATCTGGGCACGAGTACTAACTACTCTTGTACCTATGAAATGTCAGCACAGCAGGCCAGCGCCTATGGTGCCCAGAAAAAAGGACAACTCTGGGCTAAATTAATTAATTCAAGCACTTTTGCCTGGGACATTTCTCTCCACCTCATTTGGAGCTGCCAACAGTTTTTGCCACCAGTGCATATTGGGGTAATGGTTTTACTACCCACTGTGTAAAAGAGAACTGTGCTATTTGGATTAAATTTTTTTCTCATTCGTGCTTCAGGGACATCCCTAATCCTACTCATCAGGGATCTTCTGAATAAACTCAGCATTTCTTTCACTCTCGACTTCAAAGTTGTGTTTCTAGATTTTTATCTTTGTTTCTCTTGCTTTCAGATTATTAAAAAAAAAAACGAAGCCCATCATTTCAACCTGTCTTTGTATGGCAGCTAAAAAAAGACTATTTTCAGAGGGGCCTTGTGAAAAAGAAGACTGTGCTTCTAGTATGCCTTCTGGTAGGAAATCATAACACAGTAGTTAAGAGCTGGGCATTACTAGAGTCAGGCTTCTCTACTGACTATCTAAGTCATCTCAAGTTAGTTAGTCAACCTCTCAAAGGCTCCACTTTCTCTTCTCTAAAATGAAGATACCTTGAGTACCTACATCAGAGGGTTATTGAGAGAGCTAAGTGAAATAATTCTTTAGAATTGTCTAGAACAAGTCCCTGACGCATAGCAAACGAACACATGTGGTTTATTCCTATTTTTGATAATGATGATGACAGGGATGCCATTTCTCTGATTAAAGTTTTTTTTAAAAGTTTCAACAGAAACTTCAGGATAAACAAAGGAACAATAGCTGTGAGTATCTAATCAGAAGAAGAAAATATCTAGAAGGCAGTGTTTGGGTATTTGGAGAGCTTCCACAAAAAAGTGGGGTCTAGAATTATGTGTTTGTTGAACCAGCACTGGTGGGAGGGCTATTCGGAAAGGTGGATCCTTTGTCAACATGCACAGAAGACGTTCTAACAGACAGAGCTGAACAGCCCCGGGGCGATGATCCATCACAAGGCTGGGTGGGTGAGTGCCACCCCAATGAGCAGAGGGTCCAAATGAGTGAGTCACTGCTCAGAAGGGCTCCTGTACGGAGGGGTATGATGCAAATACCAAAAGACAGAGCAAATCAAATCAAGCAGTAAAGTCCTTCTAAACCAAGTCTCTAATTCTTTCGGAGTATGCATTATTGAGTCACTTTATCTGTATCACCATGTTCACTTCCAAAGCAAAATTTATTTTTAGCTGATCCCAATCCCCTACAGGCATCTAAGTCTATGGATTGGGGTTAAGTTTCTGTTGCTTAAAGAAATTCTACAGACTATACTCTCAGTCCTACTTTTCTAGCTTGCTCATCATTTTCTTTCTCCCCCTTTGTACGGGATAAAATATTCTATTCTTAGTCCCGGCCCAAAAGGAATTTGGGGAGAGCATTTTTCAAAAATTGCATTAAATCATTTCTCCATCTGGCAAGGATACAAAAGGCAGTATTACCTACCCCATGTAACACAACTGAAAACAGATGAAGTTTGGGATTGGGGGGTTTCTGGGAACAGCTGAAACACAAAACTGGTTGCTCTTTAAAAATGGAAACCCAGAACCTGCCAAGCTGTCTCTGAGGCGGAATCTCCTGGGCAAATTTGAAAGAGAATAATGAAGACATAGCAATTAAAAAGCACTTTTCTGCAAAATGTCATTACTGTTTAAAGTTACATAACCATTTTCCAGCAGCGGAGGTTCACATAGCAGTCACCGGCAGTGTCGTCTCCCAATGACCTGTGTCCAACAAAGAGGCCCATTGCTGAGCACCTCCTACATGGGCGCCTGAGTCCTGCTGGCTTCAATGGGAGCCATAAATAATTTGGAGGGGGATTTGGCCTGGGGAACCACAGTTTGAAAGATATACAGCTGCCGGCTGGGGTGGAATCTTCTGTCCCCAGAGTTCCCAAAGATATATACACACACACACACTCACACACACGGAAAGGAAAACTGAGAAAATGAGAGAGAGAAAAAGGCCACCCTTGGTGCCAAGCATATAAATTTGGCCTCACAAAACCCAGGAAGGCAAGAGTTGAAAGTTCCATTTGCACAGCAACTATCCCAAGCTAAACATATGGAACCTGCAGCCCCAGCCCAGTCTTGTTATACTTAAAAAAAAATCTTGTACTTTAAAATGGAATGTTCTGCTGTTCCACAGTGGGCACGATGTCGATGTGGGAACCCCCATGTCATCTGCCTTCTCTTTTCCTGATTTCTGCCCCATCTTCCTCAGTCCCCTCTCCTGCCTCACTTCAACACGCACGTTGCACGATACCTTTTGTATTTTACGTACAGTCTCTGTGCTGTCACACGAGAGGGTATCTCTATTTCCCTGACCGCGTCCTTTCTCCTCTCCTTATCCTCTCTTCCTTTTTTTCAGGACACACGAGCATCCTGCCCTTTTTCAGTCCCTCTTTTGTGCCAGTCTTATTCTTTCTACAGTCTCTGCACTTGTCCTCCCCTGTGCCTAGAATATTCCTTTTCGAGATCTCTGCCTGGCCCCCTTGTCCTGCCATCCAGACTTGTCCAGACCACCCGAGTTAAAATGTCTCTTCTATTTGCTTCACAGAATTAGTTTCTGAATGAAATTACCTTATTCATTTGTCTTCATTTTTGTTCCATCTCCCCCATTAGACAGTGGGCTTAAGGGGGACAGCCCACTGTCTAATGGGGGAGATGGGCTTTAGGGGGACAGAGGCTTATCTGTCCACGACAAGCCCCCAGGGTGTAACTTAAGACCAAGCCCTGTGGAGATTTCAGACTCTCATTTGTTGAATGAAAGAAGCATCCCCTTTCTCATCCCAACTGAAGAGAAAGTTGTCCCTAAAACCTTTGAGGCCATTAGAATTAAAGACATGTCCATAGCTCCACAAGACTCAGGACTTGAATCTGGGAATTCGGACTGAACTCTGAAACACTCGCAGGTCCTTCTGCATCTCCAGTGGGTAAGTGTGGAAACTGAGACGAATGCCTGCCTGGCTTGGGGCCTCTGTGGTACCTATGGCACAGAGTGGCCCCTGGGAATGTCTTAGCCCCTCTGAAACTCAGTTTTCTTGCCTGTGAAGTTAAAAATCCCAATAACCACCTTCCAGGGCCGTTGAAAAGGGTAAATGAGGGGAGAAAAGGCATAAACAGCAGTTTAGCAAACACCTGACTCTTATGGGCTGAATGTTTGTGCCCCTCCCACCCCAATTTCATATGTTGAAACCCTAACCCTGCCCCACCTTGTGATGGCATTAAGAGGTGGGGCCTTTGGAAGATGATTAGGTTTAGATGAGGTCATGAAGGTGGGGTCTCCACGATGGGATTAGTGCCCTTACAGTAAGAGGAAGAGACGGGAAGGCATGCACGCTTGCGCTCTCTCGCTCTTCCTCCCTCTCTCTCTCCCTCTCCCCCGCCTTGCCTCCCTGAGCACACACTAAGAAAAGGCCACGTGAGCACACAGTGAGAAAGCAGCTGTCTACAAGCCAGGAATGTGCCTTAATCGGACACTGAATCTGTCGGCACCTTGACCTTAGACTTCCCAGCCTCCAGGATGGTAAGAAATAATGTCTCTTGTTCAAACCACCCAATCTATGGTATTTTGTTATAATTAAGTGTTCAATAAATGTTAGGTTCCTCCATTTACACCCTATTAGAACATAATCCATTACCTGGACCAAACTTGAGCCCTTCTTGGAAAAATCCTTCTTGAGTAGCCCCATTTGGGCTAGTAGGAAACATGCCAAGAGTGCAATTTGTCTTAATAGCATTATAGTAATTATTGTAGGTGCTCATTATTATTGTTCCATTGTTTGTACTTCAATGAATTTTCCTTCCTTCCTTCCTTCCTTCCCTCCCTCCCTCCCTCCTTTCCTTCCTTCCCTTCTCTCTTCCATCTATCTTCTTCTTCTCTCCATCTCTCTTTCCTTCTTTCCACACATATTGCTTAAGCTCTACTGGGTGGCAGGCACTGTGCCACAGATACCAGGGCGAATAACGCAGGCAACTCCCTGCCCTCGCTGGCCTCACAGTTAAGGAAGGAGACAGACCTGTAAACAAGCCGCTTGGATGCAGTGAGACCAGTGCTTTAGCAGAGGCACAAGATTGCTTGGGGAACACACGGGAAGAATACCTAGCCCAGCATGGAGTAGGGGTGGTCAAAGACTCTCTTCTAGAGGAAGCAGCATTTAGGCTGAGACCCAACGGATTAACAGGAGTTAGGGGATGGGAGATCCACAGGAAGAGTGTTCTAGAAAGTGGAAACAGCATGTGCAAAGGCCTCAGGAAATATTATTCTTTCCAACTAAGAGCCAACTTAGCCATCACCTTTCTTTCTGATTAAGGTTCATCTTTTTTTGTTTGTTCATTTACTTCCAAGTTCCCTAGAGAAGAACAACTTCCGGCACCTCAGAGAAGATCACAACTCTGAAGGGAAGAATGACACAGAGCAGAGATCTGTCAGCTCATTAGAGGAACAGCGCTTCTTACAACAACAAAGGTCAAGGATCCTGGTCTCTTACAGGCAGGGAGTGAACCTGAGATTCAGAAAAAGAAAAGGCGGCTCACTGTGCTTCTGAGTTTCAACCACTGGGGGGCGCTAAAGTAACAGAACTTTCAGGGTAATCTTACATTGGATCCCTGGAGACCTTTGAGGACATTGTCAATATTGCTGTTGTCAATATTGCTGTGTAAAGCAGGCACCTGGTTCAGGTGACTGCTCAGTGAGCTAGGGAACACTTAATGTCTGGAAAAGAGGACACTATCAACAAAAGCCAATCCAAACTTCATCCCTGACCCTGACCCTGCTCCTCTGCTGATAGGACCTCTTAGCCACTTTCTCCTTCTTTCAACAAGCAGTACCTGAGGAACTGCTGGACTAGATGTTTCCTCCCTTCTAAGGACACAGAAGTGCTACCTGGAGATTCAAAACTAAAGTTCAGAATCCAAGAGACAAAAGCCTTAACTGATGATTAAAACATAAAGTTGTATGATGTCTGGTAAATAGTAGGTGTTCAATAAATATATTTCAAATATTGAATAAGCCAGTGATCTATTATGAAGATGAAAGAAAATAAGCCTGGGCATGATAATTATGGAAGACTTCGTGATGTGAGTAGGATGTGGGTAGAGTCTTGAGACACGAGCCTGGTCTCAGTAGATAAAGAAGGGCATCCCCAGCGTTCCATGGAGAAGGCATACGCTGCACAAAGTTGGGTCAGTGTGTGCATACCTTGTATCAATCTAAGTCTTGTTCAAGGCAAGAGCTCTATATCTTCCTTTTGTTTCCCTCAGCTTTGTTTTATTTTATTCTATATCCTAATTACCTAATATAGTAATATTTTGATGGATTTGCTCTTTTCTGACCTATTTCATTAAACATTAAATGTACGATCTCTTACAGTGCTAAGAGGAAGAGGGAAAAATACAGGTTCTGTTTTGGTTGAGTATAAGTATTTTTCTATCCTGTTCTTGCATCAGAATGTGGCCCCCTGTAGACCTCTCAGAGCCCTACAGGAGTCCCACCTGTTGTCTTGTACCTGCTAAGTTCTGCTTGTCAAATTCTGTCCATTTCTGAAAAGCACGAGGCGAGGAGAAGGACAAGGACTGTACCTTTTGCAAAAAGTCAGCCTGACCCCCTTCCTGTGAAAGCCCAGGGATTTCAGACTGGCAGATAAAGGACTTCCTGGTTCCAGCAGTCATTCTGAACCTCAGTGTAATGAAGGCGTGCAGGTCAATTACCCATCTGTTTGTGTTTCTATTGCGGTGAATTACAGTATCTATCGCTGACAGCTCATTGCAGTGGAATGGAAATAAGATGATAATTCACAGGGTGAAACTGTGCAGAAAGGGCAAAAAGGCTATGATCTCATTCAGAAGCTCAGCCCTGTCTCCATGAAGGGTCATTTGCACTCCAGGAAATGAAGAAGGGCAGCTACCTGGGGGGAAAAGTGGGTGGGTTCTGGCTCCCCCTTCCTGATAGAATAACCCTGCGGGATCTTGAGGAGTAGACGTGGAACTCTTGGAGGAAAAATACAGGTAAATGATATTCTGCACAATAAAATGAAAACCTTTTTAAACCAGCAGAAGTTTTGAGGGGTGACTGGCAGTATAGAAAGGTGACCATGTAGGGATGCTCCAAAGAACCTATTAATGAGTATTCGGTGCTCCTCCCTGCAGTGTCCTGCCTTTGAAAAAATTACACACTCCCACCCTCTGAACTCAGATAGGTTCCCGTGACATGTTTTGGTTAATGAAATGTGCAAGTGATGTTTGCAACTTCCAAAACGAAGCTACGAGGACCCACATATGGATCCATCAGATTCTCTTTTCCCATCACCACAAGAACAACAATGTTCCATCTAGAGGCCACTGCTGTTCTCCCGATAAATGCCTTCTTCATTCTGTGAAGCAGAATCACAAGTGACTTGTGACCATGATGTAGCATCAGTAAGAAATGAGTATTTACATTTGCCAGCCACTGAGATTCAGGGATTGTTTGTTAGCACAACATAACCTAGCCTGTACTGATGGATACAGGAAGTGGCAAACTGGGGCCCCCGGGCCTATTTTCACAAATTAATTCTATTGGAATGCAACCACACAGATTGAAGTATTGTTTACAGCTGCTTTCACATTACAATGGAAGAGATGGATAGTTGCAACAGAGACTGTGTGTGACCCACAAAGCCTAAAATATTTACCATCTGGCTCTTTACAGAAAAAGTTGGCCAGCCAGTGTACTAGTTGATCATGAAGATTCTTTCAACCTTGATTTTCTGAGTCTATTCTGTGCTGGTCTTATTTCAATTATTAAGCAAATAGGTATCTATTAGGTGCCAGGTACTCTTTCAGGCACTGGCGAAAAGGCAAGGAACTAGAAACAAAATCCTTGCTCTCATGGAACTTACCTTTCAGTGAGGCAGACAATCAGAGGAGGATTTAAACTGGCAAAAGGGATTGGGGGCAGGGAGACTTCTAAATGACAGTTTTAACTTTGAAAAAGAGAATATGGTCTAAACTATGAAATCGCTAACGATAAGGAGGCCAAAATGCTTTTTTTCTCCAACATAATTTAAAAATTCAATTTCATAAAATTGCAACATGAAGATGCCCTTGAAGCTTTAAGAAGAGGTTGAGTCAATTTAAACCTAAGCTTCTTCATAGAATTCATGATAAAAACCAAATGACGCCTCTAAGATTCTGTGTCACCTGATCCCTAGGTCAGCTGATGTCTGCAGATTCTTTTCTCACCTAACTCCCCTTTTTTGCTACATCCTGTACCACTACCACCGCTGTCCCCCAAATGCTCCAAATTCTCTTTGTTCAAATTTTGGCTCCACATCTGATTAACGGCATGACCTTGGGAAGTTAAAACTAAGAGGCTTAACTTCTCTGATTTTCAGTTTCCTCATTAAAGCTTCCTGTGTAGGGTTTTTGTAAAAGTTAAATGAACAATTTTATATCTTGATTGTGGTGGTATCTTGATTACATGATTGGATATGTCTGTCATATTCATAGAACTGTTCACCTCAAAAGGGTGAATTTTCCTGGATGTAAATTATATCTCCATGAATGGGAAAACAAAATCAATTATGTAACCCATGTGAAGCTCTTAGTACATGATAGTTATCCAACTAATGTCATTTCCTGTCCTCACCCTGTTTTCTATTGCTTTCTCTGGAAGCCTTTGACAATCTGAGGCATTCTCTCTGTGGGCAACCAAAGCACCTTGCACATAACTCAAATTCTAGTAGAACACATATTGCATCATACTATGTGTGTCTATATTCATGTTCCTCCTGGTCTGTGAGCTCCTTGAATGCAAGAGGCAGTACCTCATTCACCTCCCACTTCCTTGTTATCTGGCACATTAGTGGGTACCCAGTAAATGAGTTTGAATGAAGGTGAATTTAAAGAGGATGTGCTTCAGAGAGGACTGTGTTTCTCTGTTCTGGGCTTAGCACAGCCCACCTCTCTAGAGCCATTCCTCATGAGCAGGACCTGTTTCATCTTTCCCAACATCATAGCTTGAAACCTGAAGCTACTTTAACTTCAGCTCAATAGTGAAGGGGACAGGTGCTCAGAAACATCTGAGTGAAAAAAATGCACAAATTGAAAAGACATCCTAAGAGAACAATGATGCTAAAAGGCCTTGACCACTAATTTCAGCACATATTTTGTTTGGGATCCATTGCTACAAATTATGATTCTTGAGAGCTATAACTGCCTTTTCATTCTTTCCATGCTATCAAGCACAATACTAGATCACAGTAGGTGTGTAAAAATAAAACTGTTCAATTCAGCCACTCTTAGGAAAGTCCTTTCACTCACCATGTTATTGAGGCAGGCACTGTACTAGATGTTAGAGATACAGAAATGAATAAGACGGTTTCTGACCTCAGGGGGCTCCAGTTGGGTAGGAGAACAAAATTTATAAATGTACAACTAAAATAAAATATACACACATTTCAGCAAAAAGGAATAAAGAAAAGACCTCTACTTCTGTAAGAGTAGAGGAGTTTGGAATAGTTATTGTGGACAGGATTGAACCCAAGTGAAATTACAGTCCAGCATTTGCCAAGTTGTATAACACGGAATCATAGATCTGCAGATGTAACCAAGATCAAATACATTCAGGAAACTCTGTGTATTTAATCCAGCTCTTGAGACTCCTAATACACATTAGCCCAGTTGAGGCACTGAGAAGTCCCGCAGTAAATAAGTGTGGTTTATGTTATTTAATCCAGTGTTTCAGTATTATTGAGCTTTTGCTACATTTCTGTTTCCTAACAAACAGCCTCCAAATCCCAGTGGTTTACAACCACAAAGGTTTATTTCTTGCTCATGTTTCAGGCTGGCTGGGCTTTGGCTCTGCATCAGATGTCTTCTTCTTTCGGATCTATACTGAAGGAGTGGCGTCTCTCAGGTATATGCCATTCTCATAACACAGGGAAACAAAAGCCAAGCCAGGCAATGTCTCCTCAAGTGTTTTTTAAGATGAGGCATGCATTATATTCTCTTACATTCCATTGGCCAAAGCAAATCATATGTCCAAGTGCAATGTCAACTAAGTGGGGTGTATACATCTCCCACAGGACAGCATTGCCTGTCACACGCAATGCACTGTTATGTATAATTCTCTCAGGGAAGAGAGAGATGCAATCATGCAATGTACCACAGAATAAACTTATTTTTCCACCAAAGCTTATTTTTTAAAATTGAATTGCCATATGATCCAGCAACTCCACTCTTAAGGTATATACTCAAAAGAATTGCACAGAAGTATTCAAATAAAAACTTGAACACACTGTTCATAGAAGCAATATTAACAAAAAGGTGAAGACAACCTAAATGTCCATCAACTTATGAATGGATAAACAAAAGGTGGTCTATCCACACAATGGAATCTTAACTCAGCCATAAAAGAATGAAGTACTGTTACGTGCTACAACACAGATGAACCCTGAAAACATTTTGTTACATCAAAGATGCCAGAAACACACACAAAAAAACATATTGTATGATTCCAATTATATGAAATGTCCAGAATAGGCAAGTCAATAGAGACAGAAAGAAGATTAGTAGTTGTCTGGGGCTGGAGGGAGTGGGGAATGGGAAATTACTGCTTAATGAATATGGAATTTCCATTTGGGATGGTGAGAAAGTTCTGGAACTAGATAGTGATGACAGTTGCACAACACTGTGAATATACTCAATGCCCCTGAATTGTGGATTTTAAAATGTTTAAAACATTAAACTTTGTGTGATATATATTTTATCACAGTAAAAAATTAAGATTCAAAGCAAACTGATTTGACAGTTCAAATAAATTTAAATCAGTAAATATTTATTGAGCATATACTACAAACTAAACACTGAAATAAGAAGTGAATAATGAATACGTTAAAAAGGATATGATTCTACTTTCAGGGAATTTAATTGCAATTTAGTAGAAATATGAACAATTGTGCACATGAAACAAGGTAGAATGTATCTAGAACACAGTAGAAGTGCATCGAAAGTGCTATATTTGCAGTGCCAAAGAAGAGCTTAATTGTGCCTAAGATGTATTGTGAGGGAAAAAAATAAAGATTGACTTAATAATCTTAAAAAATAAACAGGTACTGTGTTTGAAGAGAGTCAATGTATAAAAATTTCCACGGGTGATTTATTTAGGTTTTGGCCTTCCTGACGCCTGATTTGTGTACAATCAGAGACCAACAAGAAATCAAGTGGGATGTGGTGGTTAAAGTAGGTCAAACTGTCACATTGATCACTGATCAGTCAGGAGTTCCATGCTGCACACTCGGCCACAAGTTTATTGAAAGGTATAGCCCCACGTGACCACATACCAAATGATAAATCTTCTGATATTCCCCCCCCCTCAACACCAGCTTATGCTCCATTAGCATTTCCACCTCTTTCTGTACAAGTCTGAGTCTTGAGTCACCAAATTATTCCAGATTTCCCCTGGTCAGAGGCAGCCCTTTTTATAGTCATCTATACCTGGAATGTTGCAAGGCTTTCATAATCGTCTGTTATAAAGGTATTTGATCTTTTCTGGTTCTGGATTCTTTTGAGAGTATGAGAATAGCTATGGAAATGGCACACCTACGCACATCCACAAGTTGGCAAGTAATTTTAGGAAAATCGCAGACTTTCTAAAGTAAATAGCAGAACCTATCAGCACACAGAAAGCGCTATACAACTACTTGCTCCAATAAAAACCATGATTATATGTTCCAGGTTGAGACACAATATGCTACACACTTTAAGAGCACTGGCATTGAGTGGACCTGTGCTCAAATTCTTGCTCTGCTGGCTACAAGAGCGTTACTAACTTCTGTGAGCCTCAATTTGCAAATCTGGAAAATGGGTCTGTGTTGAGGTTTCTGAGAGATGAATATAAAGGAATGAGCTCTATACCTGGCACAAGAGAACTATCCAGGAAATCACAGCTATGATTTTGTATCCGCCCTCTTGGGTTTTAGGTCAGGTGCTTTCAACATATTTTTCAAATAAATGCAGAACCATGACTCCGAGGCAGTGGTGTTTTTATTCCCATTTATTAGAAGATCTAGAGAAGCTCAGAAACTTAACTAGTCCAAGGACTTATCACTATCACATGTGCTCTCGTACACTCCCTATTTGTCCTCTGAGTTTTTTTTCCGCTTTTTTTTTTTTTTTTTTTTTTTTGCGGTACGCGGGCCTCTCACTGTTGTGGTCTCTCCCGTTGCGGAGCACCGGCTCCGGACGCGCAGGCTCAGCAGCCATGGCTCACAGGCCCAGCCGCTCCGCGGCATGTGGGATCTTCCCGGACCGGGGCACCAACCCGTGTCCCCTGCATCGGCAGGCGGACTCTCAACCACTGCGCCACCTGGGAAGCCCTCTGATTGAGTTTTAATTGATATCTTCAATCCACTTCTTAAGAGGAACTTCACTTCTCACAAGGCAGAGAACATGGTGCCCCTTGGCTCATAAAGTAAAACCAATACTTGGAGTCAAGCAGTTGGGTGGAAGTCAGCAATCCCATTTGTCATGAAGGCGCTGCTCTTTTATTCAACAGGCTTTACAGACAGCGCCACAGGAAGACGGAAACACGGATTCCCATCAGTGCCTCCTAGGCCCCGGCTAATCGGCAAGAAGAGCCTTTAGTCGCAAGCCGTTGCCGGTGACCCCGGGCTAATTCTTAATGAGGATTCAGCCCGAAGCTGCTGACTAGAGCAGGCTCTGGCAACAATCACTCCGCCTTCCACTGGGGTCACAAGGCCACGTGGGGTGACGGGGCTTCATGAAAAGAAGGCCTGATGACGTTCCTTCCCCTCTTCCTCGACTACTGCAGTTGGGCAGGGATTTATTCCCATTCTACCCACATCTAGAATGTGTTGTGCTGACTCAAGGCTCCCTGAGAAAAGTAATCATGGATCCCAGGCGGCTAGGAACCAAAACCCGGGGGATCTTGGGAAAGTGACTTCACCCCTTGGGGCCTCAGTTTCTTCATCTATGTAATGGGGAGCATGATCCCTATCTCTTAGTTGGTGGGAGGGATAAACTGGCTCATGGATATAAACACAATATGCCTAAGGAGTAACAGCTCAAAATAACGTACATTTTAAACAGTTCAAATACTCTGTTCCCCTCTCTCTATTAGTTGTTGCAAGATGATTTTAAAAATCATTATCTTCGGGCTTCCCTGGTGGCGCAGTGGTTGAGAGTCCGCCTGCCGATGCAGGGGACGCGGGTTCATGCCCCGGTCTGGGAAGATCCCACATGCCGCGGAGCGGCTGGGCCCGTGAGCCATGGCCGCTGAGCCTGCGCGTCCGAAGCCTGTGCTCCGCAACGGGAGAGGCCCCCGCAGTGACAGGTCCGCGTACCGCAAAAAAAAAAAATCACTATCTTCACTCCATTTATAATGCCTACGGAGGAAAGGGATTATTGATGCTACTTCTCTTCCTCATCCTCCCTCTGCCTTTCCTCTATTTCCTCCTCTGTCCCCTCCCTCCCTTCCTCTCCCTCTCCCCTTCCTCTTTCTCTCCTTCCCCCATCCTTCTAGTTCTCCCCTTTCTCCTGTCCCTGTAACGCCAGTCCTATGCAAAATTTCAGTTCAGCAAATACATATTGAGTCCCAATGTCCACAGCATTCTGTTGAATACAATGAAACACAAAGCTGGCAGAATCCCGTCCTTAACGAGGCCAATCATCAAATCTAATAGAAGAGGTAAAACCCAAATGCAAAAGAACATGTTGCAAGATGAAGTTTTAAAAAAGGCTGTACAAGAGGTCTTAAAGAGGCTTCTCAGAAGAGGTGGCATTTGCAGGAGTAAAGGGGCATGACTCTTGCCTGGAAATATGGACACATCCAACGCAACAGAAAAGGCACATGCACTTTGAAGAATGCTATCCATGCAAGAAGGCTCCTGGTATAGAGTAAGCCCTCAGGACACTGTCCTTAGGTTGAACTGGATCCAGCATGCTGGAGAATGAGAATCGTAAGAATTCAGAGAAAGGAGCTCACTATGGGCTGGGTGATTCATTCATTTAATTATTTATCCATTCATTTATAAATTCATTTAACAAATATCTTCTGATCATTCTTCATGCGCCAGGTCCTATACATCATGCTAGAGATCGAGACGGCTCTTACCAGTGAGGAATTTATACTCCAACTGGGGAGTCAGATTAGTAATAGGACGATTATACTATTGCATGACAAATCCTAGGGAAGAAGGTGGGCAGGGTGTCTAACAACCAGGGCAGAAGCATTAAGAGAAGTTTTCCTGGGAGAGGTGAAAGTCCGGAAACTAGAGAGATGATGTACAAAAGTTTGAAGCAATAGAAAACAAAAAAAGATGCCTGTAGTAAAATGTAAGAAATTCCACAGGCCTGGAGTAAGGATATAGTACGTATTGGATGATGGAATACGACAAAGCCAAGAAAATTGGCAAGTGTTTGATTATGAATAGCCTGGTGCCCAGGTCTATTCCTTATACCCATATCGGAGACTGTGAAGGGTTTTAAGCAGGGAAGTGACAGTATTTGATTTGATTTTAAGAAGAGCACACTGGCTGCTTTGATGGGGATGGATCAGCAGAAGTGATCAGAATCAAGAAGGCTGGTTTGACAGTCACTCCAGGGAAGAGAGAAATGATGATGGGAGGAGGTGAGCCATGACAGGGGTAAAGAAAGAAGGACTTCTAATAAGGGGATGGATATTAGTGCTGGGTATGGAAAGACGGACTGAACTCAATAAAAGAGAGAGGGGAAGTCATTTAGGGCGTGAAAAGATTCTGAGTTCATGAGTGATAGGAGATAGAGATTGGTCTGGAAGAAGCTGAGGTTTCAAGAAGAGACACAAGGAAAGTAAAGAAGGGGTAAGGAGGAGGAGGAAGAAGGAGGGATGAAAGAAAAAGGAGAAAGAGGAGGAGAAATAATTTAAGATCAACGAGTGAAATGGGCCATTTGAACGTGAATATTAGGAGGAGGCTCTCAAAACACAGCAGAGTCTTGGGTGGCCTCTCTGGAGGTGCAGAGTGCAGATGATGCCTGGAGTCTTGCACCCCATACCCCCTCACTGCCTAGCATCCCATCTTTTCAAGATCTTGACTGTACTCTTGTCCATTTTTCTCTTTCGGAAACAGAGTGGGTTAGTGACTTCACTCCTTTTTCACTGAGGAAAACACTACGTGTCATTGAATCTAAGATGCCATTTTTTGTAAAACGTATCATTGTTTTGCATACACTAAGAAAATAAATAACCTGCCAATTAAACTATGACATACCATCAGTTATAAGAAACATTCTAATTTCAGAGATATTACAATCTGAAAAATCTTGTAACACATCTATGAAAAGTGATCAGAAGTAAAGTTTAAGAAAATGGTCCCATTACCACAACTGTGAATTGTACCCACCCCACCTGTGGGTCCATAGGTTCTCCTTCCCTTCACTCTGTATGAACTTGCAGGAGCTCTTATCTAAGGCAAATAATTCCAGTCATATACAAGATCCTATTCACTCTTCCCTGCTCAACTATGACCCTAAAATAATCCCTCTTACTCATAGAATCAATGTTTCCCTCTCTGAAGAATAACTCCCATCAGCATATAAAAGCTTTGTTGCTTCTATATTAAAAGAGAAGAAAAACTCATGCACTCCATGTCACCTTCTGCTATTGTGCCATTCACTGCGAGATTCCTCCGTAGAGTTTGCTAAACCCCTACCTTCACTTCCTCTCTTCTTTTCTCTTGAACTCACTCTACTCAGGCTTCCACTCCCATAATTCCATTGAAGCATCATTGTTAGGGTCACCCATGACCTCCATGTTGCTAAGCCCACTACTCTGCTCTCATCTTCATCTTGCTCATCCTATAAGTGGCGTTTGACACAGTTGACAACGACCTCTGCTTTGGAAAACATTCTTCCCTTGGTTTCCAGGATACCACACTCTCTTGGCTCTCGTCCCACGACACTGCCACCCGCACCCCTGGCCACGTCTTAGCTTCCTTTCCTTGTTCCTCATTAGTATGCCTTTACCCCAACTCTTCGATATTAAATTCCCCATGGCTCAATAACTGGATTCCTTCTTTTCTCTATCTACACTCTCTCCCAAGGTAATCTTGTCCAATCTCGTATCATTAAATATCATCGCTATGCTAATTTATATCTCTGTTCTCTCCCCTGACTTTCCAAATGTCCACTCATCATTGACAATCGAATATATATAAGAGACTTCTCAAACCTAGGTTCGAACCCAATTCCTCATTTCCCATCTGAACGGATCCCTCCCACAGTATTCACCACAGCAGTAAGGCAATGCCATCATTGCTGTCACTCAGGCAAAACTTTGGGAACATCCTCGGCTTCTCTCTTTTTCTCACAAGCATTTTCTCAGTCCATTGCCAACTAATGTCAGCACTACTTAAAAATATATCCACAATCCAATCACTTCTTACAACCCTCATTGCCACTGTCTTGGTCCAGGCCGCCATTTTCTCTCACCTTGATAAACACTATAGCCTCCAAGCTGGTTTCTGTGTATGTGGTCTTGCCCTCTACAGTTCTTTTCTACATAACAGTCATAGTAATTCACGTAAAATGTAAGTCAGCTCCAGTTACTCCACTGCTTGAATTTCCAGTGGCTTCTCATTTCATTCAGAGTAAAATCTGAAGTCTGTTCCACGGTCTACAAATTTCTAGATGACCTATTCCCAAACTATCTCTCTGACTGTAAAGAAAATATATTTCTTTCTTGTTTCTTTCTTTCTGCTCCCCCAACACCCACACGCTAAATATAAACTCCAAAATGATTGAGACTTAGCTTATTCACGTCTCTACATCCCGCTCTTAAAACGATGTCTGACATATAGGTGATGTTCAATAAATATTGCTAAATGAATAAGTGAATGCGTGAATGAATACATTTCTGGATTATCCCTAGATTTCAGCAAAAGATTTTCCCCGCATCTGTTTCCACTTCAGTGAGCTACAAAGGCAGAGGTCTGCTCTCTGTACATCCATCTCACCAGATGGATACTAGATTAAATTATATGACAATGTCGGTAAAACACTCAATGGGCTTCTTGGAGAAAGAAGGATAAAAATAAGAAGTTATCATTATGCCACTAGCATTATTACAACTAGTTTAGTTCGGTGGTTGCTGCTTTGACTACTAATAGCCTCTGCTCATTTCCATGATCCTTTCTTCCTCATTTTGAGTCTCCTTCTCCAATCCTCCTCTTTCTGTTTCCTATTTCCCTCCATCTTTGCCCTGTTTTGTGAACCTTTTATGAAACACCACAAAGTGAATGTCATTAGGCTGTCATTCATATCATCCTCAATCTACCCAAATCAGCCTCTGCAGAATCTCACGCCAGCCTCATTCAGAGGCTTTAGGAGGGGAATAGAGGAATACAGAGCAACCCGTTTTGAGAAGGAGAAACTCTGAAGCCAGGTTAAAATTCTGGCTCAATCACTTATTAAGAAACCTCTCTCAGCCTCAGTTTTCTCACCTACAAAATGGGGATGTTATTTATGCCTTCCTTATAGGAATGTTATGAAGATTAAAAATGTAATAAATCCAGTTATACAAAACAAATAAATAAGAGTTAAAATAAAAACAAATACATAAATGTAAATATAATAAAAATAAATTAACACAGTCTCTAGCATTCAAGGAAGTGTTCTATAAATAGTATCTATTATTTCTGGTTCCTCCACCCCTCAGTCCATGCAGTTTCCCTTCTAGCTGGGCTGGATCACCTCCTGATCATTTGTCTCTGCTTTATTCATGTCTTCTCTTTGCAGAGGATGTCAAGATAGAGCACATTATTAAATAAATTTTTAATAGCTGCATACTGTATACACAGAAATGTACACATATAAAGTGTGTATACAGCTGCATGAATTTTCACAAAGTAAACACGTCCATGTGTGGCTACTGTGATCAAGAAACAGAACATTGGGCTTCCCTGGTGGTGCAGTGGTTGAGAGTCCGCCTGCCGATGCAGGGGACACGGATTCGTGCCCCGGTCCGGGAAGATCCCACATGCCGCGGAGCGGCTGGGCCCGTGAGCCATGGCCACTGGGCCTGCGCGTCCGGAGCCTGTGCTCCGCAACGGGAGAGGCCACGACAGTGAGAGGCCCACGTACCACACACACAAAAAAAGAACATTACTAAGACTTCCAGAAACCTCTCTCATCTCTCTTCAGTCACTTCCCCATTCCTCCTCCACAAAGGTTAATGCTCTTTGGAATTCTAAAGCAATGTATTTGTTTTACTGTTTCTGAGCTGTGTAAGAATGGAATCATACAGCATTCCCTCTTTCGTGTCTGGCTTCTGTAACTTAATGTTGCGTTCAAGAGATTCTTCTATATTTTTGCATGAAAGGGTAGTTGATTCTTTCTCATTTCTGTATTGTAGCCCATCATGTGAATGTATGACAAGTTATTTACCCATTTTTTTGTTGATGGGCATTTGGGGCTATTTCCCTTTGGGGGACTATTTTGAACAAAACTCCTATGAACATTCATGGTTTTTGGTGAACAAAGGTCACATTTCTGTTGGGCATATTCCTAGGAGTTGTAATTGTTAGGTCATAGGGTGAGGACATATTGAGTTTTCAGTAGAAGCTGCCAAAAAGAGTTTTCCAAAGTGATTGTACTAGTTTATTCTCCCAGGAGCAATGCATGTAAGTTCCCAGTGTTCAACATTGTCACTCCTTGATACTGTCAGATTTTTCAGTTGAGCCAGACTGATCGGTGTGTTATGACACTTTTAATTTACATTTTCTGAGGACTAGTAAAGTTAATCACCGTTGCAAATATTTATTAGCCATTTTGATATTCTTGTTTGCGAAGCGCCTGTTCATGCCTTTTACCCATTTTCTTGTCTTTCCGGATTGCCTGCCTTTCTCTTATTGGTTTTAGAGGTTATTTACATATTTTACACATGAGTTCTTTGTCAGATACATTTATCACCAGTATTGCCTTCCACTCTGTAACCTGCATTTTCATTCCATGAATAGCATCTTCTGATAAACAGGAATTCTTAATTTTAAAGTAGTCCAATTTATCAATCTTTTTCTTTTACTTGGTGCTTTATGGATGCTACTGAATAAGTATCAGCCTACCCAAAAGTCATGAGATATTCTTCTGTCTTATATTTAAGAAGTTTTTTTGTTTTACCTTCCACCAGGAGAGTATTTTTTCCTCCTTTCTATGATTCCTCTACCTAGACAGATAGAATGGATTACCTCCTTTTCCACATCTCTGTAATAGTACGCATTACTTTTACTAGCTCTACTATATTACACACTACCTTGAATCATATGTATTTTCCTGTCTGTCGGCTCTATCTTATTCCCACTCTCCATTCACTCAAATACCTAAATCTTTCATGGTCTTTTCACTGAATCCTGGTAGTGACACCTCCTAAGTAACTCCAAAATTGGTCTATTTCTCTCCATCCCAACTGTTGCTTCCATGGTTTCAGTCTGTGACATCTCATCTTCAATACTGCAGTAGCCCTTAACTAACCGGTCACCAACCTCCAAACTACTCCTCTCTAATTATTTGACCACACAGTAGCCAGAGTGATCTTCCAAAACATTAATAATCTCTTCCTGCTACTTTGTTTTTTAAAACCCTTTTATGGTTCCCATTACTCTCAAATTAATATTCAACTCATTAATGTGCTACAGAGGCCTTCTAGGATATGACATATTCTTTTGCCTTTCTCACCATTGATATCTCTGCTTTAATCTCTTAAGATCTTTTCAATTTCCTTGAATGCCATTCACGAGGACTCTGCTCCATAGCTATGTCCCTGCCCCCTTCTCCACTCTTCAGGTCTTATTCTGTGCATCTTTTTATCAAGAAAACTTCCCTGATTCTCTAGTAGGTGAAATCTCCATACTACTGGGTATCAAAGAACCGTCACAATTTTTTTCCATCCAAACTCATTGCACATTATTATTCGTCTAAACCCATGTTTTTTGATAGAGTGTATATTTCCTTGGGGCAAAAAGTATGTCTGTCTTGTTCACCACTGTTTTTTGTGCCTAGCTCAATGACAACATGAGTTCTTGAAAAATATTTGCTGAATCGAGTTGAACTGATGTGTACTCATAGGCCCAGGATCCAGCACTGAATGTGGCACATAGTCAGTCTCGATAAAGGTCTGGCGATTCAGCATCTTCGTAAGCATCAGTATCGACTCAATCACCAACACGGTGGAACGATGATTAAACAGCTTCTGTAACATCCCTACCAAACGTCGCCAACACATAACCCTAGTAACAAGAGAGTCACGACATGCTTCAGCAGGACATTCCGGGTTTGGACATGAATGTGCATTAGAAGGTCTATTTTATACTGAGTTTAAACTGAGATCTAGTTTAAGCCTGGGATCCTTGTAGTTTCCCACATGTAGATCAGGTTTGCCCCATTTTATCCATATTATCGAATTTGACTAACTTTTCTGCAAGACAGCCCTTTAGGTGTCCACAGACACATCCTTCTGCTCTAAGTCCACCTTCATCAGTTATGTATTATAAGACACTCTCCTTCAGTTTCTTGATGTCCCTCTTGAAATGTGCTGCCCACACTTGGACCCAATCCGCCAGGTGTGCTCTGACCAATCTAGAACAGAACAAAGCTGTCATCTCCTCCTTTTGTGTGAATAACATACTGCTAATAATGTAACCAATGGCAGATCTGGGTTTTAGGACTGAGGTTTAGGCTACAGGTGCTTATTGAGAAACGGAATTCAAAATTACATGTGAACATGAATATGTAGAATGAGAAAATTTAGGGACTTAGAAGGTGAGGGAGCCCTGGATCTTAAGCTTCCTTAGCTTCACTGTAAATCAGCTTCTAAATGGCCCTAAGATCTTAATAAATTCCTAGTGAGATCCTGTTAATCCCAACTAATTTACTCTGATTATAACTCACCTCCTACGTGCACAGCAGGGTGACCAGACACAGACCGGAGCCGTACTTTCTGGATTCAAACCCTGCTCTCATCCCACAAGCTCACTGTAGGCATCACAGGAGCTAATATTGAAAATCCTGGTGCACCCAAGGTAGGTCTGTCTTCCTTATTCATTTCTTATCAGGCATTACCAAACTCATCTGTCTACTCTTTTGTCTACTAAAGGGGTGTAGGATTATTCTTCATGTACTTGAGGTTTTGTTTTGTTGGCTTTTGTTTTAATGCTAAACCACTCTCTTGGCCTGAATTTTCCTGATGGATTTTCATTCATTGCTCCCAAGTGACACTACCAAGCTTGCCCTGTACCACCTTCCAACCATCTTCTATAACAGGAGCATGAATCAAAGAGTTGCCAAGGAACCAGAATATAAAAGTCATATTAGGCTCTGTTTAGCTCGACCTGCCAATCTCAACCCAAATTTCCTCCCACTGACATTCAGAATCACCTTTATCAGATACCTTTCTAAAAGGTCACATTCTTAGTTCGCTCAAAGTTAAAGCATATGACAGTTTTTATGACTATAAAGTTAATACACGATCATTGTAGAAAAGTTAGAAAAGGAATTGGAAGACTAAAATAAATCATCTCTAACCTAATCATCCAGAAGTAACCTCTTTTAACATCTCGCATAATTCCTTGCAATGTTATTTTTCCTTATCCTTTTACATTAAGATCATGCCATACATTCAGTCAGAAACCATCCACTTTTTAATTAACATTATAGTAAATCATTTTCACGTATCCTGAAAATTCTTTATAAACAACATTTCAGCACCTGCCTAATATTATGTTGTATGCTACACAATTCATTTAGTCTCCTCATGTGGAAAATTGAAATCTTTACATTGTCTTTTTCTTTGCTATTATAAATTATGCTTTTTAAAACAGCACTATCTATACTTAAAGTTTTATCATTTTTCCCCCTACAATCTCCCCTCCTCTTTATGATGAATTCATCAGGATAAAATGACTATTTTAAAGAGTGTATTTTCTTCAAGGTCTTGAGTATATATGGAGCACATAACATGTACCTGACATATAATAGATAATAAACAAATACAAATATGTATGTATTTCAACAAATTAATCCTTAGAATTGTTGCAATTTCACTAGCCATGCCTAAGAGGATCCGTCTTTCTGTATTCCAGCCAGCACTGAATGTTCTCACTTGTAAACTCTGCTAAAAGCACACACACACATACACAAATACGTATGGGTGTATGAATATACTGAAGACCACTAATGATTAACAAATAAGGAGAAAGAAGTTGACATAGAACCAAAAATTCTATAAAATGCCCTATAGTTCTTGGAATTCAAATAATATCTGCCAAAATATATTGAGAATCAAACACAATAATGTAGGAAATTCAGAGGCTATGATATGAAACTTTAATATATATTAGATCTGGAACATCTATAAATAACACTGTTTAGACGTTTTCATCAAAATAATCAGATAAAGCTCACATTTCCATACTTTATATCTGAAAACTAATTAATAACCATGAATTTAATGTCCCATATATGTTAAAATTTTTAAAAAGACATATCACAACTGTCTTAATTTGCATATTTTTATTTTTTGTTGGTTTCTCTGCCTTTCATCTTAGTTTTCATTCTCCCTCCACATCATGCCTCCTGATACCCCCTCATCCCTCCTCCCCCAGGCTGCTCTCCCCTCCCCCTCTCTGTTCCCATCATTTCCACTGACATCCTACCTTGAAGGTGCAGTTTGCTCTCCGTGCTTTGCAGAAGGACGGAACTCACAGAGTCCAGATTGTCATAGCTGTTACAGCCCAGAGGCCCAGTGCGTGTCTCTGTGACCTGGAGTGGACATCAAGGGCGACAGATGTGAGACAGATGCCCTTGTCTGGGACAGATCCTGCAGAGTCAGCCCCCAGCAGAGCTCAGGCAGCAGAGAAAGCCTGACCTGAGCCAGCGGCCACTTCTTGAGCCCCTTGCCTGGGTCAAGGACCATGCCTGACTGTTGCCAAGCAGACAACGGGATAGCAGGGCAATCTAGCAGACTGGAGCCAGGACGCCCACGTTCTAACCTTGGTTCTCACTGCACAAAGCCATTTCAAGTATTATATGAACTAAAAATAAGTGGAAACACTATAGTGCATTTCAAAAGCATGGGCTTTGGAGTTAGGAGAGTCAGTGTTAGATCCTGGCTGCACCCTTTATTTGCTGTGTGCCCTCAGGCAGACACTTCTGTAAGCTCCTGCAATCTGAAGCTAGTAAATCCTTCCAGGAAGGTGGTGAGACTAAACCTGATGGGTGTAAGTGCCTGACACATGGCATATGTTCAGTAATTGACATCTTATTACCAAGAGTCTCTATAAATTGTAACGTGCATTATCGATGAGTACATATGCGTTATCATTAGGCAAGAACAATAAAATTATTCCCATTTTCAAAAAAAAAAATTAGCAAACAGCACAGTCAGCTCCACTGCAGAATGATCACCCCAATCCTCTGGTGGTGTGCTTCTCAAACACTGTCTTACAATAATTGAGGTGGTGGACAAGAGGGAAACAGCTATTCTAAAGGATAACCTTGAAATATGAATGGTTTAGTATGTAAAGTGGTTTCTTCATGTCTTTAGCCTTTACTTTCCATTATATAACACAATCGCTTGTAGGCTTGTTTTGAGGTTTGCATCCAGCTATAAGGACACAGCACTGACTGTTGTCAGGAATGATGACTTGGGAAATAGTCACACAGATCTCCCAATGCCAGCTCTGCCCCTGTCCAGCAGCAGAGCCTTGGATCAATAACTCCTCTTTCTAAGCCTCAATTTCTGCATCTACACAATGTCAGTAATACTGTTACCCACCCTAACGGTAAAGGGACCGTATTTTTGAAGTATCTAGCACTTAGGAAACAGTACAAAAATGGAAGGTTATTAGGCTTTGCTTTTAAAAAATAATTTATTCTTTTTTGTGTACAGAATAATGACCTCGTTGCTGTTAAATGAGATTCAAAACTACCAATCCACCTTGCTAAAGATGCTCAGGAAGAGAAACCATGGGCAAAACTTCCCCACCTGGGTCAGCTGCTCATCTTAGACAAAGCTGGCAGGGAGACCAATTCTAGCCAGCTGGGTCTTGAGGTAATGTCAAGAAATGGCTAGAAAAATCCAAGTGCCAGATTGAGTGTCGAGGATGGTGCTATTGCAAGAATGGCTTCTTGAGTGGCCTGTGTGCAATTTCTCTAAGAAATTCCTCGTAAGGAGGCACACTGCACTTCCGGGATGCACAAAAGAGGATTACCTTCTGACAGAGGTTCAATATCTCAATTCCACATCCCATCCCGCAGGGAGGGAACCATTTGGTGATAATGAAAACCAGGCCTTTGCTTCACTCAGACTCCGATGGCTTCATCAAGCTCCATCTCTCTGTGCTGAGTTCCCTAACACCATAATCCCCCCAGTATAGGCGATTCTTCTCGGATAAACTGGCTTTTTGTTGATCTGATTTATTTCTCCCCTTCCTCCCTCCCTCTTCAGCAAGTCTCTCCCCTCCCACATTTTTTCTCTTCCCTTGGTCAGTTTCTGACTCATCTGCCTGACTTCCACCAACACTCCCCGGCAACCCCTCATCCCTTCACACACACACACTTTTTCCCTAGAGATACCTTTTAAAGTCTTGATATAAGACTAGGTCTGCATTTTATTCAGAAGGAAGATGCTCAGGAAGAGAAAATAGACTGAATAATGAGGTAAAATGCAGGTATAATCTGGTTTAAGAAACTTTGAGATGCAAAAAAATCTTCATTGAAACCCTCCAAAGAACTAATCCTTTTTTATCAAAAATGTCCTCCTTTATTCTCTTTATAAAGGTAATCCTTGAATTTACTGCATTTAAAGTGGAATTTTTTTAAGTACCTATGCTCTAAGGCATTGAGCTGAAAGTCTCCACAGCTGTTCTTACCAATGTGGCTATTTAAACTTAAATAAATTAAAAAAAAAAAAACACCTTACAAATTTAGCGTCTAAGTAGCCACATGTCACATGCTCCATAACCCCATATGACTAGTGGCTCCTGTCTTGGCCAGCACAGATACAGTCTCTCCATTATCTTGGAAGGGTCTATTGGACAGCGCTGGGGTAGATGAGCATGGGTCGGCACATGACAGACTGCCTGATTTATAAAGTTTTATTGGAACACAGCCATGCCCATTTTTTACACACTGATTGTATGGCTAATTTTGTGCTATAGCAGCACAGCTGAGTTGTAGTAATAACCGATCATATGACCTGCAAATCTTAAAATATTTATTATTGACCCTTTACAAAAAGTCCTCGTGGATCCCTGGTCTAGAGAGTAGAGTTCTAGTCCCTGTTAATGTACTGGCTAGGTGTGTAACCCTGAGCAGAAGTCTTTAACCCTTGGACCTGAGTGTTCCCATCTGTAAAATGGGGAGGGAGGATGAAAAACACAGGTGTTAACCAATTACTGACCTAGGCATAATCTGACTCTCGAGAGCTCTGTGACCTTTCGAAAATGATTTACCCACTGTAGCCTGTTCCTTCACCTAGAAAGGGAGTCTGGAAATCATCCACACAGAGCTTTAAGAGTGAAGGAGAGTAAGCTGGGACAAAGGGAGAGAGTGGCATGGGCATATATACACTACCAAATGTAAAATAGATAGCTAGTGGGAAGCAGCCACATCACACAGGGAGATCAGCTTGGTGCTTTGTGACCACTTAGAGGAGTGGGATAGGGAGGGTGGGAGGGAGATGCAAGAGGGAGGGGATATGGGGATATGTATATGTATAGCTGATTCACTTTGTTATACAGCAGAAACAAACACACCATTGTAAAGCAATTATACTCCAATAAAGATGTTAAAAAAAAAAAAAGAGTGAAAGAAAGTACTATGTTTAATTCTGCCATGATTACAGCCAGGGTTGCCCCAGGAAATCAGTACATGTGGTCACCTTAATGACAATGCTCGGGATATTATGGGGCACTTGACAATCTCAGGCAGAGTGGTTGGCAGGGGGGCACTGTTAGCTCCCTGGGTAAGAAGCCAGGGATTTCATCTGCCCATTGACTCTCAGACTACCTTTGTGCAGTGCCGTTGTCTTAAGAGCCTGCCACCCGAAGCCACCCTCAAGCCGTACCTTGATTGCTCCAGTTGATATCTGGATCTCATGGAGCCTCCTCATGGTGCCATCACGGTCGACAAAGTAGGACGATGCCAGCTGGTGCAGAGCTTCAACACTTTGAGTGGCATTCCCTGACTTCCTGTCCAGGTGACTTTTGTCCATGTACATGGTCAAGGCCTCCTCCCCTGCACAGAAAAGGAAAGAAGCTCAGGCAGCCCATTGAGCTTTGGGATGCGTAGAAAGCCTTCATGGCTTGGATGCCGAAAATAGCTTCAGACCTCTCATTAATTTTGCCCAAATTTCCTTCTGCCTCTGAAAATCAAGAGCACAATGAAAGCAAGACAGTCCAGCGGTGTCTGTAAGCACCAAGCTCCATCAGGACGAAGATCATGAAAAGCCTCTTAGTCATCAAGTCCAGCTCTTACTAATCCACTTCATAGTTCTCACCAGCATCATCTCCTAACACAACTCACTTCCTCTCTTCAAGGCTCAGGCTTTTCTGTAAAATGATGGATTCGCCATAGATGGTCCCTTCCCATTCCTTTCTTCTCCTCTGTTTCCTCCTCATCATCCAATTCCACCTATTCCTCCTCTCATTTCTCCCCTCTCTTCTTCCCTTGTTCTTTCCTCCTTTCCTTTCTCTCTTTCTCCTTCTGCTACCCCTTCCCAGACAGATGGATGTATGGATGGATGGATAAATAGAGATATAGACAGAGAGAGAGGGAGAGAGATAGAGAGATAAGACATAGTTCAAGCACAGATACAGACAGATAGATAGGAAAAACTAAACTGTCAGCCCTGTGAAGTCAGACACTGTCTATATTAGCCACTGCTGTACCCCTTGTACAAAGCCCAGTGCTTGGCATATAGTAGATAGTAAATAGTTAATCCATCAATTTTTTTCATTCATTCAATAAATATTTCTTAAGTTACATCTTGGGGAGAGAGGAGATGACATGAAAGTTAGGCATAGGGTGGAAGAAACAGCCAGAGAGAGAGAGAGAGAGAAATAGAAAATCTTATATAATTTACCATGAAGTTTTCCTTAGAAATACATGCATAGATTACTAACAGTACTAACTAATGGTGCATTTTATTTTGGACAAGATGTTTCACCAGAACTTCATAAAGGAAGCTCCAGATATGCCACCTAAACAGATCTGATCGTTGTACCGCTGGTTTCACTCCCAACTAACCGTGAACTTGGGGACATTTCTTAACCTCTCTGATTCTCAGTTGATTCATGAACAAAATCAGGAGAAGAACAGCACCTACTGCATAGAATAATCAAGAAGAATAAATTAATTAACACACGTAAAGTCCTTATATCATTGTCTGTTCGTTGTAGCAATCAAAAATCATTTGGAGTAGTAGTAGAAAGCAGTCTCTAGAACTAGACTGCCTGGACTTGAACTAGCTATGGGAACAAGTTACCTGCACTCTTTATACCAGGGGTCGCCAACCCCGGTCTGCGGCCCGTTAGGAACCAGGCCACACAGCAGGAGGTGAGTGGCCACGAGCTCTCCATCGCTCCCCACCGTTCCCCACCGCTTCCCACTGCTCCCCACCGCTCCCATCACTCCCCACCGCTCCCCGCCGCTCCCCACTGCTCCCTGCCGCTCCCCACCTCTCCCATCACTCCCCATTGCTCCCTGCCGCTCCCCACCGCTCCCCACTGCTCCCCACCGCTCCCCACCTCTCCCATCACTCCCCACCGCTCCCCACCGCTCCCCACTGCTCCCTGCCGCTCCCCACCGCTCCCCACTGCTCCCTGCCGCTCCCCACCGCTCCCCACTGCTCCCTGCCGCTCCCCACCGCTCCCCACCGCTCCCATCGCTCCCCACCTCTCCCATCACTCCCCACTGCTCCCATCGCTCCCCACCGCTCCCCACCGCTCCCATCGCTCCCCACCTCTCCCATCACTCCCCACTGCTCCCATCGCTCCCCATCGCTCCCCACCGCTCCCCACCTCTCCCATCACTCCCCACTGCTCCCATCGCTCCCCATCGCTCCCATCACTCCCCACTGCTCCCATCGCTCCCCATCGCTCCCCACCGCTCCCCACCGCTCCCATCGCTCCCCACCTCTCCCATCACTCCCCACCTCTCCCATCACTCCCCACTGCTCCCATCGCTCCCCATCGCTCCCCATCACTCCCCACTGCTCCCATCGCTCCCCATCGCTCCCCACCGCTCCCCACCGCTCCCATCGCTCCCCACCTCTCCCATCACTCCCCACTGCTCCCATCGCTCCCCATCGCTCCCCATCACTCCCCACTGCTCCCATCGCTCCCCATCGCTCCCCACCGCTCCCCACTGCTCCCTGCAGCTCCCCACTGCTCCCATTGCTCCCCACCTCTCCCATCACTCCCCATTGCTCCCATCGCTCCCCATCACTCCCCACTGCTCCCATCGCTCCCCACCGCTCCCCACCGCTCCCATCGCTCCCCACCTCTCCCATCACTCCCCATTGCTCCCATCGCTCCCCATCGCTCCCCACCGCTCCCCACCGCTCCCTGCCGCTCCCCACTGCTCCCATTGCTCCCCACCTCTCCCATCACTCCCCATTGCTCCCATCGCTCCCCATCACTCCCCACTGCTCCCATCGCTCCCCACCGCTCCCCACCGCTCCCATCGCTCCCCACCTCTCCCATCACTCCCCATTGCTCCCATCGCTCCCCACCGCTCCCCACCGCTCCCCGCCGCTCCCTGCCGCTCCCCACCGCTCCCCGCCGCTCCCCGCCGCTCCCCGCCGCTCCCCACCGCTCCCCGCCGCTCCCTGCCGCTCCCCACTGCTCCCATTGCTCCCCACCTCTCCCATCACTCCCCATTGCTCCCATCGCTCCCCATCACTCCCCACTGCTCCCATCGCTCCCCACCGCTCCCCACCGCTCCCCACCACTCCCATCGCTCCCCACCTCTCCCATCACTCCCCACTGCTCCCATCGCTCCCCATCGCTCCCCACCGCTCCCCACCGCTCCCATCGCTCCCCACCTCTCCCATCACTCCCCACTGCTCCCATCGCTCCCCATCGCTCCCCATCACTCCCCACTGCTCCCATCGCTCCCCACTGCTCCCCACCGCTCCCATCGCTCCCCACCTCTCCCATCACTCCCCATTGCTCCCATCGCTCCCCACTGCTCCCCACCGCTCCCCACCGCTCCCCACCGCTCCCCGCTGCTCCCTGCCGCTCCCCGCTGCTCCCTGCCGCTCCCCTCTGCTCCCCGCCGCTCCCCACCGCTCCCTGCCGCTCCCCACCGCTCCCCGCCGCTCCCCACTGCTCCCTGCCACTCCCCACCGCTCCCCACCGCTCCCCACTGCTCCCTGCCGCTCCCCACCGCTCCCCACCGCTCCCCACTGCTCCCTGCCGCTCCCCACCGCTCCCCACCGCTCCCCACCGCTCCCTGCCGCTCCCCACCGCTCCCCACCGCTCCCCACTGCTCCCATTGCTCCCCACCTCTCCCATCACTCCCCATCACTCCCCACTGCTCCCCACCTCTCCCATCACTCCCCACCGCTCCCATCGCTCCCCACCGCTCCCCACTGCTCCCGTCGCTCCCGTCGCTCCCCACTGCTCCCCATCTCTCTCCATCACTCACATTACCGCCTGAACCGTCCCCCACCCCCATCCGTAGAAAAATTGTCTTCAAGGAAACTAGTCCCTGGTGCCAGAAAGGCTGAGGAATGCTGCTCTATACTGCAGTTTCTGCATGTGTAAAACTGGGAGTACTAACTGTACTTTCCTCCTAGGGTTGTCATAGGATTGAATCCGTTAATGACATAAAGCACCTGAGCCCTGCCTGGCACATAGTAAGCCCTGAGGAAGGGTTAACCACCGTTATTCAATTACCACAAAATACCAATCGTATGAGCCTTATCCTTACTTCTAGTCAACCCAGTACAACAGGATAGTCAGAGAACAAACATTACCGATGCCTTCTGAGGACAAAAGCCTGATATCTAAGATAACTGAAATTTCTTTACAACGCTGATGATTTCTGAGTTGAATGGAAAAAACAATTTACTTTCGAAAGAACAGTGGTTATCCTAGGACGTGGGCACAGTCCTGATCCCTAGGTTAATTCTTCTGCCTCGGACCCCTCCATGACTGCTTCTAGAAAGTGGTTTCATTGTCATTCAGAGTTCTCCACGGGCAGCCTCCAGCCTGTCTTTTCAGCCCTGTCTCCCTCCCTGTGTTCCAGCCAAACCATTCCTTCTGCCTCCATGGTTTATTCTTGCCAATTCCTCTCAGGCTTTCCTCAGACTCTTTTTTATTCTGTTTGGAATACCGTTCTGTCCCTCCCCTAAATGGCTGACTACTGAAATCCTATCCAGCATTTTGGGACCAATTCAAACATCACTTCCTCTTACTGCCCTGTGTCCTTGACCTGGCATCTCCTATACACTCTTCAGAGCCTGCTCGGCTGGCCATCACCTTACTGGCGAGGTTTCCCCAGCCACACCCTCCCCCCGCCCCACCCCCACGAGAGAGCTGTCATCACCTCCCTCCATCACGCTCTAGTGTGTCCATTACGTTTAGCTCAGCGTGCATGCACTGGGTATTCTGTGTGTTCTGAGCACTTTGGCAGGCACTGGGTGACAAATGAATAAGACAGTGTCCCCGTTCTTAGAGTCACCCAGTGACTACATGCATGCTGTCCAGTACAGGAACCACTGGCCAAGTGTGGCTACTGAGCATGTGAAATGCAGCTGGTCCAAACTGAGATGCACTGTACCTGTAAATTACACACAGCAGAGTTCCAAGATCTGGAAAATGTAAAAAAACAAAGTAAAATATCTAATTAATTAATAAATGCTGGAGAGGGTTTGGAGAAAATGGAACCCTCCTACATTGTTGCTGGGAATGTAAACTGATGTAGCCACTATGGAAAACAGAATGGAGGGTCCTTAAAAAACTAAAAATAGAGTTGCCATATGATCCAGCAATCCCACACCTGGGCATATATCCAGAGAAATCTCTAATTTGAAAAGATCCATACACCCCAATATTCATAGCAGCATTATTCACAACAGCCAAGACATGGAAACAACTCAAACACCCATCAACAGATGTTTGGTTTAAGAAGATGTGGTATAAGATCTTCTTAAACCAAACATAAAACCAAGCCATAGAAAAGAATGAAATAGTGCCATTTGCAGCAAGATTGATGGACCTAGAGATTATCATACTAAGTGAAGTAAGTCAGACAGAGAAAGACAAATAGTATATGATATCACTTATATGTGGATTCTAAAAAATAATACAAATGAATCTATATACAAAACAGACTCACAGATAGAAAACAAACTGATGGTTACCAAAGGGAAGGCAGGGGAGGGATAAATTAGGAGTATGGGATTAGCACATACAAATTACTGTACATAAAATAGATAAGCAATAAGGATTTACTGTTTTTTCAGAATTTTTCAGAATCTGGAAAAAAGTATATATAACTGAATCACTTTGCTGTACACCTAAAGCTAACACAATATTGTAAATCAACTATATTTCAATTAAAAAAATAAAAACAGAACTGTGACGGAAAAAAGAAATGAAAATATCATTAATAGTTTATTAGTTACATGTTGAAATGATGCAGAGTGCCTGCATCCCTGTAGATAATGTGGGACCCAAGACACTGATGATCTGGTCTCTCTAGCTGCATCCCGTGCTGCTGCTCTCTAGCTGTGCTCTATCCTGCACAAATGTGCCCTACTTTCTCTTATGGTTGGGACTCTGCTTTTCTCCTGGCTAACTTCTACTCATCCCTCAGGTGTCACTTAAGACACCTCCTCTAGGTAGCCTTCCCTGAATCCCCCACTGTTTACTTAAACTAAAGTAAGAACTCTAACCACGGGCTCCCACGATCTCTTTTATTTCTCCAATATGCTACCTGTCACATTTCCTGGTGATTTCTTGTTTAACAGCCTCTCTCTTTTACTAGAGGAGAAGCACTGTGAAGTCAGTGAGTATGTAGGAGTCTTTCGTCATTTCACTGTCTTTGCCTAGCACAATATGGGCATATATTATGTGCTTAACAAATGATCAGGGTATGTGTGGGTAAATGGATAAATGTGGAAGTGGTCCAACTCTACGGTGTTTGTTGATTGACTGAAATCTTCCAGTAAGAAGATTCATCATTTTCAAAATTAATCTCTGGGTTCCACATGCCTAGACTCAAGTTGAGTTCAGAATAAAAAACTCATATTTGCACCTTCCCATGAAGTCTTCGCCAGTTATGCAGGAGGACACGATTGTCCACCCTTTGGACTCTGCAGTAACCTGAATAGACTTGGCTTAAAAGCGACTTTATATACAATTAGACATTGAGTTCTAGGTGTGGTGAGTGGTGGCCTGGGGCAGGAAGGACTCTGATTCTTCTTTATAACGTTCCCAATGCTTTTCCCAGGTCAAACAAAGAGCAAATGTTCAGTTATCATTTGATGGATAGATGGATGGATGGGGAGATAGATGATTAAATGAACAGGTGAATAGATAGGTGGGTGGAGAGGTAAATGATTAAATAAGTGAATATATGCTAGAAGTTAGAGCCAGGAAGCAGAGGATATAAATATTACAAGTGTCAGCCCAGGCTCGCCAAGGGGCCTGTGAAAGAGAAGGTGAAACAGCTCAGTTCCCTCCGGACTGAGAACTGGCAGAAGCAAACCTTAGATCAAGAGGGGTTAATGGACTTCTTGCTGCGTTATTAAGACTTAATTTCTTGTTTATTAAGAGAACATTCTGTTTAGAGTCGCTTTCCCATTTGGGCATTCCTGCAAATTGCCTCTTCACCCCTTTCCTCAATCTTTCTGTCTCTGGGGGCTTTGTCTCACTCTCTGTAGCACTTCTTTCAGAGGGGAACAAAGTGGGACACATAGGAAATGGGGGAAGTGGGGGCAAGTCAATCATCTTATCCTTTGAGTCACCTGGGGGCACTGTTCCCAGAAGAAGGAAGGGGATGTCTGGATTTCAGGCCTCTGGGGCATCCCTCATCCTTTCCTTCTGAGACCCTGTGACTTTATTCTTAGCCTTCCTCTTAGCCAAGGGGAGCTCTCCCAAAATACAGGGTGGGGAACGAGTATACACACAAACATACATTTACACAAGCACAAAAACGTGAGTGTTCACCCATCAACAGACATTCATGCAATACACATACATTCACATACATGTGCAAGCTTACATATACACGTATATGTGTACATTGTACTCATATACATGGGTGTAAGATGTATGCGTGTGTGCATTGCATATGTATGTATGTATGTCTGCATATAGATTAACTTTCACGCAAGCACAGGCAGGCGTCTGTGCACATCCATCTGTGCAGGGAGACATGCGCTCCCATGCACGTGTGCAAGCTTAGCTGTATATATCACACAGACACCCACCTCCAAGGTGTTTCCTTTAATCCAAAATATGATCTTCAGAGGGACTAAGGGAACTTGCTATCCCTGTATTTATGTGGGTCATTCCAGACCCCAATTTTTTCCCTTTACCACCATCCATAAAAAAATCACTCATACCAACTATTTTGAGTTTAACGGATTTCACCCCAAGAGTGAGGATCCCATGGAAATGCCTTAGATGTCAGCCCTCCTGCCAGCTCCACTTCCTCCTTCTCACTCTGCTTCCTTCCTCTTCCCCAAACGCATTTACTTGTCCTCTATGTGACAGTTTAAGAATCATCTTTTGTTGTTCGAGCGTGCCCTCAGGAACTCACCTGACACCTCAAACAGCTTATCAAAGCATTTCCTCTGAGTGAACAGGTGTTCTCCTTAGGGAAAATGACAGTGAATACAATTCTCTGCACCTCCTTATATTCAGATGGAAAAACTGATGGCCAGACAGGAAAGTGAATTTCTCAATGTCTTCCATTCATCTAGTGAGTGGTAGGAACGGGTTTTAATCCCAAGTCCCCCAATTTTTTAGTCTCGCTAAATGATAACAATAGTTATAATAAAAACAGTAATAATAATAATAGCTAGAACAACAGCAATGACTTGTTAGGTGCCAAACACTGCACTAAGCACTTTCAATGCATCATTTTATTTAATCTTCACAATACGCGTGAAGTACTAGTATGATTTCTATTCATAAAAGAGGAAACCAAGGCTGAAAGTATTGAGTAACCTGCCAAGGTGACCCAAAACTGGTGAGAAACAGGCGATCAAACTCCAGAGCCTGCCCTTGCATGCCCTACAACCTACCGCCTCCATTCTCTCCCATTGCATGGGAAGGCTCTTAAGAAATACTTTTCCACAGATGAGTGAATGAAGTGATGATGTAAGAAGGACCTCACACAGTTGCTGGGCTGCTGCCACACTGTGTCCATCAACAGTAGATCCCCCACCGTCACCCATGCTGAGGATTCAGGGAACATTTAGGGCTTGCTGTCCAATACCGGAACTCAATCCAAAGCTTTGCATATTTTAAAATATTGTGCTGTGAAAACAGGAGAGGACCAAGGCTCTGTGAATAATTCAACACCTCGCCTCAGAGAAATTAAAAATATATTTCACTGCAAAAGAAAAGTCTGTTATTTGGGACTTCCGGGGACTTGGACAGAACACAGTTCCTAATGGAAGCACTGCACTGATCTCAATAATTGTTTTTTTCAAGTGAAATGGGAGATGGGGGAAATTTAAAGAAAAGGGTACAGGTTAATGCCACACTCAGTGTAGAAGTGATTTCATTTTCACTTTACAATAGAGTAGAATTTATACTACATGATTTAACACTCAAATGTTAAAGAATACATGCTGGCTGGTTGGTTGTTAGATTGGGTGGGTTGGCAGGTGAGTGACTTGGTTAAAGAGATGACAGATGTTGGGTCAAAAAAATAACACAGGCTTTGTGGACAATAAACCCTAAGTTCAACACTTATTTTTGTCCCTTCTTAGCTATACCTCTTGTAAGTCTCAGCTTCCTTATCTATAAAATGGAGATAATATAACTTAACTTGCCATTTTTGAGGACTAAAGACTATGTACAATACCTGCTGTGAGCAAATACTCAAGGAAGTGTAATAGGAGTAGCTAAGTAGTGGATACGAATGAATGAATGAATTTGCCCAACCAATTTCTCCACCCAAATTCTCCACATCATTGGTCTTCCTTGAAATGCATACCTAGAAAGCTTCCCCACCCTCCTCTACCCAGGCAACGCCTACTGAGCTGAACTGCCACTTCCTCCAGGAACTTTATACTGACTGCTCCAGCTTGTAGCACTCACCCTCCTCTAAAAAAGATCACTTGTTATAAGCATGCCTCAGTCTACCCACCTGCCTTTGTCAGTACACCAATCTTGTTCAGCTGACAGGGGCCTTATCTAAATGCATAACTTTGCAGCTCTCTGAGCAGGTGGCATGGTGCTCCACTGCCGAACGGGCTTTCTCAAAATTCAGTGGACTTAGTCACTGTGGCAGAAAACTGACGGCCAAAGGATTGTAGCTCATTATATAAAATGATGCACGCAGGCAAGACCCATAGCATCTAAGTGCACTAGCCTCTACCATTTCCCATTTTCTTTGCATTTCTTTCCTTCCTTTTATCCTCCCCTCTTATCTTCACTCCCTTGAAGATGAACTGGACATGATGGGGAGGGATGGGTAAAGCTGAGCAGGGTGGAGCAATTAAGCTGCTTTCCTACTACTCTACTCCAAACCCATATAAGATACAAACGATACCCCATTTGTAAAAAGATAACCTCAAGTTATCAACCCCTAACTAAAGCAGACTTCAGCAAACAAAGGCACTTCTCTAAACATCATCTGAAGTTACTTCCCCAGATTACACTGCATTCCAAAGGAACTAATAATACGATTAAACATTCCCAATGAATTGAGCGAATTCCAAGGTGAAGCCATATTTCCACAAAAGTTAGTAAACTCTCAAGTTAGACTGTCCCAGAGAACGGAATCAACCAAGACAATGTGGCTTATCTGGCAACATATACTTCTGAGTGACATACGATGGCAGAGATGTCAAGATGGCTTTGATCCTAGGCCATCCCACCGTCCTCTCCATCTCAGACTCAAAGTCATGACAAGGCTATGGCCCAGTGGCTGCTGACCTACCTCCCAAGGTAGCGGAGATGAGGAGGTGGGTGCCGTACTTTTTGATGATGGTATCGATGAACTGCTGAGTGGTGGGTCTCCTGCCAAGCAGGCGGATGCTCCTTTGAAACTCCGGCATGAGGGGCACTGGATGACGGACCAGGTCTCTCCTCTCAATGGCTGTGTTCCTCACCTTCCAACGGGCAAACTCCCTGGGCAGGAGACATGAGTGAGACTTTCCACTTACCACCTCTACCCCCAAGCCAAAGCCCACCCAACCATCCCATCCAGGCGTCTATCCTTAGGTGAGAGAGTGCCCACAACTATTTTTAATATTTGTGAACTGATACTTAGATCTGGAGCCCTCAGTCTAGATCTAAGTATTGGGTACTATTCTCATCACTGGGATACTGCAGTGAACCAGACAGATGCAGTCATGTTCTCACGATGCTTACAGATCATCAGAGGTACAAAAATCATTGTCATCTAGTTGCTTATTCATCTCCCTCACTAGACTGTGAATGAAACCAGAGAGATGGGATCTTCTTAGGTACATGGTACATGTTACATGGTGCGAGTCACAAGTATGCTAGCTGGATAAATAAATAAGCAAAAGAATAAAAGGAAGGAAGGCTGTGTACCAATGGACAAGACGTTAAGGCACAATGCAACTTGAAACCTGTTCTAAGACAATTCCACAACCCAATAATTAGTCCAGAGCTCAGTTTCATTCGAAATTTTCACATGCATTCACTGAGCAAATACTGTTTGGAAGAAATTAAGCTTTGTTCTGACCATGTAAGGGAATTTCCACTCTTCCCTTCACTAATGACAGAGAAAATCAAGACAGAAGAACATTGAACTTGGGAGTCTAAGCTCAGGGTCTCGCTCTGCCTCTTGTAAACTATGTGGTGTGATCTTGGGCAGAGGATGTCACTTCTCTGGATCTACATTTCCTTATTTATAAAATCCAATTAATATTATCTATTTCCTATTGCTGGTGCCCGGATTACATGAAACATAGGGTGTGAAAACACCACTGGAAATGCCAGGCACTAATCCAATGTGAGAGTTTTATAACTTTTATTTCCTCACACATTCACAGATACATAAATCATTAAAGGTTCACGTGTAATGAATGAGGAGAATGCAAACCAAATACAAGTAGACATCTAAAGGGCCTTGGTTCAGGTTGTTTTTGCTTTAATAATGACCTCTGCTCCTACCAAAAATGGAGCTCCCCCTGAAACAACCAGTTCTCCAACCTGAGTTACAAGCTCCAGGTCCCTTGAGAAAAACGGACTAGCCAAGAGGACTGTAAGGTCAGCCCAGATAAATGATGGGAATGAGAGTTTAATGAAAAGGTCTCTCACTCCTGCCACAGATGAGAGAGATGAATAAAGGAAGGGGCACAGAGCAAGAAGAAGCAGAACAGGGTGGGAATCGGGCTGGAATATGTCTCAGTAATTCAGTGGTGGAGTCTGACCCCTGATGCACAGAAAACTGTGTCTGAGGAAAAAGCTTTCCAATTGGAATGCATTTCCAAGCCTCAGAGCTTATAGTCTGTGGCTGCTTAACAAATCTCTGTCCATAATTCATAACATAGTTTGAATTCTAAATAAAATCTCAGTACTCTGCACATCTTAGATATGTATTAAGTCAATCAACTGCACTCAGTGAATCTTGCAGGGCACCTACTAAATGCAGAATATCATGTGTACAGGAGGGGAGTGGACACATCCCAGTCTCAGAAGCTCACAGTCTGGCAGGAAAGGCAAGACATGTCCAGCTTATTGTAAACCAAAGACTACAGGATGCAGAAGAAGGAACACAGGCTTCTCAGGTCTCTAGGGGAAGCTTCAGTGAGGTCTTATCTTAACTATAGTTTTGAAGTTCACATGTGATTTAAACAAACAAAAATGTTGTTTAACATTTAAACAAAACCCAACAATCCACATGGATGAAAGGGCAGGAGCAGAGTGAGTGAGAGGGGGATACATAACACATTATGGTAAGAGCTGAACAGGAAGGAAAGTGTATGAAGAGGGTGTGAAAGGGGACAAAATGGAGCAAGGGGGTTGACCAGACATGAGGAGAGAGTGGGGAATGTGAGAGCCAGCTGAGGGGAATCTTATAGGTGAGGTAGCTGGCGACACAACTCCCCAAGATTACTGCTCCCTGATGTTCACACCCTGTGTAATCTCCTCCCCTTTAGTATGGGCTGGACAGGACCCAGTGATTTGCTTCTAATGGACAGAATTTGGAGGTGATAGCATGTTAATTTTGTGAATAGGTTACAAAATAGTTTTGTGATTAGTTTACTTCTCACTCAGCCATAAAAAAGAATGAAATAATGCCATTTGCAGCAACATGGATGGACCTAGAGATGATCATGTGAAGCAAAGTAAGTCAGAAAGAGAAAGGCAAATACCAGATGATATCACTTATATATGGAATCTAAAATACGGCACAAAAGAATAGGTCTATGAAACAGAAACAGACTCACAGACATAGAGAACAGACTTGTGGTTGCCAAGAAGGGGGTGTGGGGGAGGGATGGACTGGGAGTTTGGGATGAGCAGATGCAAACTAGTATGTATGGGATCGATAAACAACAAGGTCCTACTGTATAGCACAGGGAACTATTGATATATTCAATATCCTGTGATAAACCATAATGGAGAAGAATATGAAAAAGAATATCTAGAGAAAGAGTCACTTTGATGTACAGCAGAAATTAACATAACATTGTAAATCAACTATACTTCAATAAAAGAAAAACAAAAAAACCTATAACCCCCAAATACGGCAACTTCCGTTTTGCCCCTCCCCTCTGTCTCTCTCTCTCTGTCTCTCTTTGTCTTTGTCTTGTTCTTGCTGCCATGTTGTGAGATGCACTGTTGAGAGATCTATACCGGGAGGAGCTGAGGGAAGACTCTGGCCAATAGCTTCTGAGGAACTGAGACCACACAAGGGACTGAGTTCTAACAGTAACTATGTGCATGAGCTGGGAAGCAGACCCTTCCCAGTGGAATCTTCAAATGACAATAGCATGGCAAGAGTAAGGGCAGAGCCACAGCCAGATTCCCTACCCACAGAAACTTTGAGATAATACATAGTGTTATATTAAGCTACTAACTTGTGGGGTAATTTGTTACTCAGCATTAGATGACCAATAAAAGGCAATGAGAATCATTAGATACTTCTCATCCGCTTATCCCTGAAACTTATAAAGCTATGTACGTGTAGTTATGAAAAAGAATATATGCATAGAAACATACACATATTTCAGTATAATAGACATATAGTTCTATACTATTATGTTATAAATTATAGTTATGTTATATACAGGGATATATATAGAGAGAGATAGATATATAGATATAGAAATATATAACATTTATTTACAGCTTACAACCTTGGGTTACTATTTTTTTCATATGAATATGTCTACAGTCCTCAAAACTGACATGCATTACACTCAGAGAGGTTAAGTAACATGTCAAAAGTCACACAGCTCATTAGTGGTAGAACTGGGGGTAGAAAACTTGTATCCTGACTCTTAAATCACACTTTTAATGTAGATATTGAAAAGGAGACTATAAAAACCATAGTAAAACCAGTACTGACACAAAGAAACAATGCCACCCCCACCATCAAATTATAAGCCTATGACTTAATTCCTTTTTCTTTCTTTCTTTTTTTTTTGTGTGTTTTTAAACAGCCTCCACATTCTTTCTGATGTTCACTAGCTATACACCCAGGGCCTGCCATCTGTGTTGCTTCCTTGAAAAAACTAAGGAGGAAGCCAGTGCTGGGTTCCTGGTTCCTGCCTCACAGGATGGATTCAAGGCCTAAGTAAGGGGATGCATGTGACCCACTGAGCACAGTGCTGGGCACTTGGGAAAAGCTCAATAACTGAGGGGTGTTATTATGAAGTGCTGACTCTGCCAGGCACTACCTGTTCAGCACCACAGACAGCTCCCGATCCTAAGGAATTTCCATCTTACTGAATGATGTGCTATTTGCAACAGTCATCTTAGTCACAGAGGAATCAGACAGGAGGATCCCTGACCTAGTCTGGAGGAGCAGCTGGGGTGGGAGCGGGGATGTCAAAAAATTCTTCTGTATAAGTTGAATCTTGACGAGAGCATAGCATTTGGCCAGACAAAGATAGGGGAAGGATATTTCAGGAAGAATAAGCTCCACATGCAAACATGGAGAAAAATAAGAGAGAATAAGACAGTTGGAGAGAGAGGGATGTGTGTGTGTGCAGTATTCATGTGTATTGAGTGCATGTGATATATAAATGATAAGAGGTAAAGACAGAGAGGTTGTCAGGGACCACACGATGAAGGGTCTTGTGTGTTGAACCGTGTTATTAGATTTCTATCTATTAAACTCTGTTCTTTTTTTTTTTTAAGATGTTGGGGGTAGGAGTTTATTAATTAGTTAATTTATTTTTGCTGTGTTGGGTCTTCGTTTCTGTGAGAGGGCTTTCTCTAGTTGTGGCAAGCAGGGGCCACTCTTCATCGCGGTGCGCAGGACCCTCGCTATCGCGGCCTCTCCCGCTGCGCAGCACAGGCTCCAGACGGGCAGGCTCAGTAGCCGTGGCTCACGGGCCCAGTTGCTCCGCGGCACGTGGGATCCCCCCAGACCAGGGCTCGAACCCGTGTCCCCTGCATTAGCAGGCAGACTCTCAACCACTGTGCCACCAGAGAAGCCCTATAAACTCTGTTCTTAATGGCCAACAGTCCAGACTAAAAATGTTCTAAAAATGAGTCTATGTGACTCTGTGACGATCATGAGAATGTTGGAGTTAATACTGTAATAGCCACAAGATTCTACAATTTTATTCTCTTTACCAAAATACACTTCAGTAAAAAGTCTTCACAGTACCTAGATCTATTCAGAAGTAGATTTAAACAACACTAGAACTAAAACAGTTCATTTATGCTTTCAAAATTTGAATGCTTATTATTTTTCCAGATCTGAGTATACAGCAATAAACAAACTAGATAAAAGTCATGCTATCAAGGAGCTTACATTCTCGTGAGAGTGGACAGACAATAAAAGGACAAATGTGTAACATGTCAGAAGGAGAGAAGTGCGATGAAGATAAATAAAGCAGAGCAAGGAGGTAGGGATGCCCTGGGGTGGGGTGAGGGCATAGTTCTATATAGGTGGTCAGAAAACGCCTTCCTAATTTGACGACATTTAAGGAGACTTGAAGGAAATAAGGAAGAGGCCATGCAGCCACCTGGTGGAAGAGTAATCTAGGAAGAAGGAACAGCAGGTGCAAATGTCCTGAGGTAAGAATATGTTTGCCAGGTTTGGGGAAGATCAAGGAGGGAGGATGCAGGATGAGATGAGTAGATGAGTAGAAGAGATGTTATGAAAGGAAGGGCAAAAAGAAAAAAAAATAACATCAAAACATGGGATGGAGTTGGCACCAATCTCAAAAGGCCATTCTAGATTTGGTAAAGACTTTTTATTTTTAAATTCTAAGTAATATGGGAAGTCAAAAGAAGGTTTTGAGTAATGACACCATCTGATTTATGTTCTAAATGAGGAGTAGGCAGTCTTTTTCTGTAAAGGGAAAGATAATATTTTAGGCTTTGCAGCCATAAGGTACCTGTTACAGCTACTCAACTCTGTCCTTGTAGTGTGAGTAGCCACAGACAATAAATGAATGAGTGTGGCTGTGTTCCAATAAAACTTTGTTTATAAAAGCAGGTTTCAGGCCTGATTTGGCCCATGGTGAGTATGACTCCTGTTCTAAAAGCATCACTATGACTCCTTTCATAGAAGTCATCCAATCCAACCCACTCAGTTCATAGATGGCAAAACTGAATTTCAAAGACATTGACTTATTTTCCCAAGATCGCACAGCAAAATGATTGGCAGGGCTGAAATCAGAGCCCAGGGCTTGTGACTCCAAGTGCAGTGCCCTTTCCACTGCAACATGCCACCTTAAAAAAATAGTGAAAGAAAATAAAAGAGAGAAAAAGCCTGCTTTTCATGTTGTCTAACTGCTCTGCTGACCCAGGAACAATTTTATGTAAGTTCTCAGTGAATTGAGCACAACATAAAATATATCTTTCCTTCTGAGCCCACAGGACAAGCAAATTCCCCTTGGAGGAGAAGGCAGAACTCACAATGGCATAGGATATGTTTATGCCCAATTAAGCATCCCAGCAGGGCGGGCAAACCAATTAGACTGAGATTCAAAAAGGATCCTGGATGGAAGGCATGGGGTGGCTGCAGCAAGGCTCATCCCACTAGGGGAGCGGAGGGTGGGAGGGCGGGTGAAGACAGTGGCAGAGGATGGATGGAGACTGGATCCAGGGTCACAGGATTTAGGATGAGGGTACAGAGAAAACCACAAGCCCAATGCTCTCATTTCAGAGCACTGCTTTTATAGTAATACTCCCTTGTCCCCTTGGCTAACCCTCTGTTTCCTAGACACACACACACACACACACACACTCAATGACACATTGAGAATGAGGTTGCACTGAAGAAAAGATTGTGAGACAGGCAGGAGAACTGGCTCTGTGCCCTTGTGAAGGTGTGTGTTTACTCTCCTGTGAAAAAAGTTGGTAGTATTAGATGATCTTCAGCTTTGTATCTCTCAGCCAGGGCCCCAGGAGATAGAAATCTTCGGTTAAAACCTGACCCTGCCATCAATTAGCTGTGAAATCGTCATGAGCTTGCTTATACTCCAAAAAAATGTAGATGTAATCTAGGGGAAGCATATCTACCTTAGAGGGGTGGGTTTAGGTTTATATTAAATCACGGAGCACAGTATCTAGAACATAAAAACCCTGAATAAAGGTAGTGTTAAATTTATTATCTATATTACCATTGTTGTCATGGTCATAGGAGGGGCTCCAATGGGAAGGTGGGGAATAGTGGATGATGGATGGTGGGTAGAAGACAAGAGGAAACAATCCTGCTCTTTTTAAAGCTATCAGTAGGTAGAACTTTTGTGGAGGGATTTGATTCCTGATTCCCGTGAAGTATGATAAAAGTACTGACTGCATTTAAGAAATGGACTGACAGTTTATAAACTTCCTCCTACTCTATCTCCTCATATATGCGATGAAGACTAAAAACATGCATCTCCCAGATTGTTCTGAGAGTTAAATGAAATAATGGCTAGAAAACCTCTTTGTAAACTGCAACAGGGTATGGACAATTGTAAGTTGTTGTTTATTATTATTATTTAGTATTATTATTATATCTATATTAATATTATTATCATATCTATATATTAATATATAAATAATATATATTATTTAATATTATTATGATGATATTTAATATTATTTGCATAGGGCACAGTTATAACGATATTATTATTCCTTAAAATGTTTGCTTTTGTTTCATCATGTGTAAAATGGGGGATCACAATTTCTACTTCTCAGGGTTATGAGAACATCTCCAGTAGTGTTGGGTCCTTAGTAAGTGCTGGATAAATGTGAGTTTCTTCCATTGTTTCCTAGATAATCAAAGTTACGAATTACCTCTAAGGAAGTGAAGGGTTGCTTTACTCTTCTTTATGAAACATGTTTTGCAGCTTTTTTAAAAAATTGAATCTGATTGCATAGCAGAAACCAACTGGAGGTGGTTTTCAAAAACACACCTATTGTATAGACTTCAAAAAATAGAACAATTGAAAAATAAAGGGAGGAAAACAAAGTGAATTTGGAGTTAAAATTAGCATGCAAAAGCAATCCTATAAAGTCCTGAACACTTGATAGAAGTGGACAACAAACGTCTCTGAGCTTCCTTGCAGCCAAAGGAAAAAGGGAATCACAGACCAAAGAGCCACACAATCAAGAAGAAAACAGAGCAGCTGTTGTTCAAAGTTGTTGGAGATACAGAGAGTTCCTGGATGCTGTGATAAGATACAAACATCTCCTATGGTTTCTCATAAAGAGATGGATGTAGTTGATGCCGGTGGGGAATGTCCTCACTGTCAATGTTTGATTGGCTCAATGTAGCCTAATGCATATGATGAAGCACCACTTGGTAATGCAACTCCATGAGAGACAAACATTACTGTTTAAACAGGAAGCACTACAGTGATCTGACTTAATTCAAGGATACATTTTAGAATATTTTATAGACATTGTATCCTCAATAAATATTTGCCGAAAGCATAACTGATTAAGGTTACAGGATGTTTGCATTTGTTTATTCCTGGGTGGCTTATTCCGTTGGTTGCATTTATTTGGAAGTGAAATAAAAATAAGCCGCTGAATGTCTGGGGCTGGGGGCTGAGGAGGATCTGGGACCACTTCCATTACTGTTAGCAGAAAATTATCCCCAGAGATGAACAAGGGAAATCATAGAGGAAGGGACTGAGGAGGTGAAGTCATTGAGCCGAGAGAGAGACAGAGAGAGAGAGAGAGACAGACAGACAGACAGACAGAGGGAGAGAGAGAGGGGGATTGAGAGAGAGAGAGAGAGAAAGAGAGAGAGAGAGAGAGAAAGAAAGAGAGAGAGAGAAGGAGAGAGAGAGCATTTCTCTTGCCTGCTGTTCCCAGCCTCTCCCCACATGTTCCCCAGCCAGCTCAGGGAAAGGTGAACGCAAGGGCACATGTGAAGTGGCAATGGTGCATCTTAACAAGTATGGTGTCCTCAACAAATCCCCTGCCTGTCTCCATGCCTCAGAACATAAGTGAGAAAGCAGCTGAGGAATCCCAGCATCCAAGTGGTTCTCCAGGGTAATTTAGCTCTAGAAGGGTAAGGAGAGGAAAAGCAGAAAACAAAGGAACAAACAACCAAAAAGAGCTGTCTCTGAAAATGTGATTATGAATAGTGTTGTTTTAATTACAAGTAAAGACACTGACTTAACTATAGAGAAAATAATCTTTGCTTACAATTTGTATATAAGTCTTTCTATTTTCCAAAGTGTGTTCATTTAAGTAATGACCTTTTTATTTTTCTACCAACCCTAGTAGCAGTTCTAAAGGCTCTTATGGGAATAAAGTTCAGAGAAATGGGAGCAACTAATCCAGGGTAAGCATCCTGGAATTGGGCTACATGCTTCTCATTGAGTGGAAACTGGAAAGGGAAAAACAGCAACACAACAAGTACACTTGAATGGCCCAGGTTTGATAGAAATGGACCATCTCCAGAAAAGCAAGTGGGATCCTTCGTGGAGCACTGTTACTGAGGACAGGGACCTCCATGGGGGTTATGGGAATTCATCACGGGGAAAGCAGCTTAGAATGTTCTTGCTTTATTTTACTCGGAGCAGACAGAGTTTCCTCAGATACCCTCAGTCACCTGAGCTACCTCGCTGCCATACAGAATCCAAAACATCAGAATGAGGATGAAAGGGGTTTTGGAACAACCATCCAAGGACGTTGCTATCATTTCACAAATGAGGAAATTGAGACTCAGAGAGAGAAATGGACTTGCCCAAGGCCTCAGAACCTTTGATGGCAAGAGGGACTAAAATCTGGGTTCCTGATCTCAGGTTCAGTGTCCTCTATCCTGATCCGCTGTCCCATCCCATTATCTCAGCACTGTGGGGTCTGTACTGCACTTGGTCCTTTACAAAGCTCTGTCATCATATACATTATCCTCTCAATAACCTGGAAGTGGGGGGCATTTCCATCCCCATCACAAGTGGGGGAAACTGAGGTCCAGGGCAGTGAAGACCACATGACAAATCCATGTCAGAGCTGGGACAGAAACTCAGCTTCCATGATTCTCTGCCTGGGCTCTTCCTTGCTTCTTCCTGCCCCCTCATCCTCTGCCTACTCTGGCGTCACCAGGCCAGTGGAGGACAGGTGTTAACTGTCCCAAACTGCCTTGTCGGGAGCACCCGCGACGCTCTGCAGAAGAACAAAATATGGCATATCGAGAAAAAGCAAATGATCCACTGAGCACCTGATAAAGCGGCACAAAACAGGTCCTTTCCTGACATTGTGGCAGTGTGGGAGGAGCTCAGAGTTTACAGCCAGAAAGGCCTGGCTTTGAATCCCAGCATAAAGCCACTCATTAGCTGAGTGATCCTATGCAGATTGCTCAGTCTCTCTGAGCTTTCTTTATCAGTACAATAGGAATCCTAGTACTCACCTTGCAGCGTTACTGGAAGGATTAAGCATAATGAATGCAATTAATCTGGCAGTAGTAGCTACTCAATAAGTGTGAGTTATTTATCCTTTGGCAAGGCATTCTAAAAGGGGAGTTTGTCTCATAACACATAACTTTTAATGGATATTTTAAATGATCTTAATATGTCCATGAGCTCTAGGGATTACACAAACTGCATATAAATAAAATATTTAAAATTCTGTTTACTCGATTTGTCTCTCTGCTTATTTCCAAAACATCTATTGTGAAAGCATGAGTCATAACTAAATATAGATTAATAAAAGTTTGGAGCAGCAATTATTTTCCAATTGTCATAAATCCCATTAAACATTGCAGTTAGATGAATTTTCTTTTTCAGATCACAAAATTTGAAAGCTCCAAGGGACCACAGAGAACATCTTGGTATTGCCTTCGATCTTTAGATGGAAATATGGAAACTCTGAGAGGGGAGATCATTTTCCCAGGGACACACAGCTATCAGTAGCTGGTTTTAAAATCCAAGTCTTGCACATGCTCATTTCCCTCTGCCACAGCACATCTTTCTAGGAGAAAAACGAGCAAACTTCTTCCCTAGAAAGTAATACTGCATTTAATTGCCAATTTTTTTCTCGTTAAAATATTTTAGGATTAGCAAGTATGCTGTCATCTGAGAGCCTCCCCCAAATTTGCATTCCCAGCTAGGTCCTTCTTTTGTTTCCCTATAGAGAAAGCTTTCCTGTCCCTGCTTAAACTCATTAAGAAATACCTTTTTCTTCAATCCAATCAACACACATTCACTGAATTTCTGGTCTTATACCAGGAATTTGGGGTCTAAAGCAATCCTTTACTTAAATGTATCAAAGTTCTTAAGAATGATTTAACTCAGGGGTCGACAAACTATGGCCCACAGACCGATTTTGTCCCTCTGACTGTTGTGGAAATAAATTTTTATTGGAACACAGTCTCACTCATTTGTTTACATATTATCTATGGCTGCTTCTGCACTATAATCTCAGGGTTTAATAGTTGCAACAGAGACCATAGGGCCCATGAAGTATAAAATATGTACTATCGGGTCCTATACAGAAAAAGTTGGTTGATCCTGATTTAACCCATTGAGCTGGCCAGTCAAATAATGTATTTTAAGGAAATAATAAAAATGCCAGATCAAAGATTTATAGATTGAGCTACTCAATAGAGATAGATAGATCATTAAATTCTGTGTGTTTTTAAAAATTCCTTTGCCCTAAAAATATTTTAAAAACATTGGGCAAAAGAAAATTAGAAAATGAGGATGTTTCCCACACAGCCTGCTTGAATCTCTTTTAAAGCCTAAATAACAAAGTCATTATTTACATACAAATTAGAAGGAACTGATTTTCTTAAAAATGCCCAGATCACACCTGAGTTAAGAAAATAAACACGCTTCAAGTGGAATTTATGATTTGATGATTAAACAAGGTAATTGACTTAATATACACAATGATGAAAAAAATACCTTCTGGGGGGGCCTAAGGCATTCTCAGAGGTATTTGATTGCCCAAGCACTGAACGAAGAAGGAAGATACCGCCAATTTTCCTAGTTGGTGGAATGTGATGAGTTGTAACGCCATGAAAACCTGGCTCCAATGGCTAGAACTGCAATGACCAGGAAGAACTGACAGCAAGATAAAGTCCCACTCAATATAGCAAGCTTTTTTCTGATTGTCAGAATGAATCAGGATAGAACAGGGAGGAAGGAGCCCTTGTCTAAAGATATCAAAGCAGAGTCTGAGTAACTGATTGACAGAGATGCTTACAGAAGGGATTCAGAACCCGCACGGTCACTGCAGTGTTGCTATTGCTGTCTTTACCCACTCGGAGACCCTACGTGTTTCAGGAAAGAACATGAGCTGTCTTCTGAGTGCCCAGGTGAACTGAAAATGTTTCCTTGCAATCCTTGACAGCTATACTGGTCTCACACAGACACCAAGATGAACTACAGTTATGGAAGAGATTACCTATTTATTTATTTTTTTACCTCTGAGTTAGTTGGATGACACTCCAAAACACACTGAGAGACGTCAGTCCCGTGCTCTATCCCATGGCTACCCCCAGACTCTGAATTTTCATTTTATTTTTTCTCCTAAAGCACCTAAATACGGTTCCTCTCCATCACATGATCCTTCAGTTCCTCTTTTTTGTGTGCCCATAAATGACGAGCAAGTGTTATTTTTCTTGGGCATAAAGGTATTTTAATGGCCATAGGCTACGAAAGTCACTGCCAATCAACCACTCTTCTGCAAGTTCACTTTACTTTCCAGAAGAGCCTAGCTCCCTCTCTCTCCTACACAGATGCTTATCCACCTAAATCCATAGACTCAGCCACAAACAATATCTCTTTTCTAACACTGGACAGGCTTGATTTTTCAGATCCATATGCCTAAGCGTAAATATATATTCGGCACCGAATATGGACCAGGTGCTTTGTATTAAAGCACAAGCACCCTGGGAGGTGGTTATAATCATCCCCATTTTACAGATGAGGAAGCTCAGATTCAAAAACCCAACCAGGTTTAACTCTGTCACACTATGTGCACACCAGATGTGATTTATGATTACTTGCAACCCAATATTCTGTCTAGCAAGCTAATTGCTTGTTATGACTTTATATGAACTATTCTTAAACTAGCTTGTACTTCTTACTCACCTCTTGCATTTTCAGTGAGGGACTGCCAACATTTTGGCCTCCTTAAAGGCTAACATTGGGTCTAGAAGAATGAAGACTGGCCTTCGAGCAAAGGCATCATAAACCTACCGTCTACTCTACCATAATAAGCTGGGCTACCTTAGACACATGATTCCTCTTTGGATTTCACTTTTCCCATCTGTAAAATGGACAGTTGGGTCAGACGACTGGCTTTCAGACTTTTGTTTAGACATGAAACATTTGATTCACAAATTCATTCTTTCAAATAAGTTTTTGTTTGTTTGTTTTAGAGGATTTACCATGATTCTCTATTTTAGGTGCTAGGGCTCCAGAAGTGAACAATACAAAGAACTTGCATTTTTCTGGGAAAAACACAAATAATAATTTTCTAATAAATGTTTTGCAAAATAGGTAAATTTGATATAAGGAGAGCTTCTCCAGGAATGGGGATGATTGCAGAATCCTATCTCTCCCCTCACCACCACCCCCCTTCAGGCTAAGCTCAGAGCCCAATTTGAAAACTCAAGACTCAGATTCTATCTGTGCTTTGTGAAACGGGATCCATGAGCCACCTGCACCAGAATTTGGTGGGAATCCATGTTAAAATACAGAAACAACAGCTCATTCAAACTTAGCAAAGAGTCTCAGCCTCTGGCTTTCTAACAAGCTCCCAGGGGACCCCTCTATAGAGCAAAATTGAGAACCTCGGGACTGAAGGGCTCTGACGTTTCCCCTTCTCTGGACAATCTTCCCATCATTCCCTCCTAGTAAACTCTTTCCCTACCTACGAGGTCTCAGCTGAAGGTCACTTCTACAGGAAACTTTCCCCATCTCCCCAGCCAGCTCTGGTCCCCCAGACCACTGAACTCAAGTGGCAAACGTGGACATGTGTGATGATTTATTGTCATCCCCTCCTCTCGACAGTAACCTACATGGGGCAGGGACTATATTCTATATTCTACCGGAACCTTAAAGTGCCCAAATAAATAATTCTTAAATAAGTCAAGGCAGTACAAGTTTGTGAATATATTTTCTCTCCTTTCCAGCATTAAGAAACTCATGTTTTTGAAGTACCCTCGGCAATCAGGTTGTTTCACTGTCTGGCACGTTACCTTAGGGCTCTGTTTCCAAATTACCCAAGTCTTCTGTGACTTCCTGTTTCTATTTCTTACTGCACCCTGTTCCATGCGTAGGCAGAGGTGGCAATTTAAACCTCAGAAGTGAGGAATTTTGGAATTAATCTTCAACACCTTAGTGGTTTCATTTTTCCCTTTTCCAATCAGTAGCACATCTACTAAGTCCAGAGATCTGCAGGAAAGGACTCTTATGGGATTAAATAAAATGAGGTTCTTAGCCAAAACACATGGAGGTGCAAACGCCGCCCACCTGACTCCCCTGCTTCCACCTCGACAACTCTGTGATTCCTGCTCAAGATCACAGCCAGAATTCTCTTCTCAAAATGTGGACTGGTTCATGATGCCGCCTCCACCTTGTTGGGAAGCCATCAATGAGCCCTCACTGTCTACAAAATAAATAGGAAACTCTCTGAATTCCTATTCAAGAGTCCTCATGACCAGAGTTAAACTTGAAAGTCTCAGCTCCTTCTATTACCCTATCCTTACTCCAGTCAAACTGAACTGCTCTGTGGACCCATTCCTAACTAATATCATTTCCTTATATTTTTCTTTTCTTTTAAATTTTTTTCATTTTTTACTGAAATACAGTTCATTTACAACGATTTAGGTGCACAACAAAGTGATTCAGTTATACATACATATACATACACATACATATACATACATATACACATACATGCATATACATATACATACATATACATATACATACATATACATATATATACACACACATATATACACTCTTTTTCAGATTCTTTTCCATTATAGGTTATTAAAAGATACTGAGTAGAGTTCCCTGTGCTATGCAGTAGATCCTTGCTGTCTACCTATTTTATATACAGTAGCGTGTATCTGTTAATCCCACATTCCTAATTTATCCCTCCCCACCCCTTACATTTTTATGAACATTCCAGACACCAGCCACCACCTAAACATAGCCCAGACCTCTTAATTCTAAGCGGAATGCCTTCCATGCCTACTTAATTCACCAGCTTCTTCTTGATTCCTAATCTCCCCCTGGCCCTGGCCAGTACACAGCTTTATTTATTTATTTATTTTTGTGGTACGTGGGCCTCTCACTGCTGTGGCCTCTCCCGCTGCGGAGCACAGGCTCTGGACGTGCAGGCTCTGCGGCCATGGCTCACGGGCCCAGCCGCTCCATAACATGTGGGATCTTCCCGGACTGGGGCACGAACCCATGTCCCCTGCATCGGCAGGTGGACTCTCAACCACTGTGCCACCAGGGAAACCCTACACAGCTTTATTTTTTATTAAGCTCCATCAAGTATACAAACCCACTCTTACATCCAGGCTTTCCTACCTTCATGTAGTATTTTCTGCTGGAAAAATGATTCCCCTACTTCACCTGGTTCCTTCTTACTCACCAACAGAGAGCACGTTGCACTTCTCAATCAAAGTGTATATTACCCTGTACTACAATTACCTGTTTACGTCTTTCTGTCCCTGCTCCATGATGCTTTCTGCCTGAGAACGGGAAGAAGCTAGCTTGTTCAGGCTATTCTTAGCACTTATCTTAAGACCTGGCATATGGTAGGTTCTGAAATAATTGAGGTGATTCCATGAATTCCCATCTATTCATTCACTCACTCAACCAGTATTTTTTGAGCACCTATATGTTCGATGTACTTTCTAAATGCAGGAGATAAAGCAGTGAAAAGAACAGGCAAACTATTAAGCTCACATTCTAGTAGGAGACTCAATCAATAAATGAAGCAATGCATATGCAATAAAATGCCAGACCACGGTAAGTCTCATAGAAAAATGAAGCAAGCTAAGAGGACAGAAAATGACACAGGTAAAGGGGGCTCACTTTTGTATGGGGGCACTGGAAACTCCTCTAATGAAGAGAAATAGGACCAGAGACCCAAATGAGGTAAAGGAGACTTAGATCTGTTTCAGGCAAAGCGAAAAGCAAAGGCAAAATACCCAGTGCTGAGAGTGAACTTAGAGTATTTGAAAAATGACAAGACGGCCAGTTTGGAGAGGGAGGGACAGGTGGCAGGGCCTGCACAGAGTCAGTCCTAGTGGACCAAGATGAGGGTTATGGATTTTCCATTAGGAGTAATGAAAAGCCACTGGACAAGTCTGAGAAGGGTGATAGGATTCGAGTTAAGTTTCAGAAAGATCACTCTGGCTGGTTTGTGGATGAGAGCTGAAGATGGAAAATGACACAGCTGGAAGCAGGGGTGCCACCAGGTGGCCACTGCAGTGGTCCAGTGGAAGCTGACAGTGGCCTGGATGAAGGTAGCAGTGGTCAAGATACAATAAAACTGGAGATGTATTTTGTAAGTAAAATGTATAGGATTTGCTGATATAGGGGTGTGAAGAAAAGAACCATGGATGCTCTGGGTTTGGAGTAGAAATAATGGGGTTGATAGTGATGTCATTAGACAAAAATGGAAACATTGGTAGAGGAGCACATTTGAAAAGAGAAACCAAGAATTCTGACTTTGATGGGACACATTTAAGAAGGCTATTAAACGGTTGGGTATATGAGTCTGAGCTCAGGGAGAGGTCTAGGCTGGGAATATAAATGTGAATCATCGGGAGAGACTCTATAAAGCCTCGAGAACAGATAAGAACAGATGAGATCATCAGAACATGGACACAGGAAAGGGGTCCAAAGGCTGAGACCCCAAGTGCTCTAATACCTAGAGATCGGAAAGAGAAGGATCCAGCAAAGGCACTGAGAAGGTGATCCAAGCGAATAAGGAGGAGCAATGGGAGAGAAGTTGAGTAAACACCGTGATTTAATTAACGTAAAATTGAATCTCTCTACCATAGCTCACATGACCTGGAATCTGCTTACCTCTCTAACTTCACCTTCTACCATTCTTCTCCCATTAACTGCACTGCTGACCTCTGTGGCCTTCCTCAGATCGGCCTGGACGCTTTGGCCCTCAGTGCCTCTGTAGCCTGCACGGGGCACACTTCCCTCAGATGTCCACAGTGCTGCCCTAGCCACCAGCTCAGAGAGGCAATCTCTGACCGCCAAAGCTAAACTAGCCCCCATCCCATTACCTGATTTTCATTTATTTAGGACAAGTGTGTCATATCTGCAATTTTGTTTTTTTTAAAGAAGATGTTGGGGGTAGGAGTTTATTAACTTATGTATTTATTTTTGCTGTGTTGGGTCTTCGTTTCTGTGCGAGGGCTTTCTCTAGTTGTGGCGAGCGGGGCGCTCACTATCGCGGTCTCTCTTGTTGCGGAGCACAGGCTCCAGACGTGCAGGCTCAGTAGTTGTGGCGAGCGGGCCTAGTTGCTCTGTGGCATGTGGGATCCTCCCAGACCAGGGCTCGAACCCGTGTCCCCTGCATTAGCAGGCAGATCCTCAACCACTGTGCCACCAGGGAAGCCCTATCTGCAATTATTTTATCCATTTGTTTACACTTTGTTATCTTCCTCTATATACTGTCCAGGTCCAGCCCTTTTCCCCACTACAACATAAACTCCAGGAGGACAAACACATTGTCTTATTCATCGGATGGTTCACTGCATGAGCCTATTAACCCTGCCCAGCACTTATAAGGTGCTCAATAAATATTTGTTAAACCCAAAGAATTCACCTGTCCAAATGCCATCCATTAAGATCAAAATAAAATCCTACTTCACTTATGGAAACTTCCCTAACACCTCCATCTCAAAGCAGAATGTGAGAGACGGTAACATACAGCAGAAAGAGGACAGGCCTGGAAATCAAGTCAGAATGGGGTTCAAGTTCCAGCTCTGCTTCTAATCAGCTGGGTGGCTTTTCACCCATCATGTAAATTCTCTGGGCTAATTTCCTGCACAGTGGGGATGATAAAGGCCCTTCTTCCCCAAGTTTCCTGTTGGAGATAATAGATGTAAAGGGTTGGCCATATAGAGGGCTCATAAATGGTGAGTATTATCTTATAATCATTGTCCTTCCCTCCCCTGCTTTCCCAATGCAGGTACCTAAACCTCTCATGACCCTGGATTACAAGTCTTTTGCATTTGGGGTTTGTCCCCATAAAACACCGTGTGATGATCAATACCAGTGCAACTCTGTCTGAGTGCAGTGACTTGCCATTTTCTAGATTCCTTGTAAATGCTTGCGGAATGATTCACCCTCCCCTTCCTTAGGGGCATGAAGCATTTTTAGCCTGAGTTTCTTCCACTTCATATTTACTAGTGTCTTATCCCGTCCAGTACTTGCATTGGGATTGTGGGAGTTTGCCCATATAATCCCCTGCTGGACACTCTTACTTCATGGTTTCTTTCCAATTTTTTAAATTCTTTCTCCCCTCCCCCTTTTTAAGCTAACATTTATACAGTGCCTTCCAGTTTGCAAAGTACCTTTCAAACACCTGAGTTTAATCCTCAAGGCCACCCTATGTGTTGCGATTTTTATTTGCTCCATTTTTTAAATGCTGAACCTGAAGCTCCACAGGTATGTGACTTTGAACACTCTGCTCTCTACACTTTGCCACACTAACCACTCATCCATCCAATTTTTCATTTACTCACGCATGCATACATTCACTCAGCCAATATTTATTAGTCCCAGACACTGTGCTAAGCACTTGAGATCTATCAAGGGACAAAACACTCACAGATCTTTCCCCTTTGAAACTTCTTTTCTAGTAGGAAGAGACAGACCAAAAAATGTAAATAGTTTAAGCAAGTAAAATAAAAAATGATAAATACTATGGAAAAAAAAAAGTAAGGTGGAACAGGGTAAGGGAGAGGGGAAGTGCTGGCAGAAGGGGGGGCGGTTTCAAATAGGATGGTCAAGGTCAAGGTCACTGATAAAAGACCTGCAGGAGGTGGGGCGTGAACTATGTAGATTTCCAAGCAGAGGAGACACCAGGAGAGCTGGTGACTGCAGAGGAATGAGTGAGGGGCAGGGCGTAACAGCAGGTAATGTCAGGGAGAGAGGGTCTGGGTCTGACCATGGAAGACCTTGGTGAGTACTGTGATGTGATGATGTTGGGTTTTATCCTGAAATAAGTGGGGAGCTATTGCAGGTCAGAGCTAAATAACTGGCATCATCTAACTTACATTTCACTCAGTGTTAATAGGAACATGGTAGAGCAAGGGGAGAAGCAGGCGGATCATAAAGGAGGCTTGTGCCATCATCCAGAAGAGAGAGAACAGTAGCTTGAACCAGGGAGGAACAGGAAAGGGGACAAGCAATGGTCAGGCTCTGGGTTTATATTTTCAAGTTAGTAAACATAGGGTTTCCTAAGAAATTAGATGAGAGGTGTTAGAGAACAAGGGGAATCAAGGAAGAGCAAATGGCTTTTGGCTTGGGCAACTGGAACTATGGATCTTTCATGAACTGATATGGGAAAAGCTATGGGTAAGATAGATTTGGCTAGTGGTGGGGAGGGGCAGTCAGAAGTACAGGTTTGGACCTGATACATTTGAGACATCTACCCAAAATACGGGTGAGAGGTCCAGTGTGCAGCTGTGTATACAATCTGCATTTGAGAGGGAGTTGAGCAGGAAATATTAGTGATTCGCCCCACTCACTTTCAGAAATAATCTGAGTGAAGATTTATTCAACTAACCAATATGTGCCCACTATTCACTAGGAACCACGCTAGAGATGGGTGTTCATATGTCTGGGAGAAAACGGACATAGTTCCTGCCTTGCAGTGTTTACAGTCAATCAGGAAAACAGAGTCAGTATAAGAAATAAATAATTATGATTATTAATTACATTACGATATGATAAGGTCTTTGGCAGAGCAAGTACAGGAAGTAATGGTATTACGTAGCTGTGGCATCTGACCTAATCGAGGGGTTTTCCTGAAAGCTTCTTGGAGGAAGTGAAAAGTAAGATGATACCTGCAGAAATATTTAGGCCGAAGCACAGGAACACGAGGAGTATTTCAGGCAGAGGGAAGAGCCCAGAGGTAAGAGAGAACATGGAGTATATGAAGGAATAAGAAAACTTTAGAGGGGATCAGGTAGGTGTAGGGTGGAGGGGTTGGTGGACGTGGTGAAAGAGGATGCTAGAAAAATGGATGATGGGCAGATTATAAAGGGATTCATCCAGAGGACGATGAAGAGGAGAATCACATAATAAGAGGGCGGATTTAGAAAGTTTAGAAGGAGCTTTCTCTGGCTACAGATTCCCCTTCAAAGGGAAAGTCTGTGAGATGTTTAGCAAAAGGATTTTGTTCATGCCAGTTGTTGGCAGAAGCTCTCTGATGGCTACTCAAGACTCCATTTACCTAGGGAAGGGAGGAATGGAGGGAGGGAGGGAGGGAGAACAAGAGATCCCACTGGAAGGCCAGGATGTGGAGTTACTGTGGGAAGCTCAGGACCAGTCTTTCTTATGCATTAACTGAAGCTAAACCCAAGCCTCCTGGGTTTGAGCAGAATGTGAGCAGGCAGATTGGGCACGATGGGAACTGGGGACTGCCGCCACCAGAAGCCTCACACCTGGCAGGAGGGGACGGGTGCTGGGACAACCTCCTTATGAACCACGTCACTGAAAACCTGCGAGGGGGAGAAGAGGGACTGCTCACCAATGAGACAGATTCCAGGAGAAATCATGAGGTGAGACTTATGGATTTTCACCCATTCATTCAACCTGTGGACACCAGCTGCTGAGGGTGACATGAAGCGGCTGACATGATATTAAGATAGCATTTGCCAGGAACACAAGGGTCTACAAACCCTGCCTTAGATCAGGATCTCTTCCCAGAGACACAGCCTCTGTCACCAGTGGTGCTTCTATTCTCAACGCAACTGAATTCAGCTGGTCCCCCATGTTGAAAGTTGTTTCTGAGCCAGATCAACGTCAACAGCCTTGAACCAAAGCTGATCTGAGGGCCTCCTTTCCCCACCTCTACTCCACAGCTGAACGCAGTCTAGAGCTTCCCATTCCATTTCAAGAACAGGATGTACGTGCCATGGCAAAGCAGAAGGGAGCACAAGAGGCCATTTCCCAGAACAGGCTGATCTCTCCTCTGAGGCTCCACCCTGGAACACACCAATCAAAGTCCAATCAAAGTCCATGACTTTGACCAATCCTGGGTGAAGGGAAGGGGACAGGTGGGAACTTCTTCTCAGGCTGGTCCAGCTGGTGCCCAATGTGACTCGCCCAGCAAGTTCTCTGCTGGGTGCTGGGGACCTAACGGTTAACAAGATGAACGCTCCCTTTCAAGGAATTCAATCCAGTGGAGAAAACTTAAACTCTAAGCTCTGTAACGTCAGGGAAAACCAGGAGTTCTCTATTTAGTGCATCATCCCCAGAGCTTAGCCTGTGCAGACCCTCAGTATTAGTACTTACGGAATATGGCGCACTCTAAACTGGGGAGAAGGGTGAATGGGAATTCATACTGGGAAATCATATGGTGTCTTCTGGAGGTGGCGGCAGTGGAGATGGTACCTTCAGCAGATATGAATGTGTAGCACTGGTGGGTGAGCAAAGGGATGGATGGGTGGATAGGGTCACAGAGATGCCCCAAATTATTTACAGTCTGGGAACTCAAGTGCCTCGCGTTCTGGGATAGAAATCACTCAGTTCACTCTTTGAGAGCTGCCTGAGGGATACCCAAATGCCTGAAGCATTTGTGTCCAGAAGTCCACACACTGTAGGAGAGGTGATGTCATGAGATGAAACGGAAGAGCCCCTACCATGCATGCTGGACACTCACAGCATCACCCATGAAGTATTATGGCCAAAAGGATGTATCCTGTCTCTAATCAAGAGTCTAGACCCAACCTCCAGTTTACAGGAAATATAGGGGACAGGGGGTAGGTTAAAGAACACCACATAAAAACAATCAGACAAATCCAGAATGGAAACACTCTATAAGTATTGCTCTGGAGTCTTCACAAAGTCAGTGTCATTAAAAAATAATAAATAAAGGCTGCGATGGATGGTTTTGGATTAAAAAAAAAAAGCAATGTATGAACTTTGATTGGATCCTAGAAAGGAAAGAAAAAAATAGCAATGAAAGAGTCTTGGAGAATACTGAGACTATTTGAATAAATATATACTATTTATTAGACTGTATTATGGAACTATTGTTAATTTTCTATGGGGTTTTAATAGTATGATTCTTTATTTGCTATGAAATGTATGCATTTATTATTTATAGGAGGATGTATTATTTATATGAATAGATTTATTTATTTATTATTTATGCACACGCTTATTCTTAGAAGAAGCATGCCAAAATACTGCGGTGGGGGATGTGATGGCTGCATTTCTTTTATTTCAGAGAAGGAGAGAGAGAACAAAGAGAGAGAAAGCAGATGCAGCCAACATGAATGATTTTCAAATCTAGGTAGAGTAGATACAAAACAGAAACAGATTCACACACACAGAAAACAAACTTCTGGTTACCAGAGGGGAAGGGAGAGAAGGATAAATTAGGAGTATGGGATTAACAGATACACATCACTATATGCAAAATAGGTAAACAACAAGGATTTACTGTAGAGCACAGGGAACTATAGTCAATATGTTGTAATAACCTATAATGGAAAAGAGTCTGACAGAGAATATATACACATATATAAAACTGAATCACTTTGCTGTACAGCTGAAACTGACACAACATTGTAAATCAACTCTTGTCCAATAAAAAAATTTAAAAATAAATAATTTTAAAAAGCGTATATATAGCTGTTGATTTTCCTTTCCATTTTAAAAACTTTTCAAAATTTACTTTTGTTTGAAATATTTCAAAAATATATATTAAAATTAAAATTTGGGGGAAGTTATTTTTGAAGACAATTGAATAGAATATTACACTGTGCTACATATTAAATATACATGTATACATGTGTATATGTGTATGCATGTGTGTGTGTAGATAGATAGATAGGGAGAGTACTTCAAAGTGGCATCTTGTTGGGTGTGCTGATCTGGGGCATCCATGTTGAACTGAGTGTGTCAATGCTGAATTCTTAGAAGCAGATGAAAGCATTCTCTCCCAGAATACTGTGGAACACTCCTCAAGGGTCCCACCTGCAAGTCCCAACGGGCCAGCTCCCAGGATACCCAGACACAACCTAGGTTGTAGGGGCAGCCCGGAGGGGACACAGGCCCTTTGTGTGCTGAACTTGCTACTCCCAGGCATTTTCTTTCCACACCTTTTCCTGCTCTAGCAACAAACATCAAAGACCAGCTTTCCTCGGGGCCAAAAGGGTCTCAGCGGCCACACTGTGCAAGTAGACGCTTCTCTGTGACAGCTGTTTCTGTACCAGTGCCCTCTCTTTTTCATTGAATAACTCAGGGTAATCTGCATTTATGTTGTATTTACTCATGTTTATAAGTAAAAGTGAGAGCAGTTTGAACTAAGCCTTGTTGTGTAAGCTCTCTGTCCATAGAGGCAGTTGTCAGGTCAGAGAATGCAGACCTGGGAGAGAAGTGCGTACAGAATCCCTGGTCCCCTCGTACATGCAGGTGCTGGAAGCACACCAGCAGCGGGGGGCTTCAGGGCGGCTTCCTGAGCACAGTTCTAGCAGTTGTCAGCACCCACTGCCTGGGGAGTAGAAAATAACGGTCACTCTAGACATTGATAACCTACACAGAAGATAAAACTCAGAGAACTCTGGAAAACAGAATGAATGTAGGATCCTATTTCTGGCTCTATCATCAAAGAGTTCTGTGAACTTGGGCAAGCTGTTTCTCTTCCCTGGATCTCAGTTTCCCCATCCATAAAACAGAAGGTTTGGATGGTCCTTGTCATTACATACTATAATTCTTTGCAACAATTAGAGGGCAAATGAGTGTAAACCCTGGCTAATTTTTTTTTTTTTTTTTTTACTGAAGTGTTTAAAGTGATTTACAATGTCATGTTAGTTCCTGCTATACAGCAAAGTGATTCGATTACTTATATATACATATTCTTTTTGAGATTCTTTTCCATTATAGTTTATTACAGATATTGAATGTTGTTCCCTGTGCTATACAGGAGGCCCTTGTTGGTTATCTATTTTATTTATATTAGTGTGTATCTGTTAACCCTAAACTCCTAATTTATCCCCCCGCAACCTGCTTTCCCCTTTGGTAACCAAAAGTTTGTTTTCTATGTCTGTGAGTCTATTTCTGTTTTGTAAATAAGTTCGTTTGTATCATTTTTTTTAAGATTCCGCATATAAGTGATATCATGATATTTGTCTTTCTCTGTCTACTTCACTTAGTATGGTAATCTCTAGATCCATCCATATTGCTGCAAATGGCATTATTTCATGTTTTTTAAATGGCTGAGTAGCATTCCACCGTGTATATATACCACATCTTCTTTATCCATTCATCTGTCAATGGGCATTTAGGTTGCTTTCATATCTTGGTTATTGTAAATAGTTCTGCTATGAACACTGGGGTGCATGTATCTTTTCAAATTAGAGTTTTCTCCAGATACATGCCCAGGAGTGGGATTGCTGGATCATATGGCAGCTCTATTTTTACTTTTTTGAGGAACCTCCATACTGTTTTCTATAGGAACCCTGGCTGATTCTTAGTCTGAATCCAAAATGAGGCCAGAGAAGCTGGGCAAATGGAAGGGCAGGACTTTGCTGGGGTTGTGGGGTGGTGAGGATTTGAGTGAGAAGGAAAAGGGCTAAAGGAATTCCAGGGGTGAGAAGCCCTGTGAGCAGGGCAGGGAGGCTGGACTGAAAACAGCATGAAGGAGGGTGGAGGGGGGGAAGGTAACGCAAGCATTGGCCCACTGAGTCCAACTTATCCTGCAAGACCCAGTGCCAGCACTACTTCCTCCAGGAACCTTCCAGATCTCCAATATCCACCCTGCCTCTCCTGCTTGAATGGGTTGGTCCTTTATAATGATCTCCTTAGTACTCATTAATAGATACCAATTACTGACCACTTACGCTGAACTACGTGTTTCAAATACTGTCTCACTCAACTGTTTCAGCCAAAGGCCAAGGTGAAGATGCAAAAATATCAGGCACAGAGAGGTTATGTTACTTGCCCAAGGGCGCCCAGCTAGACCAAATCTCTTTGCCACTATTTCATTCTATTTGTCCATTGCTTATATTCCCTCTGGATGAAGACAAGGACAAGTCACCTCTCTACCTCTGTAGACACGGTCCCGACACGGAGCTGAAGCTGACTATCAAAATGCAAACTCGAATGCCTTGGCCTAGATACAGATGGTAGTGGGCCAGGAAGCTACAGTGGAGAGTGAATGCCATTGGCAACCTTACCCTACTGAGTCAATCACATTCTATTTCTCCCGAGTCATCCCCCAGATCACCCAGCCAAGGAAACCTCTGCCCTCTCTCCTCCCACCCACCAGCTGTGTTCTCTAAGTGGCAAGTGTTTCCCAGCTCAGAGGAACAGAGAGCACATCACAGGAAATGCGGACGTCCTCTCACAAACTTCCACCCTTTTCTCTTTTCCTCTTCACCCCCCCTACTCCCTTCTGGTTTCTCTGTCTCTTCTCTCTTTTCCTTTATTGTTTATCTCCTTTATTTCCTTATCGGTTATCTTTTCTTCCTCACTCTCTTCTTCTTCCCTTCTCTTCTACGTTTTCTCCCTCCTGGCAGCCAGACAAAACATCTTTACTCGAGGACTCATTTTCCTGAAATATGTACAGCAATAATCTTAATTGGGTACTTTCCTAAACACATCTAAAACAAGGTCCGTAAGTTTCCGTCATAATATTTCCTAATGACAGTTCATTTATGTTTAACTATCCAAGCAACACGTGAATGCAGTTTCTTTGTTTTTTTAAAAAAAAGGTTTTAATTAAAGATAATCACCATTATCAGAGTAAAACCGTCCTGATTTTTCTTTTTACATTTACAACTGTATAAATATACTCTTGGAAAATATAAGTATTGCTTCGTGTGTGTGTGTGTGTGTGTGCACGTGTGTGTGTGCGTGTGCGTGTGTGTGTTTAATGAATGTGGGAATGCTACCCTGTGGATAGCTCTCTAACTTGCATTTTTGTCCCCACAAGTCCCCTATAGAACTTTTTTATGTCAATGAAAAATATGCTTTATTCTTTTTAATGGCTTCAGAGCATTCTACACTATCAATAAAACTGCAATGTATTTATGCATTAACCTCCTAGTGGATATCTAGGCCACTTCTAATATTTTCACTATCATTTTACAAATCATCTGGCAATGAACACCTTGATCCATACCTCCCAGTATAAGGGGAGCATGTTTTCTCTAGGGAAGATACTAAGAGATGCATTTCTGGATCAGAGGATTTGCACATTTTAAATGATATAGATACAGCCCAATTGCTTTCCAAAGCAGCTGTATAAACATATATTTTTTCCTTCTTAATTTCCTTTAAAATTATCTGCGGAGGCCCCAGAGTTTGCTTATCCATTCACCTGCTGAAGGACATTTGAGTTGTTCCCTGTCTTTACGTTTCCCTTCTTTCTATATCACTTCCTCTTTTCCTTCCTTCTTCCTTCCCCCAATACATTAACTTCTGCAACAAACTAGAAGCAATGAAACCTCCATAAATGAAACTGAGAAAGCATTTCCAGACACTGATTTGCAAAAGTCAGCTCCTAGTGACTGAAAGCTGATTCTGTGGTCCTCTTCTTAATGCCACATTTAGTGACATCGAGCTGGTAGCTTGACGGGGAGAGTATTTCCACCATGGAAAATGGCAAATGCTAATCATCAGAGCTTTTGCAGTGCAGGAAGGGTACACACTGTTAATGGTTGTTAAACACTGGGAACAGTTGTTAAACATCTACCAGCGTACCACTGATTCCAAGAGAAGAGCCCGCCATGACAGAACCAGAGAAAAAACCCAAAGCCAGTTATCAAAGGTCCCAACTGAGTGGTACAGCTTAATACAGATGAATGATGAGTGCCTGATGGTCAGAATTAGGTGCCTTTCATATTGAGCTAGGACAAAAAGGTTATAACTTTTCAGGAAAAGAGAAATGTTCTTAGAAGTTTAAGTGTCATGGGAATCTCGCAAGGCAGGAAGTATGGCATCTATGATAAAGGCCTTGAAGATCATTGTGAAGACAGCTCACCCTACTTCCCTTACTCCCCAATCCCCTTGTTGGGTGTATTTTCAAAAGAGTGCACCAACCTCTGCTTAAAGACCTTTCATGGAAGCAGAGAGTAAAATGGTGGTTGCCCGAGGCTGAGAGATGGGGGAAATGGGGAGATGTTGGCCAAAAGGTATAAAATTTCAGTTATTTATGATGAATAAATTCTGTAGATCTAATCTACAGCCTGATGACTACATTTAATAATACTGTGTTGTATACTTGAAATCTGCTAGGATAGTAAGTCTTAATTGCCACACAAACAAAACATGGGAACTATATGGGGTGACAGATATGTTAATTACCTTGACTGTGTAATCATTTCATAATGTACACATATATCAAAACATCACGTTGTAGACCTTAAATATATACAATTTTTGCTGTTAATTTTATCTTAATAAAGCTGCGGGGGAAGAACCTTCCAGTAGCTGGCAACTCACCACCTCCTCAGGACTGATCCTTGTCTGTAAGGAATCTAGCTGCACCCCGTGGCCTTTGCCTACTGCTCCTCTCCCCAGTGCTTGGGCAAGGTAGACAAACCTTGTCCCTTGTTCCTCACCTTCTCTGGGATGTACTTCTGTATTTACAATTCAGAGTTTGTACTGGATGATGCCTCACGTCTCTTCCAGGACCCCTGACTCCTCTGATCCCCAGACCTCTCCTTTCACAGACCCCTCTCGACCTCCCTGCATCCCCTTCTGCAGCCCTGCTGCACCCAGGGCACTGGCTGTATTTAGAGCCTAACTTTCCTGAACTATTTCCCACACTGTTAGAGGCAGCGTTGCCTCCCTGACTGACTGACTGGTGATTTTGTTTGGCACTTTTTTTTTTTTTCTGGCCTCATATAGAGCTTACTAGGGAACCATTTCACATTCCACAGATTATATTCGTGACTCTGCTCCAGTTGGGAGCTTCAAACTAAGAGATGGATGAGGGACCCCTGAAGAGCTAAGGGAGGCCCTGTATGAACTGAGTAAATAAGACAAATTCATCCACCTCCCTTTTTTTTTTTTAATTTAAAGCATTTTTCTGTCAGTTGACTTTTATATACTCATAACACCCCAAATAAGGAAACAGCTATAACTATTTCCATTTCATTGATGAGATAACTGAGGTTCAGATACATACACTGATTTGCTAGGGCTCAAAGCGAATCAATAACAGAGCCAAGCTTATCTCTGATTTTCTTAGGTACTCTCCAATGTTCTTTGTAGAGAAGAGAAATAAAGCAACAACTTCAGGCTACCTGGGGAAAGTTCAGTCTGCCTTAATGAAAAGGCTGAGTAATTTAATATTTGACAACAATCCAATACCATTTAGTACATATAGTAACTAGAACACCTGTCCTTATTTAAAGTCTTGGGTTGGTAAACTCCCACTCCTTTGAAACTGAACTCAGCTCTATGATTAAACCACTGCAATTCTGCCCTGGCCCCTGGCTGTGCCGGGTGTCCCCAAGGGGCTGCCTGCGTCTTATGAGACTTGAAAGCCTAGAGAGAAGGGTCTTGTGTCGTATACATTGTCTTCAGCACCTAAAATAGTACGCAGCAAGTAATAGGTGATTAACACATATGTATCACATGAAACTAGTGGGGGACTCTTCACAGGTAACCAATGCCGCACTCACATCAACTGTGCAGAAAAAGGTGGAAATTAGTTAAACAAGTGTTGATCATTGAAACCTGTACTAATGAACTGATGAGAATAAATTATAATTAACATAGCAATTCTGTATACAAGAAAATGATGCCTCTAAAAAGGCTTAAAATGTTTGCATGGAAAGACTGTCAACAGCACTCTGGAAATGGTGTTCGTGCCAATTTATTAGTTAGCGAATTTCCTTTCAACAAGTCAATAAAAGAAAGCTCGCAATCTGTGTATCTTCTTTGGAGAAATGTCTGCTTAGGTCTTCCCCCCATTTTTGGATTGGGTTGTTTGTTTTTTTGTTATTGAGCTGCATGAGCTGCTTGTAAATTTTGGAGATTAATCCTTTGTCAGTTGCTTCATTTGCAAATATTTTCTCCCATTCTGAGGGTTGTCTTTTGGTCTTGTTTATGGTTTCCTTTGCTGTGCAAAAGCTTTGAAGTTTCCTTAGGTCCCATTTGTTTATTTTTGTTTTTATTTCCAGTTCTCTAGGAGGTGGGTCAGAAAGGATCTTGCTGTGATTTATGTCATAGAGTGTTCTGCCTATGTTTTCCTCTAAGAGTTTGATAGTGTCTGGCCTTACATTTAGGTCTTTAGCTGGAGAGGGTGTGGAGAAAAGGGAACCCTCTTGCACTGTTGGTAGAAATGTAAATTGATATAGCCACTATGGAGAACAGTATGGAGGTTCCTTAAAAAACTAAAAATAGAACTACCATATGACCCAGCAATCCCACTGATGGGCATATACCCTGAGAAAACCATAATTCAAAAAGAGTCATGTAACAAAATGTTCATTGCAGCTCTATTTACAATAGCCAGGACATGGAAGCAACCTAAGTGTCCATCGACAGATGAATGGATAAAGAATATGTGGCACATATATACAATGGAATATTACTCAGCCATAAAAAGAAACGAAATTGAGTTATTTGTAGGGAGGTGGATGGACCTAGAGTTTGTCATACAGAGTGAAGTAAGTCAGAAAGAGAAAAACAAATACCGTATGCTAACACATATATATGGAATCTAAGGGAAAAAAATGTCATGAAGAGCCTAGAGGTAGGACGGGAATAAAGACACAGACCTACTAGAGCATGGACTTGAGGATATGGGGAGGGGGAAGGGTAAGCTGTGACAAAGTGAGAAGTGGCATGGACATATATACACTGCCAAACGTAGGGTGGATAGCTAGTGGGAAGCAGTCGCATGGCACAGGGAGATCAGCTTGGTGGTTTGTGACCACCTAGAGGGGTGGGATAGGAAGGGTGGGAGGGAGGGAGATGCAAGAGGGAAGAGATATGGGAACATATGTATATGTATAACTCATTCACTTTGTTGTAAAGCAGAAACTAACACACCATTGTAAAGCAATTATACTCCAATAAAGATGTTAAAAAAAAAAAACAGGGGCTTCCCTGGTGGTGCAGTGGTTGAGAATCTGCCTGCTAATGCAGGGGACACAGGTTCGAGCCCTGGTCTGGCAGGATCCCACATGCCGCAGAGCAACTAGGCCCGTTAGCCACAACTACTGAGTCTGCGCGTCTGGAGCCTGTGCTCCGCAACAAGAGAGGCTGTGATAGTGAGAGGCCCGCGCACCGCGATGAAGAGTGGCCCCCGCTCGCCACAACTAGAGAAAGCCCTTGCACAGAAACGAAGACCCAACACAGCAAAAATAAAAAAATAAATAAATTAATAAACTCCTACCCCCAACATCTTCTTAAAAAAAAACAAAAAATCAAAAACATTAGTGGGGAGGAATAAATAAACCAAAAAAAAAAAAAAAAAGAAAGCTCGCTACCTGCTCAAATCAGCACAAATTCTGAATTACTGGGGTCAAAATAAATGAGGCTTATAAGAATGTTCATATGCTTTGACCTAATAATCCTTCTCCTGGGAATCTATCCTAAGGAAATAATTCAAAAGAAGAAACGTTTTATGTGCACAAAGAGGATCCTAGCAGCTTTGGATATAATTTTGAAAAGATGGCAGTAAAATAAAATGTCCAATATAAGGAAAATGGTAGATGATCTCGGGAGAGACTTCTTGGGACCCAGGCAAGTGTTGAACAGAGAAAGAGAGGGGAAGGGTGCAGTGTTTTAGATCATGAGAACATGAGTAAAATACCTCATCTTTGAGATGCAGTGGAATTAAGCCCAATTGAGATTTAATAGTAATCATTTAGGAAGCCTAACTGAATCAGGAATCTCACTACTCAATTTATTGCCTAATCACTCCCTCACCCCAGTCATCCCTTATGTCATTTATTGAACACCTACTATGTATGAGGAGAAACTTAGGAGACCAAGGAGGCATGGTTCCTGTCTTCAAGGACAATCTGGCGTGAAGTATTGGTCCCAACTGAGTGTAGTACAATGCAACATCTAATAACTCTTCCAATAACAGAGTAAGTGAAGGTTGATTAATTCTGAAAGAGCAGAGATGTATGAAAGAAGATTTTTCAGAGGGGGAAGCGTTCAGCCAGGTCTTGAAAACTGTTTAAGAGTTTAACTGATGGCAGAAACATAAGTAAAGCCACAGAATGTGTGTCTAAGAAATAGGGACACACTCAGAGCCACCAGCACAAAGGTACGGGAAAGGGAGGTGATGGGGATAAATTGCGGTTTGGGGATGGATGATGGAGAGACCTTGAGTGCCAAGCCAAGGAACCCAGCCGGCACCGCTTACACTGGTTCCCTGAGTGTAGAAATGAGACAGGCTACCGATAGGTCAGGAATTACATACAATTCTCATTGCTCACTGCCTTTCCTGCCTGGCCTGGCAGAGATACTTCTCCTCATATGGGATGTTTTATTCTGTTTTTAAGAGCTCTTCATTTGTCATTTGGGACAAAAAGTTGGAGCTGGTTGCAATCTGCAATTAATCAGCCTGCCTTTGTGGAAGAACTACCAGGAAAGGAGCATTCTTCCTCTGCAGGTCTTTTAGTGTTGATGTAAGCATTCAAAACTCACTTAAGCAGTGTGTATGAGGAGAAAAGGAAGGAAGGAAGAGGCAGGGAGAAACAGAGAGGTACAGAGAGAGAAAGGGAGATTAAGGATGAATGGGATTTTCTATGACCATGTGGGAATAAATCACCATTAACAGGGAGTATGAAGACTGGGGGAGGGGCATTCCTTTTTGAAAAATATTAAAATCACTCATTGTTCTACTAGTTCGCTATATATCTTTGTACTTTTATTTCTTTTACTTATGCTAATATAAATCTAGCATCACTGCCTATAGACACATAAAAATTTTTTAAGGCAAAAATTGGGTCATGTGAGTATCTGCAACTTGCTTTATTTTTTACGTGATGATATATCATTTTTTTTCCAGATGAGTAAACAAAGGTTGCCTCCATTCCTTTTAGTGGCTTTGTGGTATTATAAGGATGTTCCCTAATTTATTTGACCAATCCTTATTGATAGATATTAAGGTTGTTCCCATTTTTTGGTTCTTTTTTGGCTAGTACAAACAGTGCTGCAGAAAACGCCATTGAAATGCACCTCTGTACACACTGTATTTCTTGAAGGTGATTGCTAAAGTGGAATTACAGAGCCAAAGGGCATAGACATACTGAATTCTCAAGAGTACAGATTTAAGCTTCTATCAGTCAGGTCTGCAAGTGTTGGCTTCTCCACATCCTCTAAGGGTTTGAAGAGTTTGGTCAAAGCCTTTTGCTCCCTTGCCTCCTTCCCACCCCATCCCTTGCCTGAGAATTATTATGCACAGCAGAGACGCTGCTGCTGAATAGAGGGCTAAACTCGAGGACAGTGTTGAGATGGAAAGTGGTTGAAATTCACTCCCGAGAGGAGGCACCATGACACTTGGGTCCAGCGTGGCCCTGCAGTTAGCAGTGCCCAGACGCTGGCCACAGCCCCTCCTATAAGACCCAGCAACACAGGGGTGAGGCGCTCTGGACCTTGGTTTTCCACCTGAGAGACAAGCAACTTGGCCTTGATGATTGAGGGTCTCTTTTGACATCCAGTGATTCCAGGAAAGGAGGAATGGAGAGAAGGAAGGATACAGGGAGAGGGGGAAGAACAGAAAAATAATGAGGAAGAAGAAGAAAAGTGGGGAACAAAAGAAAAAGAAAGATACCAAAGAAAGGATGCAATGAAGAATAAGCCCATCTCCACTCACTGTTACAGAAAAGCCTTTTAAAAATTCAATATTTAGCAACACCAGGAAGGAAGAGGAAGGGATTATGAAAGGGAAGTGAGGAACAAGAATGCTGCTTTTTTATTTTCAAAACCCCCAAATTTAAATTTGTCCAGAAATTTTTTTTTTTTAATGTTGAGTGAGAGAGAGAGCACAGGGGAGAGAGTGACGTGACAGAAGTCAACTCTCAGGTTGTGTGTTTCCATGTGCACCACAGACACAAAAGCTCTCTGCCCCCGGCAAGAAGGCACGGTCTTTTCTCTTTAATAGTATATTAATCACAACCGCCCAAGGCATCATCCTCACTTACCACCACTTCTTAGATTCCTCTTAAACCTTTTTCAGGACAGAAACTGATGCTAGGACCTGACCCATGATGCAGAGCTATGGAGAAGTAGAAAAGGAACTGAACTAGAGGTTAACAGAGAATTTGGGCCTAAATCTGCCCCTCAACGGTTCTATACCTGAAAATGAAGTCACTTCGTCTCTCTGGGCCTCCTGTGACGTTTCCTAAAATGAAGAGGTTGAAACAATCGTCCTCAAAGTCCCTGGACGGACCGGCAGCATCACCTGGGAATCTGCTAGAAACGCAAAAATTCTTGACCCTACCTCACACCTACTGACTCAGAAACTCTGAGTGGGGTCCAGCAATCTCAGCAAGCCCACCAGGTGATTATGATGCAGGTGTAAGTTTGAGAATCACTGAATCAAAAAATTACAAAGGTACCTGCTACTTTCACGGGACACAAGCTTAGCTCTAAGGATTAAAAAAAGGGGGGTGAGGGCTTCCCTGGTGGCGCAGTGGTTGACAGTCCGCCTGCCAATGCAGGGGACACGGGTTCGTGCCCCTGTCCGGGAAGATCCCACTTGCCACGGAGCGGCTGGACCCGTGAGCCATGGCCGCTGAGCCTGTGCGTCCGGAGCCTGTGCTCCGCAGCTGGAGAGGCCACAACAGTGAGAGGCCCGCGTACCGCAAAAAAAAAAAAAGGGGGGGGTGAAATCAAAAATCCCTTTCCTAGTTTTCAGATCCCCCAGGTCAAGGGCTACACAGGCACGTGATGCTATCAGCCCTCCTGGTCCCCCCTTAGGCTGTTCCTTACCACCTTGCTGCTTAAACTGTAGTCCTTGGATCAACAGCATCAGTGACATCTGGGAGCTTGCTAGAAATTCACAGTCCCAGGTCCCACTCCACACCTGCTGAATCCAGAGGGTATGTTACATAGGATCTGGAGCTGCTCTGAATGCGCCTTAACATTTTCAAAGTCTGCCACCAGATCTCTTGTCTTTCTCTCCTTCCCTTCCCTTTCTTGATGCTTCCACTCGCTCATTTGCATCTATCTTCTTTGTCTTTAATTACCCTTGGAAATGCCCTTGCTTTCTAGAGGCAGGGCTTAGACCTAGGCTGACCATCAGGTTTAACGAATCGCCAGCTACCCAGACACTTGAATATCAAATTTCATATTCAGAGCCAATAGCTAACGAAGCTGCACTTTCCTTCTCTCCCTGTGGGAGGCAGTGTGGGACAGGCAAGGGTCTTGAACTCAGCCGTCATCTGATCAGAGTTCCAGTCCCAGCTCACCTCTGTCTGACAAAAATATTTAACCTTGGGAGCCTCGTTTCTAAAATGCAGATACTCATCCTTTTTTCTTGGGTTTGTTTGTGAGGATCAAATGAGATCATGGAAATGAACGTAGAAGACACAATTCAAATGCAAGGAACTGTAATGCTGATTACCAAAGCCACACTTTCCCTCCCCCTTTCCCCAGAGCAGATCTCAAACTCTTGCCCCCTCACCAGATGCTGCTGAAAAACAGGCACCAATTTCCACATCCTCCGTCCCTGGGTTTTTATTAGGAAAGCAAATACTGGATTGTTCCTCCCCCTCCTTCTCAATAAAAGTGTTTATCACCCTGTAAATTCCAACATATCCGTAGCTTGTTACAGAGAGAAAAGGTCGCCGCCAAGAAAGATGTGTCATTCCACAGGAAATTTGGGTTTAATATGTACAAGGGAGACGGCACATGGAAATCTCTTTGGAAATGATAAAGTCCTATAATGAAAAATACCACTACAATACTGGGCTCATTTCAGCAGATAAATATTTAATATAGATCAGCCAAGATTAATTGCCTACTGAAACGCTCCCGTCCTCTGGCTGGTGAGGAAAAGAGCATCTTTACGTTAATTTATGACAGAGTGTTTGAAACAAGCAAAGCTTAGCTTGTTCCAGGTTCATTTCACCTGCCATTGAGAAATGCATTGCCCATTTCCCAAGGCCTTCTGCTCTGCGCTGGGCTCCAGCTGCAGTGTGGAGTGTACCGGCCACTCCTTCGCATACTAATCAAGTTCTCGCAGGCATGGGGAAAAAAAAAGTTCTAGAGAATCACTGAAATCAGGACATGGTACAAACCAGTGAGAAAGGCTGTCTTGGTCTTCATGGGACTGGTGCTGAATGGATCTGCATGTTCAAAATAGATCACGGACCACAAAGGGAATCCAACAAATGAGGGAAGTGCATGCATGTGTCAGGAACTGAGGAATTTGGCTTTAAGCACTTACCTGCATTTAACCCTCACCAGCTGGAAAAGGTAAATCAGAATGTCCCCATTTTATAGACAGGGGAGCACTGAAGCTCAAAGAAGTTGAATGGTTTACCCAAGGTCCACACAGCTAAGTGGAAGAGGTACAATTTCAATTTAGAGCTTTCTGACTCTAAATTTAGAGCTTTCTGTGTCTAATTACTCGTCTGCCTGCCAAAGTTTTGTACTTGGGGATTAATACCTCCCAGGAAACTTCAAGTTCAGACGTTTGGCTCCTCGACTCTTTTTATACCTCGCCCTTCTTAGTTTCTTTCTATTTATCCATCCTCTCTCTCTTTACTTTTCATCCTCTCCTATCCATCATCTTTCGGCAAAAGGTGAGCAAACTAGAAACAGAGTAATACTTCTCCTCCTCCTCCAATTAGCAGCACCTTCAAAATCATCATCCCTATATCTTTGTTATCATTAAAACATCAGCATTGGCACCAACTGGGGAGACTGTTATCACCAACAGAATTGTTCTCATTGATCTTTGTCACTGCCAACATCACTATTATCAGCAACTTTTTTCACCATAAATTATATACCCTCTGCAGAGCTGAAGACACCAAGAGTGTCATCACCATCATCATTTTTAACAAAGAGCAACAAATTTAATGTGTACCTACTATGTACTGGAAATACAAAGAATAAAGGGTACAGCCTTTGCATATATGAACTTTTGATGTAGCTGGGTAGACAAGATAATTGACAATACAAAGCTCTGATGTTAAATGCCAAAAGAGTGCCATTTGGTATTTTGAAGGATCAGAGACAGTCATACATGCTACAAGAGGCCGCATACAAGAGGACAAGGGAAACTCACTGGGCAGGGAATTCTAGCCTTCTGTCCATCATTAATACATGCATAATTTTGACCAAGTCAACTAATCATTCTTACGTCAGTTTATTCAATAGAAAATGAGAAGCAAGTGCTAGATAGATTTTCAAACCCTTTTCTAGGCCTAAAGATTCTTTGAACACTTGAACTGTACTACCATGTGGTTGCCTGTATTTTTTTTTTCCAAATAGCTAAATAGTCTGGTCGATTTCACCTTGAGGAAACTGAAGGCAGAGAGAACACTGAGATGGGGGGAAAAAACCTGCCTTGCAAATCTCATCTGATTTCTCTCTCCTCTCTGAGGACCCCATCTTGGATTATTCTAAATGCTCATTTACAGGAGTACAGAGCACTTTAGTTTTAAATAATTTACATGGTGCTTTAAGCTCTCCCTTTTGAGAGTATTCCATCATAAGATAGACCTGGTTCCAAGGAACAGTTCTTGAATAGCATCCTTAATACATCATTGCAAGATGGAGTTTCCTCATTATCCCTACTCAGAGACAGTTCACATTTTTTACTTTTGTTCCACATAGTCTTCTGGGAGTAGATGACTCTCGATTTGAACCCCAGCTCTTCTCATCATTGTCTGTGTTACCTGGGGCAAATTCATTAACTTCTCTGAACCACATACACCTCACAGTAGAAATGGAATAGTCACATCTTTATGGTGGAATAGTTACGATAATCTGACTGGTGACATACATCAGAACACTGAGCCTTCTACACTGAATCTGTTCCCTGAAGATCAGAGAAACAGGCATATAAATAAGGCAATATAAATGACCTAGGGAATCAAAATCTCAAAGGTTTCCAGGGTCATGGAAGTAATGTCTTAGTGGTGATGTTTGAACAGCATCCACATCTGACGACAGCAGCTGTGACACAGTTCCAGCCCACTGTTGATCTATACAAATGATGACAAAAGTTTACCAGACTTATCTATTTTTCAAGAAAAAAAGAGATATTTGGATTTTTCTCTGAAATCTTCCTTATTTATTTGGTTGTTTATTTATTTTTAAAGACAAAGGCCCAAACTTCTGTTTAAAAACTCACTATAGGCCAAGTAAAAACACGTCTTGTCTTTGGACCAAGATTTATATATCACATATCCATACACAGAACAGATGGTAGGGGTAGTTGTTAAATGTCTGTTCTATTTGCATGCCAGGACTTCTTCCTACCATCCTTTTTCCTTCCCATCTCCCCTGAAGAGACTCATTTCAGGAGGACAAATAACTTCAACCTCATAGTCACTTTCTGTAAATAATTCACTGTGAATGATGCTGTCAGTACGTGACTCTTGGAGCCCAGATATATGAGGCAACAGTCACCACTCAGTCCTTTTTCTTCCCTTTTTTGGGAGTAACTCTGCTGTATCTCAGACATAAACTGGTGACCTGATGCATGCAAAATACAGCGCTGAATGCTTTGGAGACAGAATGGATGACTAGAACTTGGGCCTTGACTTCAACAACCCATAGACTCCTTGTGATGAGAAAAAGTGGGGAAGAGTGGCAGAAACACAATATAGAAAGCAAAAGGATGTCTTTCAGCAGTCATTGAATTAAGCAACATCCAATGAATGCCTACTATGTGTTATGCGTCAAGGGTGAAACAAAGGCTGGGAGTAATAGGTTTGGAGGAGAAAACTGGTAAATCTTCACAGGATCACACCATTTGTTGGCGATATCTTCAGTAAGGGGTGGGAAAGGCTTCTTACTCAATCTCATAGCCTTAGGATATAAGACAGTGCCTGGCACCCAGTAAGTGCTCAATAAAAAATATTTGAATCAATGAAAAGAGGTGAATGCACCAAAGAGGAGGTGCCATTTAAACAAAATCCTGAAGTCTGAACATAGTTTCAAAAGGCAGAGGACGGAGAGGAAGGAGAGAGAGCAAAAGACCAGGATGAGAAGAAGCACAGAGGCAGGGCCCTGTGGATGAAATGCAGGGACTGATAAATAATTGGGTGTGGCTTTGCCCTTGTGAAGAAATACATAGTAAGGAAAAAACTGGAAAAAGAAGCTAACATATCTGGATTTTAAATCTGTGAGTACTGGAAGCCACTGAAGATAGAGAAGAGGAAAAAGTATGGTCTGATTTTTATTTTAGGAAATCAGTTATGTCTGGCTGTTCTCTGTAAGGGAGAGGAGATCTCATTAGGAGACAACCTCAATTACGGGATTGAGAGAAGCTGATGGTGTGTATTGGGGAATGGAAATAAGAGGGCAGAAAGGATAAATCAGAAACAGTAGTGTTTGATGACCCATTTGATATGTGGAGAGTGAGAAGAGACACATCTCAGATCCTCCATTAAGCTGGCTGAGAAACCTCCTTAGGGATTTAACCTCATCCAGAGCCCCAACCACTACAGATAATGTCTGAAGAGGGCTGAGGAGCCCAACAGTTACTCATTCTAAGTTCTCATCAGCTTAGACACCTAGGAGAACCCATGCATTGGCCAATAACTCACTGACAAGACTCAGAAGACCACGGTGTTCTCCATCCTTGACTGACCACGTGGCCTGGCACAATCCTTCCATCTTCAACCTCCTGAACTGGATGATTTCTCACAAACTCCATTACAATCCATTACTATCTCTTGCCTGGGGAATTCTGATAGCCTCTTTATTGGTCCAAGCTTTGCATTCTAGTGTCCCCTACTGGTCAATCCTACAGTGATCTTTAACAAGTAAAATGCGAACTTCTGGTAAAGGTATCAGAACAATTATAAAATCCAGATAAGTTTTAAAAGAAAAACAACAACAACAACAATTTAAGAATAATGAAAAGCACCCCAAAGCAGAGAGAGACCAAAGGAGACTTTAACCATGAAAAACTACAGCTGAAAAATGTAAGAATGACAAGTCTATAGCTTTCTAGCCTGAGGGTGCTTCCCAACCCCAAGGCAATAAACAGTGGTGGAAATCTACAACCTCACGGGCTTGGAGCAGCATAGAATAGAGGTCAGGAATAGAAGAACAGAAGAAAATCATAAGGGAGAGTCTTGGTAGCAGGAGAACTGCAAAAAGAGTGAAAACTAAATTCCTGAGTTAAAAACTCTGCCCAGGGCTTCCCTGGTGGCGCAGCGGTTGAGAGTCCGCCTGCCGATGCAGGGGACACGGGTTCGCGCCCCGGTCCGGGAAGATCCCACATGCCGCGGAGCGGCTGGGCCCGTGAGCCATGGCCGCTGAGCCTGCGCATCCGGAGCCTGTGCTCCGCAACAGGAGAGGCCACAACAGTGAGACACTCGTGTACAGCAGAAAAAAAAAAAAAAAAAAAAAAAAACTCTGCCCAAATCACTTGCTGGTGGCTAAACTACATATGGGTAGTAGAAACTCGGAGAAGTTTCCTACCCAAAGAGAAGGCAGAGGAAAGAAAAAAATCTACCCATCAGCTATAGAACTGCATAGAAGAAAAGCTCTGTGTTTGCTACTTTAAAAAAACTGAGTGCAGGGAATTCCCTGGCTGTGCAGTGATTGGGACTCTGTGCTTTCACTGACGAGGGCCTGGGTTCAATCTCTGGTCAGGGAACTAAGATCCTGCAAGCCCCACGGCACAGCCAGAAAACAAAAATAAAAACAAAACAAAATAAAAACAACTACAACAAAAAACCTGACTGCATACCCTAAACGTGCATACTTTGGGTGCCAAAGGCTGAATCCTTATGAGATTAAAGTTTTAGAAGACAAAACTCAAGGTAGGAAGGTTAGCTGAAAGTTAAAGGGGTAGGGGGAATCTTTAGACATAAGAAAACCAAAGAAAGAGATACTCGAAATTGAATTATACTCTCTTCCCAAATGTTTGGCTGACCACAAAATTGCATAGGCACAGAAAAGACCTGCATGGGCCAAGCTGAAAAAGCAGCAGCTGGAAGTCATGAAAGCAAAGCAGAGATATCAGTGCCTGCATCCTATGGCTGAGACAAATTTAGCAGCAATAAGTTCAGGCAAGTTAAGTGCATACTAAGACAGCGGCAACAGTAAATATTCAAAAAAATACAGCATACTCCAAAGACACTGTGTCATATCATTTACAATGTCCAGTTTTCAACCAAAAATTACTATACTTGCAAAGAAAAAAGGAAATCCATAAAAAGGAAAAAAATGGCAGACAATAGAAACTGACTTCAAGTAAACTCTGATGTTGGATTTACCAGACAAAAACTACAAAACAGCTGCTATAAATATGTTCAAAATACTATATATATATATTAATTAAATATATATTAAGTATATATATTAAAGGAAATAAAAAAACATGAATAAACAGGAAAACACAACAGATGAGTGTAAACTATATATAAAAATGAAAAATTCTGGAGGAGAAAAACAATTAACATTTTAAAGTTCATAACACAGGATCAACAGCATAACTGAGAGAGTAAAAAACCCCAGTAAATTTGAAGATAGAGCATAAGAAATTATACAACCAAATGAAGAGAGAGAAAAAAGACTGAAGAAAATGAACTGCACCTTAGAGACATGACTGATAACAAGCAGTCCAACACATATGTAACAAGAGTCCCAAAAGAAAATAAGAGAAAGAATAGGGAAGAAAAATATCTAGTGAAGTAATAGCTGAAAACTCCCCTAATTTGGTTAAAAACATTAACTTACATGAAGCAGGTAAAGCTCGAGCAGGATAAAAACAAAGGCCTCAATTAAAAACCCCATAGCTGGGGGCTTCCCTGGTGGCGCAGTGGTTGAGAGTCTGCCTGCCGATGCAGGGGACACAGGTTCGTGCCCCGGCCCGGGAAGATCCCACATGCCGCGGAGCGGCTGGGCCCATGAGCCATGGCCGCTGAGCCTGCGTGTCCGGAGCCTGTGCTCCGCAACGGGAGAGGCCATGACAGTGAGAGGCCCGCGTACCGCTAAAAAAAAAAAAAAAAAAAAAACAAAACCACAGCTAACATCACAGATTAAGTATTTTCCCTTCTCTAAATCAGTAACAAGGCAAGGATTTACATTTTCAACGCTTCTACTCAACATTTTACCAGAGGTTCTCGCCAGTGCAATAAGGCAAGACAAAGAAATAAAGGGCACACAGATTGAAAAAGGAGAAGTAACACTCTTCACAGATGATGTGATAGTGTATGTAGAAAAACCTGAGGAGTCTACAAAAAAGCTACCATAAGTAATCAGCGAAGGTGGAAAGGAGAAAACAATACGCAAAGTTCAATTATATTTCTAACACAGCAACAAAAATATTTAAAAGTAAAATAAAAATTAGATTTTAACTTGCAATATCTTTCAAAAACATGAAATACTAAGAGACACACTTAATGAAGTATTATGCACAATACTTGCACACTGGTAACTGCAATTTATTACTGAATAAAGTTAAATATCTAAATAAATGGAGCAATAAACCATGTTCATAAGTTAGAAGACTTGATGTTGTTAAGATGCCAGTACTCTCCAAATTTATATATAGATTCAACAAAGTCCCAATCAAAATTCCAACCAGCAATTGGTAAAGTGTAATATTAGTGTAAGGAATATAATACAATGTTCACACAGAAATGGTCAATTGATTTTAAAAAATTTTTAAATTAATTTTTTATTGGAGTATAGTTGATTTACAATGTTTTGTTAGTTTCTGGTCAATTGATTTTTAAGAAAGATGTCAGTGCCATTTAATGGGAAAAGAAATGTATTTTCAACAAATAGAAATGGAAAAAAATGGATATTTATATTGGGAAAAAATAAACATTAACCCCTTACCTCACACCATACACAAAATTTAACTTGAAATGAATCATCCCAGGTACCATGGGTCTACACGTAAGTATCTGATATTGGAAAAGACAGATCTCAGAGGCTCTTCTTACATATCTGACCAAGAGGGGTGGGCAGTGACACCTTGGCTCATCTTTCTGTTTTCAGCTCATTGCAAGCTATTGCAGTTTACCTGTGCATGGTCAAGTGGGATCTGTAAATTCTTTACTCAGTATTAACTAAGCCAACACTCCTAAAATGGACAGTTAGCTTTGAAAGTTTCCTGCAAAGAAATTACCAACTGAAGATAAGACCAATCACACAAGGAAAAGAAAATGGCAGAGCTGATATTTCTCCTGTCATTGGGGAAAGCACTTCAACAATCATGGCACAAAGTAAAAAAATCATAATGAAGCTATCATGTCTGTCAGTTTCCTTCCCCAAATTTAAAATAATTAAAAAGACTATCTGACATTAAAGTTTCCATCTATCCACAGTTGCTAATAATACACTGTTAAGTAACAACAAAGATAAATTTTTTAAAAATTTAACTGTTCTTATTTATTCCTTCATATCTTTTAAAATGTCTATAATAGTATAACAGTGAACATTACACAATAGTTCTTGTTTATAATATGTAAATGAACATAGAAAATAAGATAGAAAAGAGGAAGCTCAAATAGGGAAAAGTACACGAATTGGAAGACATATACAAGTTGAGAGAGAGGGAGAATGGTGAGTAATTAGATATGAAAGTAGTATATCAAGGAGATTAAGAACACAGATTCTGGAGTCCTGAATCCTAGCCCGTCCACCTACTAACTGTAACCTTGGGCAAGTTACTAATTTCCCCCATTTATGATATGAGGCAACAGTCATGGGGTAGTAGAAGGATTACATGATATCATCCATGTAATGTGGTTAACACAGAATGTGAAACATGGTAAGCACTCAAATATTAGCAGTTACTATAATATTATTATTGTTTTCTTATTTTTACTGTTACTATTACTGGATAAGAAAGAGAAATGACTCGAGAATACTGTCCAACCTTCCTTGTCACTTGGACCTCTGACTGATGCTGGTGCCATTATTTGAGACAGAGAACACAGGAAGAGAAGTAGATTGGTAAAGAAGGAGAAAAGTAAGGATTCTGAGATTTCATGAAAAAATCCAATGGAAATGTCCATTTGGCAGCTGCGTGAAAGAATTTCTGAGTCTGGAGCAGAGATGAAAGCTGAAAACAGATATTTTGGAGTTGCCAGAATGGAGGATAATGGAAGACAGGGGAGTGAGTGTGATTACCCAGGAGGAGTGGAAGGAAAAGCAGCAGTTGATTGACATCTGGAAGAGGAGCGGCTTAGGGGAAAGATCCATAACACAGTAGGGGTGTCCCCTAGCCTGTTGATCAGACACTCAGCCCCTCCATTCATGCAACAGATTCCACATGAAAATCAGAAGGAGTGCTCTCTCCAGACAGGCCAATGTCAGGAAAGCATTCCTTGCAGGTGTAATTATGCAACCTTGGGTTGCCAAGGGTATCAAAGGTCGCTGAAGCCAATGTCCCACCTGTGTTTACATTCTCTTTAGGTCAGACTATGCTAAGTAGGATCGCTTTGGTGATGGAGAGTGACTGCCCCCTCAGTTCTATCAAGGTAGTCCCTCCCATCTTCTAGCAACTCTGACCATTAGAAACTTCTCAACTGCAAGACTGTCCTCTAGTAACCACTACTAATTCTCTCTCTGGTGCTAACCCATGAGGAACTTCCGATCCCCAGTGCAGCCTCTGTAGGCATAAGTTCACAAGCTTCCTGCACATAATAGATATTTGTCCAGTGTCAGGGGCCACTTTCTCTAGTTTTCTTTGAGAGACAGGCTTCCAAGTTAGTACTGAAAATCCAGCACCCAGTGAGTGACAAGCAGATGAGGAAGTCAAGACATCTGAAGATGTCTTTCACCTGGTCTTGTCTCCCAGAAGTAAGTGGGTGGTACTTAGCAAAAGAATAAGATCCAAAAAAAGGAAGTGAATTATAGAGTAGACTGAAATAGAACAGCATAATAGGTACAGCTATGTCTCTTCTCTCTACCATCCTCCATCAGCAGAAGACAAAAGGATCTCTACACTGAAGTGTGGTGAGTTGGTTGTTTTTTAATGATACCGCATCAATCTGCTCATTTTAAGAAAACAATCTTTAAAAAGTACTTTGTTCCCAGAGTCAGGAAATAATACTCCATGAGAGTTAATTTTCTGGAATCTTTAAGAAGCCGAGGGACCCACGGAACCACACCATGTAAGAACTGCATATACTTCATTTCTCCTTTCAAATATCACCTCTGGAATCCTTATGCATGTATAAGATGGAGTACTGCATGTTTGCAAAAATCTTCTCCATTCTCTCTTAAAAAGTATTGCCATCAACAGGAATGATGTTCCTAAACTGAGTCCCAGTGATAAGAAGGGGCTTATCAAACAAAAAGGAGCTGTGGGCGGACTTCCCTGGTGGCGCAGTGGTTAAGAATCCGCCTGCCAATGCAGGGGACACAGGTTCGAGCCCTGGTGTGGGAAGATCCCACATGCCGCGGGGCAACTAAGCCTGTGCGCCACAACTACTGAGCCGGCGTGCAACAACTACTGAAGCCTGCGGGCCTAGACCCCATGCTTTGCAACAAGAGAAGCCACCGCAATGAGAAGCCCCCGCTTGCCGCAACTAGAGAAAGCCCGCGCACAGCAACGAAGTCTCAACGCAGCCAAAAATAAATTATTTTTTTTAAAAAAAGGAGCTGTGGGACAGTTAAAATGAGCATTGAAAGATGTGTCGGAAGCTCAGAAGCAAGTCAGTGTCCCATCATTTACCAGGTATATCACACTAGACAAACTAGTTAGCTGCTCAAAGTTTTGCCTACCTCATCTTTAAAATGGGATATTACTACTTACTTGTTATGGGAAAGTGTCTTATGACTTTTAAAGCATTACATAGGGAAGGTATATTTCAATAGGAAAAAGAAGAATGGGAAAAGGAAAGAAAAAAAGGACATGAAGAAGGAGGAGAAATGAAATTGTGGAGTATTAGAAAAGGAAAATTTGCTCCAGTCACAAGGTGATTCAATGTCAACAATGGAGTAGGACACAGGCTCCTTGAGTCCCAGGGCTGCTGTCACTTCATCCCCGCCTAGCACTCTGTAGAGCCAGGGGTTACAAGCACAGAGTCTGGAATCAGATTGTCTGGGTTTGAATCACAGTTATGCAACTTCCCAACTGTGTGACCTTGGGCAAAATACTTCTGTGAGCCTCCGTGTCCTCATCTGTAACGTGGGATGAAAGGTAGTAGCTGTCACATAGGATTGTTGTGATGGTCAAATTACTTATTAAGGTTGTTAGGTTATTCAGCTGTTAATATAGTCAGTATCATGTCACACTAGTTCACTAGTTCCATTTTGCGTGTGCTTTGTTTTTCAACATTGTCTTGGTTCTGGAATGAACTCCAACTGGATTCTGCTTTGGAATTCCTCCCACTATCTTATTCACTTCAGCTCAACTTGAAACAGCAAGGGTGGGAGAGTTACATGGTAAGGAGGTGCCCCTTCCTGAACATTCTGTCTTTAGAAGCCCCTGCTCCCTAGTAGTCCCTTCCCTTGCCCTTACTACTGCTGCTGCTACTACTACTATTAAATTTAAAAGCAGGTTGAGGGACTTCCCTGGTGGTCCAGTGGTTAAGACTCCGAGCTGCCACTGCAGCGGGCATGGGTTCGATCCCTGGTTGGGGGACTAAAATCCTGCAGGCTGCGCAGCATGGCCAAAAATTTAAATATCAAAATTAAAAAGAAACTAAAAGCAGGTTGAGCCGAAGCTGTTAGTGAGAACTCAGTGCTGTCTAAAGGAAATGCAATACAATCTACATTTCCCTTTTGCTGACAAGCATCCCAGGCCTGAGTGCCTCAGTGCTTTTTTTGTAAATCAAAAGAATATTGAACTCATTATGTTGAAGCACAAGTTATCCTTTCATCGGTCAATTTGTGTGGGTCAACTCTACTCGTGCATTTATTCTAGATGTCTAAAAGATAGTACATGTAACAGTCCGTCTCCAATACTACAGCTGCCATTCACTCTGTTATCCTAGAATGATATTCTGAAATCAGGCTATTCCAATGCACTGATTAGGTACCAAAGCACAATCTTGCATCAGAGCAGTGAAAGGAACCCAATGCCAATCTCCCGGTGCCAGTAAACAGAAACAATAGGGCCCACATTTACACGAAGGTACAGGGTTTATAAGCACATTTACTTCCTCTTCCCCTTTTGAGCATCACACTCTACATCTCTGTCAGGGACATAAAGATTTTAAGTTCCTCTTTAAGAAGGAGGAAATCGAGGCTCAGAGAGGCTAGACATTATTCAAAGATCTAATGGAGAAGGGACAAAGAATTGAATGCAAATCTTCTGTTACAGGTTTTCTCCTCCACCCCATCCTCTGCGTTCATTTCTTCCTTGTGTTCAATAACTAAATTCCGAGGTATTCTCTCATGTTAATTGAACAGCATCTGATTTTCAAACTATGTCTTCACCCCAAGTCCTGTCTTTATCCCTAACATCCAATACCCTCAGCCTCTCAGTCTCTTGACCTACTTTATCTCAATGATCTTCACCCCTGCTCTCTTCCAGCATCCTACCTCCCCCCATGATGACTACTAAAATGTGTCAGCTCCCAAAGTTCCTCTAACTCTGACGCATTATGTTAAAACCTTCTAGTCTCCGACTTGTCTATCACAACACCTGCTCCCTACCTCTTTAAGACTGCTTGGCCCATGACCATCTTCTTTCCCTTTATCCGCTATCGACTCTCTTCACTTCCTTTTCGATTGACTGAGATCCAACGATCCATTCCTATATTTACCTTTGACCCATACCTGTAACTCCTTTACCCAATTGTCCTTCCATCTCATCCACTTGGCAAAGCCCACCCTGTCTGAACCCACATCCACTATCCATGATCTTACCTCAAATTTTCAGTTCTTTGGGAGAATAATATCCCAGCTGCACAGACTACAGCTGTTATAAAATGTGATCACAAACATGGTCAGAACCCTAACTTCTTCCTGGTGATCCTTATATTTCCTTAATCAGATCTTTCTACCATTCTTCAGGTTAACTATTTCATAACATTGCATTTTTTTTTTCTTTTTTTGCACTCCCAAGTACCCCCTTCCTCAGCAACTGGTTTCACATCCTACTTCACAAAGAGAACAGAAGCCACTGGAAGTCCCTTCAAATCACCAGGAGTGAAATCAACAGATCTATCTGCACCCACACCTCTTTCCCTTCTTTCTTCCTATTTCAGCTTAAAGGAATCCCTTCTTTTACCTCAATCTAAGCTCTTACCCTTTCCCTCCCTTCCCCTTCAGGAATCGCGCCTCATCAAAAATAACCCCACTCTGCCCCTCAGCACCAGTCTCTCCCTCTTTTCACCGTCACCTTCCCTCTTAGAAACCAAACAAAAACAACAAAAAAGCCTTCTTTTTATTTCACATCCCTGCTGCCTTTCAGAGCCACGCTTCTTAAAAAAATATATCTACTCTCTTGCTTCTCCCTTATTTTCCAACCCACTGCAATCTGGCTTCTGTCCCCAACATTCCATTTAAATAGTTCTTGCCAAGGTCAAGATTTTAAGTATAAAAGACTACTTTCAGTTCTTACCTTAAGTAATATATCAGATTACCTTCTCTCTTAAATATTCATTTATTTTAGCTTCCATGGTACCAACTGTCCCTGATTTTGCTCCTTTCTACTGGCCATTCCTCAACTTCTCAATGTTTTTCTCTGCACATGTTAAACAGGCTCTTCCATAAGTGAAGACTCCCAAGGGATGTTTTCAATTACCATTGGTAACCTGATGACTGTATTTTTTTTTTCAAGCACTCTCTTTTGAGGGTTAGAACCATTTATAAAACAACTACCTACCAAGTCTCTAACTGGATGTTCCAGGTAGTTTAAATTCAACATTTCCAAAGCCGCCTCAACATTTTCAGACACAAACAATGCCCCAAAACCCTCCTGGCCTTCCAAGGCTCCCTGTCTTAATAAAAAGTAAAACCACCCACCAGTTGACCAAGTTAAAAATGTTCCCCCATTCTTTTTCCTATTTAACCTAGATCAAGTGATTCATCACTTAAAGTATGACCTTGCTAAGTCCTTTGCAACTTGAGTCTTCCCTCTCTTTCAACATTCACATGCAAATACTGAGTCTTTGGTCTCCTTAAAGTATCTCAAGTTATGATTTTGTTTATATGACATTCTTGAAATGATGCAATTACAGAGATGGGAAACAAATTAGTGGCTGCCAGGGCTTAGGGATGATAGGGAAAAAGGAGACTTGTGACCCTAAGCAGATAGCACTAGGGAAATCTTTGAGGTGATGAAACTGTTCTGTATCTTGATTGTGGTGGTGGTTACATGAATCTACACATGTGATAACATAGCAGAGACTATACACACACAGTGTACCAATCTCAGTGTCCTGGTTTTGATATTGTGCTACAGTTATATAAGATGTAACCCTTGGGGGAAACTGGGTGAAGGGTACATGGGATCTCTCTATACTGTCTCTGCAACTTCTTGCCAATCTATAATCATTTTAAATTTTAAAAAATTAAGAAAAACATATCTCAAATCCCCATCAATGCTACTTTACTCCAAGATACTCTCCTTTCTCACGTGGGTCACTGCCATAGCATTCTATTTTCTTGCCATACATTTTTGCACTCTCTCCCAACCTTCCCCCATCAGTGCATTCTCTCCATTTTAGCAGAAGTGATCTTTCTAAGATGATAACCTGAACATGCTTTGCCACTGGGCAAAATCCTCTAAATCCCTATTGTCCTTAGAACCTGGCTCCTAAATTGTGTGCTGAGATGCTGCAAAGTACCATAGCAAGCCACAGGAGCACAGTGGGATATTTTTAGTGTTTAAGCGAAATGAGGGATACTTGATATTTATTGGGTATCACAAAAACTACTACCCTGAGGTAGTTCACAGTTTCAACGTGAAAACACACTACATTTCTTTCAATAATAGCATATCTTTGTTAAGGTGGGTTTTTGGCAGTTGGTACAATTATAAAACTGCAGAAAAATTAACAAGGAACCGGAAAGGAAGGTGGCTGTATCGAATTGCAAGGGTTGAGCAGTAGTAACTGTGTTTATTTAAGGATAAAATAAAGATATTGTTTTTCCTTAGATTCACATGTATTATGTTCCAAATGGCTACTAACTTTTGGGGACATAAATACTTCATTAAGTTGTTTGTACTTACGTACTTAATAAACAGAATTATTAGTATTTCTCTGACCTTGGGAAATAAAATCACTGAGACTTTAAGAGCATCTTGAAATGAGAAAGTGTGGGAGCCATCACCTTAGGGTAAAGTTCAAAGTCTTTTATATAACATTCACAGGGCTTCGTGACCTGAACCCCTTCTGATTTCTCTGGCCTGCATGCTAACGTTTTCTCTGCCTATCACTCACAATGAGTTATCTGCAGGTCCCAGAACAAGTCTACCCCTTTACAGATACCCCCTCAAAACACACACACACACACACACACACACACACACACACACACACACACAGCGCTAACTTCCTTTGCCTAACTCCCACCGTCCAGATCTGAGAAAAATTTTTTCTTCTCTAAAGGCTTTCTTAATCTTGCAAGGTCAGCTTCAGCACCCTTCCTTCACACTAATACTGCATTTTATACTTCTTTCCCTGCACTCCTTATACGAGGTAGCAATGTGGTTGCTTATATATTGTCTGTTTCTCCCCAGCTACATTCGGTGCTCTTGAGACCACAGATCAGTAACACTTTGGTGTCAGCAGAGGCTAACATAGTCCCTGCACATGGTAGGGATTCAACAAATCCTTGCCGAACTCATGCACAGGTGAGCAGTTCCTTACCAAATCAGACAATCCCAAACCATTTAGCAGTGCAGAGACTTCCATATCATTTATATTCACCTCCTTTTTTCTCGCACAAACCACCCTCCCCCATCAACGTGGTATAAAGCCGGGTGTCATACTAGAGTCACAGAGAGCTTGTCACAAGCACTCAGGGATGGAGGCTGCTGGCCTTCTGTCAACAACAAGGCTGCAATTTGAGAAAAAGCCGAGTGACCCTCACCACTGTACACACCCCATCCTGAAATGCTGCTGACTACTGTGAAGGGGCGGAGGTGGGAAGCCATCTCTGGGGGCCCAATGTCTCCCGAGCAACACACATCAAAGACAACCTGGCAGGCACCGAGAAAATGAGAGGTCGCAGACTGCTCCTGTCACCTGGGCTGATTAATAAATTAGACGCTTGCAAATCATGGGACGTGCACTGTTTACAGGAATCAATGCGTGCTGATTGCTTAAGGATGCTTTGCCAGTGCGTAGACCTCTGGATTCCTGCCACATGTGTCACAGGGCATCAGCAATCTTCCTCTCTCTCGTCCTCTTTCTGTGTTTTCCTCCAGATAAGTGTCCTCTTAATATGAGACTGGAGTTATTCTTCCTTCCTAGAGCACCTGGGCTACAGTGCACACAGGTCAAGCACCCCTCTTGTGGTTGGAGGTCTCCCGCAAGCTTTTGCAGAGTTCTTAGGGATGAATTTGCAGGTAGGGGTGTTTCAAATACAAATGAGTAACTTGTTTTAGTTACTGGTCCTCAAGCACTTGCTCTCTGCTAAGTGGGATTATACCTGGCAGAGCCAGGATTCAAACCAAGGTCTGCCTGAGCCTAAAGACTTGCTCTTCATCGCTAAACTTTAGCGGCTGTGTTATTAGGGTTCACATCAGCTTAGATACTGACTTGCGGCTGGAAGTTTCCATCCAGGTTTGCAGAGACAAGTCAGGTGCAGATAAAGGGTGGGATGCAAAGCCTTCCTCCAAGCTAGTCTGGGAATCCACTGCTAATGAGACCTAGTAATTCTCATGCCCAGAAGGAAGGCCTTGAGAGATAAGGAAATAGCCTGGAGGCAGCAGCCTGGGCATTCTGGTTCCTTTCTTAAGAGACACAAAAGTATCCGGTGGCTGTAGAACTCTCCATAAAAGAATGCATCCTGCCACAGGGTGCCTAGAATGGAACTAGGGCAGGTAAGCCTGGATGCAGCCCAGGAAGGGAGCTGCCTGACAGGTAGGTCCCAAGCAGCTTTGTTGGTGGACCTGAGTGGTACTCGGGAGTTAATGAATTCCATCTTTATAGCCTTTGTCTTGGCTCCAGTGTCCCCCTCCTCTCCCTTGAATTACTGCCACAGCTTTCTAACCCTTTTCTCTCATTCCCTTCCACGCATTCCTCACGCTGCAGCCAGAGCAATATTTCTAAATGTATATCGGCCCATGCCAGTCTCACGTTTCAAACCCTTCACTGTTTTCCTGTCACCTCTATCAGACAAGGAACAGGTTCTAACCTGAACCCACAGCAAACTCTGCTTCTCCAACATGGCGCAATTTTCCTCTGAGCAAAAACGTAACCACAACATAGACTCAAAGTCAGTGTTTTTCAAACTGCAAGGTCTACCCCGTTAGTGGAGGCTGAAATCAATGAAGCTGGTAGACACCAGTATTTTAAAAAATAAATGAATCAGAAAGGAATAGGTTATATTAGAACGGTATAGAGTAGAAAATATCAAGATGCATCACATGGAGTAAGGTTAAGTATTTTTTTCATGGGTTTTCATTTCAATTACATATCTTCTTATCTCTAGGCTTACTGAGTGTCCTGAAATGTATTTCTTAGCATGAGTGAGGTCAAGAAATGTAAAAATGAAACAAACAAACAAAAAACCCCACTTTTCTAAAGAGAAATGTACTAGTACCCTGACAATTAACTGGAGTTTGAAGGTTGTTTGAAATCAATTTGCCTTCCTAAATTCCTTTCACTGTTGGCTCCAAGCTGCCATCCAGCCTTATTTCCTATCATCACTACAGTAGGACCACCCCATTGGTGGAGGAAACATTCCAAGATGCCCAGTGGATGCCTGAAACCATGGATAGTACTGAACACTATGTATACCATATGTTTTTCCTATATATACATACTTTTGATAAAGCTTGATACATAAATTAGGCATAGTAAGAATTTAACAACAGTAACTAATAATAAAATAGAACAATTACAACAATATACTGTAAAAGTTATGTGAATGTGGTCTCTCCCCCTCACCTTTCTTTCTCTATAAATACCTTACGATAAAAATGTAATGCCTTCTCCACCTTAACTAAGCCCTTATCATGCACTTTGGCCATAACTTTTGCAGTCTGAGGTGTGACAGCAAAGCTAGCATGAATTTGTTTCCTTCTTCACAATCTCACAGAAGATTCGTTCTTACCATAGATCTTAGCAACCTCAGCATGTAAGTGTTTTTCCTTCCTTACTAAGTTGAGAGCTTTCACCTTTTCACTTAAAGGAGGCGCTTCCCCGTTTCTCTATGGCCTATTTGAATTGCCAGCACCACTACTCTGGCACTTTGGCGCTATTACTAAGTAAAACAAGAGCTACTTGAACATAAGCATTGAGATCCCAAGACAGTTGATCTGAAAACCAAAACCGAGATGGCTACTGATTAACAGGAGGAGATACACTGGACAAAGGGATGATTCGGGACCTGGGAGGGGCAGAGCTGGACAGTACAAGATTTCATCACACTACTCAGAATGGTGTGCAATTTAAAACTTTTGAGTTGTTTATTTCTGGAATTTTCCATTTAATATTTTTGGACAGCAGTTGATTGAAACTGAAACCGCAGAACATGAAACCTTGGCTAAGAGGGGACTACTATACTACTCAAAATACACACACACACACACACACACACACACACACACACAGTTCCAGTATTTCTTCTGCCTCTTTGCCTTTGCAGGCACTACCTCCCTTTATCTGGGCTGCTTTTTCCCCCACTGCCTTCTCATAAAATCCTTATCCTCCTTGAAGGCTGAGTCAAATACCCCTTCCTCTAGGATGCCTCCCTAGATTTGTCTTTTCCCCCCATCGTTCCCCACATTCATGATCCCAATGCCAAGGGTAGTTCCCATCCCCACCACAAACACAGCACCCAGCGTATTGATCAATCAGGGAACTGAGCCTATGGCACTGTGGTTATCTGCCCATCAGTCGGTTTTCCCCAAGACACTTTGAATTCCTTGAGGTCAGGGATCCAGTCGTTCCTCTCCCTAACTCCAAGGAACTGTCGTAGAGACTGGTCAGTAGGAATTCGGAGATCAGTAAACATTTTTCAAATGAATGAATGAGTGGCAGGTGCTTCAGATCACAGATCGGGTCCCTTTCTTTCTTCCTTAGCCAAGATTTGGGGCATAGAGTCTGAAGCTCCAAGGGCTTGTCTTCATTCTCCTCCTAATTTCCCCAGTCACAACAATCACCATATCTTATTATGTCCGTTTTAAGACCCCGTGTCAGTCTGCCCTTTGGAGGGAGGTGTGCAAAAGCCAGTCCATTTTCAGACATGGCTCCTGACTAAAGCTGAACAATTGCTCTGCAGAGATTGCAGCCGACTAAGCTTAGCAGCTCACAGAAGCCAGTTTGGTAATGGAATGGGAGCAAAGAGGTAAAGTACTGCAAAGGTACCAATTTGGTAGCAATAAAGCTATTGGGCTTAGAAGTGGAAGATCAATTTTAAATAATCAACACAGAAGAATCTCTGAATTGACATCAAGTGGCCCGGGAGATGTTTGCTGACTATCCCCCTCCCCATCCCTCTCTATTCAGGGACAGCTTGATCCAAAACTTGGATTGAATGAGGGATAAGGTAGGGGCAAGGGCACAGGGTATTGATTCTCACCAGTGATGCCAACCTCTATGTGGCTGAAATTGACAATGACAAACGTGGGACACCGTCCCAGTCTCATCTTCTTTTGAGCCCACTTAAAGAAAAAAAAAAAAAGTATCCCTTAATGCACTTTGCCCAAGCTGGTTTTTTATGACTCAGGCCATGTGTATCTGAACCCAACAGTGGGTGCCTAAACATCTTACCTCCTATAGAATACTATAGTCAGATGAGAAACTCACCGAATCTCCCAGAACTCCCTGAGGAATGGAGGCTGGTTATTTCTGAGGTAGAAAACTAGTTTCCCTTAAGTGCTACTTCTCTGCAGCAGGAAGCAAAAATCAATTCACCTTCCTTAGCGCATCAGCTGCCACCCTGATCTGAGGGCATGTCTGAAAAGACGGAAAATCCCTTCCCCTTTGGTCCTGCAGCCAGACTGTTTTGCGAACCCAGACACTGCACTGGCACCTATACTTCATTCCAACTCAAACTCATGAGGACCAAACTCTAAAACCATTTTTTCTAATATCCTTCCCAACCATCCCTTTTCCTTTTTTCCTAAAATCCTTAGAGCAAAGGTGCTCAACCTCTATGCTACTGGCATTGTGAGCCAGATAATTCCTTGCTGCAGAGGGCTGTCTCTGCATTGTAGGGTGTTCAGCTGTATCCCTGATCCCTGGCTTCTATCCACCAGATGCCAGGAGCAAACCGCCTCCCCACAACCAACTGTGACAACCAAAAATGCCCCCTTGACATTTCTAAATGTCCCATTAGGAAGCAAAATCACCCCTAGGTTGGTGGTTCTCATGTCTATCCTAGACCAACTACAAATCCAAATATCTGAGGAAGGACCCAGGCATCGGAATTTTTTAAAAGCTTTGCAGGTGATTCTGACGTGCAGCCACTTCTTTGCATATTAAACCAAGGTTTCACCTTCCTCTGTAACTATGGCTCTGGCCTCTGTTGAAGTTTTCATCCCCATACCCACAGGGTGAAATGCCAAATTTAGGAATAAGAAATAGTAGTGCAGAAATTTAAGAAATGAGAAGGAGGAGGAAAAAATGATAAGGTTATTACTGGTGACAGAAAACTGAAGCTGTTAATTCCATTTCTTTGAATTATAAACCAGGAAGTAGATTTAGATCAAAGTGTTCCAAGCAAAATCCCAACAGGTAGGGTGGCTTCCTCAGCCAGGGGCCAGCTCCCCAAGTGGAAGCAGTGTCTTTTCAGATCACTTTGACACAGGCTGGCATCCAAAGAAGCAACACTCAAGCTGCCAAAGCCAGGTACAGCCAGTGCCTCCTGAAGCCTGCTCATCCGAATTCCGATCTCTCTGAGAAAAAGAGGTGGTAGGGTCAAAGAGGTTTGCTTAAACATTGTTAAACAGTCTAGGAAAGACCTTGAAAAGCCCTGCGGTAAGGAAGCCTGTATAACTTTGCTTGGTTTTCCAAACAAATATATCTATGTCATTGGGGAGGCAATATAGCATGGTTACACATGCAGACTCCGGAATCTGCTCGTTTGTGATACATTCTACTCTACCATGAAGTAGCTCTCTTTCCTCGGGCGAGTTATGTAAATGGGGATGATAACAATACCTAAGCACAGGATTATTATAAGGACCAGAATCTGCTGCAGTAATTTAGACACTGTGTGTCCATGCTAGACGCTTGGTAATCTTTCAACGTTAGCAACTGACTTATCCTTATTACTGTTTTTATTATTATTTATTTGACTATGGGATTTTTTTTTCTAGAAATGCCTTTTAACATCGCATTGAACTCCAGCTCCATGTGAGATACTTTAAGAAATGCTGATTTAGACTAATTTGAGCCACACTAATAGAAATACAACCCTTGCACCATGTGATATCAAGATTCTATCTGGAAGCCAGAGGTTGGGGGGGTCTCCTTTCAAGTTCAACCACAGCATCCTGAATGGTGGGGTGGTGGGCTTCACCCTCACCACCCAAGTCTGTAAGCTCCTCGAAGCAGGGACCTGTCTACCTTATATATCATCAATTCCCCAGTGCACAGCATCTGACAAACCTAAGCACCCAATATACGCTTTTTTAAAAAAATTAATTAATTTATTTTTAACATCTTTACTGGCGTGTAACTGCTTTACACTGTTGTGTTAGTTTCTGCTGTATAACAAAGTGAATCAGCTATACGTATACATATATCCCCATATCTCCTCCCTCTTGCGTCTCCCTCCCTCCCTCCCTATCCCACCCCTCTAGATGGTCACAAAGCACCGAGCTGATCTCCCTGTGCTATGCAGCTGCTTCCCACTAGCTTTCTATTTTACATTTGGTAGTGTGTATATGTCCATGCCACTCTCTCACTTTGTCCCAGCTTACCCTTCCCCCTCCCCGTGTCCTCAAGTCCATTCTCTACGTCTGTGTCTTTATTCCTGTCCTGCCCCTAGGTTCTTCAGACCCTTTTTTTTTTTTTTTGGATTCCATATATACGTGTTAGTATACGGTATTTGTTTTTCTCTTTCTGACTTACTTCACTCTGTATGACAGCCTCTAGGTCCATCCACCTCACTACAAATAACTCAATTTCGTTTCTTTTTATGGCTGAGTAATATTCCATTGTACATATGTGCCACATCTGCTTTATCCATTCATCTGTCGATGGGCATTTAGGTTGCTTCCATGTCCTGGCTATTGTAAATAGAGCTGCAGTGAACATTGGGGTACATGTGTCTTTTTGAATTATGGTTTTCTCAGGGTATATGCCCAGTAGTGGGATTGCTGGGTCATATGGTAGTTCTGTTTTTAGTTTTTTAAGGAAACTCGATACTGTTCTCCATAGTGGCTGTATCAATTTACATTCGCCCCAACAGTGCAAGAGGGTTCCCTTTTCTCCACACCCTCTCCAGCATTTCCAATATATACTCCTGAATGATTTCTGGACAAGGGTCACATCTCATTCATCTCAGCAGAATCATCCACCCAGCCCCAGCCCCATTCATTTAGTGAAGTATCTTTGCCACAAAACGTACAAAAGATATTTTTGTGAAACACACGAAGGAACCATCAAGATGGTGGATTAGAACAAAGATTTATGCAACTCTGATAAATGTGCAAGATGGTTAGGCAATCAGACATGGTTTACCGAGATTTGATTTACATTCAACTTTTAGGTACTTATTTAAGGCTCAAAGGAAGGTGCACCATAAGCCACAAACCACTTGCTCCGAAACCTGTAGGGAAAACCACTCAATATGAAACCACGTCTTGTGGCACAGTGACCACCATTATCAGTGCCCGCCCCCCCCCACCCTGACTCTCCAAAACCAAAGCTTAAAAAAGGGTACCACACTCCTCCTTTTAAATCTACCTCTGAAATAACTGCCAAATTTACGGCAACTACTGATGATCTCAAAGTCAGGAAAAGAGAAACAGAAAAATAAAACACAAAAAGGCAGCGGGAACACAGGAAACACCCTTTGGACCAAATTGACTTTTAAAATACCACGAGAAGAAAAGAAATCATTTCTAGCAATACCATCAGCTGTCTGAGGTCAAGGAGGGAACGGCTCCTGCAAAATTCCAAGCTCTCCATGATTGATAGCTAAACTATTTCTTGCCACAGCTACACAAAGCATTTGATATTATGTCCATTTTACAGATGAGGAAACTAAGTCACAGAGAGGTTGCAACTTGTCCGTGGTCAGCGGAAGTCTCTGGGTATTTGGTCATACACTAGGTAACTAAGAACTAAGAGAGGGTTATGACAACATAGAGTTAAGGGCTCACGTTGTGGAATCTCAGAGGCCTGCTTTTATTCCTAGCTCTGCCACATCCCAGATGTGTGATGTGGACAATCTCCTTCACCTCTTGATGCCTGAGTTTTCTCATTCGTAATATGGACAATACTAGTATCTCCCTCACAGACTATTTAACGACTAATATATGTACGGGCTTACCAGAAAGTGAAACTAAATGATTCTATTAGAATGATGATTTCGAACCTTAATGAAAAAAATTTTCCAGAGATAAGAAAATTTAAATTTGCAAAGCATCTCACACCAAGTTAATCTCATTTGACCTTGTAGGTGGGACAGACATCACTGTCCCTTTCTAGAGAAGAGAATATTGAGTATCTGAGCAGTTACTTATTCATACCTCTCTGTGGAATGATAATTGTTTGCTTATTCACTCTTTTTTCCCTCCATCTTCCACCCCACCTCTGAGCTTGGTGAAAGAGGGGATGGACCTTGCAGGTTGTGGGGTGTGTGTGTGTGTGTTTGTGTATGTGTGCGAGCTTTGTTGTTTTCTTTTGGTCATCTCTGTATTACCGAATCATAGTACGTGGTTGGTGTTACATCCTGAAGCGCTGGGTGTGCGCTTGAGTGAATGATGCATGAATGCATTTGCCCAGGGTGAGGAAGCTAGTAAGCAGCCCAAAATAAGCAACACCTGAGTCTGCAGACTCGAAGTTCAGAGTCCTCTCCGATATCCCATGCTGTATTTCCAAATGACAATATTTCATGGAATCACAGACTTTCAGAGAAGGGAAGGACCTTGGAGACCATCTTAGCGAACATTCCCCTTCCGCAGATGAGAAAACAGGAGCTCAGGGAAGTCCCACTACTTGGCCTAAATCACACAGCGGGGAGGTGAGCGGATTAAGCCAGGACCCTGGTTCTCTGCCTCCAGCATCAAGGATGCTGTCCCTGCACCCAGGCAGATTCAAGTTGAGAAAACTCCCCCAGCCTCCACACGTCAGCTCAGACTTAGGAGTGACAGAGCACGAACCTCGTGCACCCAGACTACTGTTTGTGCACAGTTTATTGCTCAGCGTGCAAAGCAACAGGAGAGACGACTTCTGCTGGGATTTAATTTGAAAGGTTCTCATCATTGCCAGTGGCACAAACTCGCCACCACGACTCTATGAGCTGAAGCCAGCCTCTGCCTGCATATGAATGAGGACAGAGATGGCCTTAACCCACTTAAGTGAGGAGAGCAGACTTCTTCCCAGTTTCTGAAGCTTCCAGATCGCCCTGGGCTCTAGCCTGGATTCTAGGGTTGGGGGCACTGGCCGAAGCTTGAGGTCTAGGACATTTCAGAAAGGCTGGCTCTGTAGCCTCAGATAATATGGCGCATGCTGGTAGTAAAGCCTTTCTTTCATGATGCAAATGTCAAGTTTCTAATGTGCTATGTCCATGTTAGCACACAGGAAGACACACTTCGAATCACCTGTGGACATGCTTTAGCGTTTCAACAAAGTAGTGAAGAGAAAACGTCAATGGACAACAGCCCTGGAGAGTACATCCTTGTTGGCTTTTGCTCTGGTCTGAACCTGGCCTAGATGAGCACACCCGTCTCTGGGTACCTATTTGCATGTGTGTCCAGGTGAAGATTACAACAGGAGCCACACCTAATCTTTCACACAATAGGTCCCAAATCAATGTTTATGATCTTCCAATTATGCCTATCCTGCACTTTCTCTTTTGTAGCACTTATACCGTGTGTGTGTGTGTGTGTGTGTGTGTGTGTGTGTGTGTGTTTAATTAATGTACTGCTATGAGAGCAAGGACCATGTTTGTTTTACTCGCCATCGTGTCATCTGCCTTAAACACAGTGCTGGGCCTCTAGCTGGTGCTTAATAATTATTTGAGGATTAAATAAAGGAAGGAAGGAATAACTAGATGACCAGGGGCCTGACTTCTGGATTAAACTCCATCATTTAATTAACCATGTGACCTTGGTTAAATCTTATATTTAATTTTAGAGCTAGAAAGGATCTTACAAATCAGCTTGTTGGATGACTGCAAACTTTTGTTTTAGCAGTGGAATCCCAGGAAGAGCATAGGTGAAATATGAACACAGAAGCAGATGCAAACTTTCTTTTGTATAAGGGCCAACTTTCAAACTCGGATTTGACTGTTCAGCACAGAATCAAGGCATCTGCAGCTGGGAGCAAATTCATGAATCATCCATCCCTAGTCCACAATGCCACAGTGCGCAACGGAGATATGCCCACTTTCATGTCAAATACACAGAAGACGTAAGACCTGAATTCACGGCTTCCCAGCTGCAGGTTAGGACTGTTTCCTCCACCATGCTTCCTCGTCTCCTATTTCAGTTGGCCCAGAAGTGTTCCTTGACCTTAAGAAGAAGCTTAAGCTGTCTTAGAGAGAGCTCTAGAGAGTTTTTTGCATTCTCCAATTTACTTAAGTCCACATTTTTCGTGTCCTTATGATACAAGGCAGAACAAAAATCACTCTGGGGATCCAGAAATGAATTATATATAAGTCCTGGCCTCACAGAGTTTCCAGTAAGGTGAAAGAGAAATACAAGAATGGTATTTCTCCAAATGGTTGACAACTAAAGAGGTGTAAGTGTAGAGAGCTGTGGAAATATCAAAGAGAGGGGATCAAGTAGAGTGGGGAGAGTCCAAGATGGTTTCTTAGACTCTCAAAGAGGAAGAATTTGGGGCTAAGTCCTTTTGGGATGAGTAGGATTCCCAAAGGCCAAAGACCAGTTCGGACTTGCTCAAGAAAGAGGTATTCATTGACAGTCCCTACTTGTTTCCAAATGTGTGAATATACCTGGGTAGGATATTTGCTATATTAATGGCATCTGCAAAACAACACAGCCTACACCTGATGTAACTGACTAAAAACACTGTCTGTGACTATGGATGCAGATAAACCAGGGCTTGAATCCCAGTCCCACCACTCACAGACTGTGTGACTTTGGACAAGTTATTTCACCTAGCAGAAGCCCAGTTACCCCTTCTGTAAAGTGGAGAAAACAAATAGGTGCTATCTCTGATGTTACTGTAAGGTTTAATGAGATAGTGTACAAAGTACTAAGCACCATGCCCCGTACAGAGTAGTAAGTACTCAAAAAATATTAGCTATTCTCACTCACCATTGCTAATCTCTTGCACAATGTAATAAATTAAATAGATGGATAAATTAATAAATAAATAGATAAATTAATAATGAAAAAGTACATAACAGACTTGGCTCAGACACTCCTCCATACAGCAAGGCCCGTGCCAATGTGTGACCCCCCAAAAGCACTCAGTGAATGAAAAGCAAAGGCAAGCTTAGCCCAGCTCTTACCTGTATATTTTATATCTGGTTGTAAATCCTTGACGGTGTCTTTCCACAAAGGATAGGTAGCTCCTGGAGTGGTGGAAAGGCCCCCTGTCTGAAATAAGCCAATCAAATTCCTTGGAGACATGTTGGTCTGTCCCAGCTGGTTCCTGGTGGGAGGGCTGCACTGAGATACGGCCCCATACAAACAGGAAGTAGAGGAGCTCAACAAACCTCCAGTTCATGCTTTTCTGCCGGCCTTTTTCCTCTCATTCTTGCTCCATTCTGTGGAGTCCTATGAAGAAAAGAATAAAAAAGAAAGAGAAAGAAAGAGGAAACAAAAGAGGGAGAGAGGAAAGTGGGGAGGGTGAAGCAAAATAAAAGGAAGAGAGAGAGAGACAAAGGAAAAATTTTAACACATCATCGTAATCCTTTACATCAGTAGAGTGTGTCAGGGTTTACAAAAATCAGTGCAGTTTCTGGTTAAGAGCGTGGCATCTATGGACATCTGGGCTTGCATTCCTGCTTTGTTGTTCACACGTTCTGTGAACACGCATGAACACGTACAAACTGCTGAATCTCTTAGGGATGCAGTTTCCTCATCCATAAAACAGAGGACGGGCTTAAGCACCTGTATCTTGGCACCTGGCACATCATAGGTATTCAAGGCATAAGTGTTGAAAGAGTGAAATGAATGAATGCAGAAACAGAGTCTCCTACAGCCAGGGAAGAACTTGGAGATAGAACTCCAGTATCCATCCCACCTGCTATCTTCACAAACAACCTGAATCTCACAGCAGGGACTCGGTGAATGAGAATCCCTTTCTCTCCTCCTCTCCCACAGACATGCACCAACTGAAGACAGGCTTTGCTTTTGCATCATCAGGTGAGTACAAAAAGTCTTGGGATGCATCATGATCACGACTATCCGGGTTGAATACCTTACAGATGGAGAGTTTATGCAGTTCATTTGAACGCATTTCTACAATGCTTAGTGGACTGTCTCCTTCACCCCAAGGAAATGTAACTAGAGGATCCACCCATCAGTGACTCTGAGCCTCGAGGTTCTCTCGTACTCAGAAGGGGAACTAAAAGCCAAGGAACTAGTGGGGTCTTGCCCGCCTCTTTTTTTCGGTGGTAGCACAGCACTGGGGTGCCATGTTGGAGAAATGCTTAAGACTAAGGGAGAGCTTAAGTAGGGGCTCCTTGGAAAATTGACAAGTTTTGTTTTTATCATCACAACATCATTCTACTTGCTAGTTTAACACTGTGCTGTGCCCACCACCCCACGTAGTCTAGAAGAGCTTATCTTACTCTACATTGAAAGGTAGCTGGGAATGCAGGCTCTATCAATTATAAACCGTATTATTTCAGGCAAGTGATTTCACTTTCTGGGCCTCAGTTTCCTTGTCTGTAAAATGTAGTTAACCATAGCACCTACACCCAGAACTAGCATGAGAATGAAATGACACCATTTATGTCAAGTGTCCCATGAAGCACCTGACACTTAGGAAGTGCTCAATAAATGGCATCAATGATGATGAGGATACAGGTAATGATAAATCTTGATGGTGATGATGTCCACACAGTCCCTGCTGGGAGTGTCTTTGCTCCTACAGTCCCCACTGCCCCACCAAATCCCGTTTATCTTTCAGTAGCCAGTTGAGGTCAGGTCCTCAAAGGTCATTTCCTTTTTCTATTCCTCTCAAAAATTGTTAGTTGTTCCTTTCTTTCAGCTCTCATTGCTCCTTTATTACAACTGTATGTTAGTACTTACTATCTTTCATTGTACTTATTTGTTTGTGTCCATTTTGCTCATGGGACTGTGAGCCTTTTAACTGGCAAGAATCTTTAAAAGACTGTTTCTATATACTGCTGGCTGTGTGACTCTGGACAGTCATGGCCTCTGTCTAGATCTCAGATTTTTATGTCTAACATTTAAAAACATGGCGAGGACAAACCAATTTGTCGAGTGGAAAACCACATAGAAACATGAAGAAATATGATCCCTTACTTGTCTACTCTTCCAGCTGAAAATGGGAAGAAAGTGAAGCTAAGAAAGAGAGAAAATCAAAAAAAGAGAGGGCTTCCCTGGTGGTGCAGTGGTTGAGAGTCCGCCTGCCGATGCAGGGGACACGGGTTTGTGCCCCGGTCTGGGAAGATCCCACATGCCGCGGAGCGGCTGGGCCCGTGAGCCATGGCCTCTGAGCCTGCGCGTCCGGAGCCTGTGCTCCGCAATGGGAGAGGCCACAACAGTGGGAGAGGCCACAACAGTGAGAGAGGCCCGCGTACCACAAAAAAAAAAAAGAGAGAGAGAGAGATGTGAATTTCCGACCCAACTGGCGATTTCTCTCCGTGGTCCGACTGCACCATTTTATTATGGGTAGCTACAAAAATCTACTTGGCACTGCAGGCCCCAGCTGTCGGGGGCAAAGGAAAAAGGCATGTGAGCAGAGGAGTCGGCTGGCAGAAGCTGTGGCCTCAGGTTTTGTTCAGAGCCTAAAACAAAGACGTACATGTGGAGTGCAGAACTGTAACAGCTCCAGCTGCCAAAACCGTCTGCCGGAGCCCACCTGAGCGGCAAGCAGGGGGTGGAGGCGATTGTTCAGAGATCCCGGCGGGGAGCTACAGCACACTGAAATCACAGCATGTCACCCATCCAGCCCTTCTGCGTGGCTTCTGCTATAAGTGGGTGCGGGGTGGGAGCCTGGGAGAGAATGCCTGGCTGTTAGACTGTTTGCAAGGGAACAGGATTCGGAACACTGCAGCTTTCAAAAGTGAAACAAGGCTAGACACGGAACAGCAGCATATGTGTGTGTGTGTCTGCGTGTCGGAGGGTAAGACCTCAGCCCCGAGCCCTAGAATTTGCTGAAATTTGAAAGATGGAACCCAGTGCTTTCATTCTGGCAGCCATTTTGCCACCTAAGGGACATCTTTGCTTGTCCCAATGGAGGGGATGCTACTGGCATCTAGTGGGTAGAGGACAGGGATGCTGCTGCACATCCTACAGTGCACGGGATGGCCCCTCCCCCCACGACAAAGACTATTGGACCTAAAATGTCAGTGGAGCAAAAGTTAAATCCTGCTCTAATCCAACTCCCTACAAGATCAGGACCTGAGTGGCTGACTGGGCTAGACTCCTGTCTTCCAGCTCCTGGTTTTCATGCTGCCACATTGTCTTGGCCAGGCAGTGGGCCAAGACGGGTCAGTAGCTGTGTCTGAACCTCCTTTGTAGTTGGGGTCTACGATACAATCTACATCTCAGCAAGTACACGTGACTGCTTCACGGAAGAAGTCTGAATACATCTCTGCTGGCTCAGAAAATCACAATAATCCACAGAACACTAAAAATGAACATGGAAGTTTCTGTGAGGTGCATTTGAATAGGAATGGACATTTTGTTGGGCAAGAGCAAGGATTAGTATGTATGTTACCTAAATATTGTCATATCATGACAGACACAGTGATTCCCATTCTGTAAAAAGGCCCAAATTAGCACCTACTGTACTGGAGACTTGGGTTAATATAAGGGTCCCATGACTGATATGTATGGAGCACCTATTGTGTACTTGGATCGAAAAATGTCTGTTCTCTTGGCAGTAGCCAAAGCATCCAATTCAGACTAGATGTTAACAAAGGTTTCTTCCCCGAGGTGGGTACAGCTCTCCCATTTAACAGATGAGCATGTTGGAACTTGAAGACATTAAATAAGTTTCCCAAGCTTGCAGGTCCTAAGTATTCAAGAATCTAACCTGTGTATATCTCATTACGGGTATAGTTTCCACTATATCCCCACCCTCACCCCACCCAGCTGAAATGAGATCCTGCCCTCTAGAGATTCAAAATATTGTGGAGGAGTCACACCGAGGCCTGAGGAATTCTAGTATGAAATAGGTTGTCATAAATACTATAAGCAAAGAAAAATGTCCCGTGGAAGAATAGAGGCCAGAGATAATGTTTCCGACCAAGAGACCTGGAAAGGATCCTTACAAGAGGTGGTATTTGAGCAGGGCCTTCATAGCATGTAAGCTTTTGGTGAGTAGAGATGAGCAAAAGGGAATTATAGCAGAGCAAGTGCCATACAACAAGTCTTGGGGGTGGGAGAGGGCAGAGTGATGGAGTGTGTGCCCAGAGTAGCACCCAGGTGGCAGAGGCTTTAGTGAGATTTTAGGACCCATGTAGGGCCTTCAAGCACCTGTATCTCCCTCTGAATCCCTCAAGCAAGGACTGTATATTTCATTTCCATGCTATCCACCAAGGGCAAAGCACTGTAGATGTTCAACAAATTCATTCATTCATCCATTAACAGGTTTAGCTGGAAATTAAACAGTGAGCAGGGCTTCTTTTCTGTTGGGCTGGGAGAAGTAAACAAATGAGCAGTAAATGTACATGTGACGGTGAGCAGTGCTCTAAAGAAAACCAAAGCAGATAAGACAGGATTGAGAGTAAGGCTGCTGCTTTACATACAAGGTGTTGAGGAAAAGCTGCTCTGATGAAGTCACCTTTGAGAGGCGACCTGAAGAAAGTGAAGGAGTGAGCGATGCAGAGCTTCAGGGAAAAAGAAATGTCAGTGGAAGGAGAGGAAAGAGAGGGTCAGCAACGGTTTGCATTTTGATACAGTCAGAGGCCAAGTTGTATTTCAGTCTCCTGCAGGGAGCTTACAGTTTAGTTGCGATGCGGGTCAGTTGGAGGAGGGAATCACCAATCCATTAACTGAGCACTTACTATGTGCTGCTTTACACATGTGACCTTGTTGCAATACGAAGAGGTTATGGTCCCCATTTACGTGTGGGGGGAGGGGACACTAAGGTCCGGAAAGGATAAGTAACTGGCCCACCATCACAGAGCTGGCAAATGGCAGAGTTAGAATTGGAGGCTGTGCTGTCCACGTTGGGAGCCACTGACCACGTGTGGCTACTAAGCATTTGAAATACGGCTCGTCCAAATCGAGACGTGCTGTAAGTATGAAATACACACCCACCGGATCTCAAACACTTAGAGGAACCGGCTGTAAAATATCTCACGGATATTTTACGTTGGCTACATGTCGAAATAGTACTATTTTGGATGCACTGGAGTAAATACGATATGTTATTAAAATTCGTTTCACCTGTTTCTTTTTAATTGTTTTAATGTGGCTGCTAAAACTTTAAAATTACGCGTATGGATGGTATTCTATTTTCACTGGGTAAGACAGGGCTCAAACGAACCTTTTCCGCTCTGTGACACCACCTGGAAAGGTCACTCATCCATCTCCTTTTGTTTTGTTTGTTTTTTATCTTGTTTTTCAGGTATAGTTGATTTACAATGTTGTGTTAGTTTCAGGTGTACAGCAAAGTGATTCAGTTACACATACATGTATATCTATTTTTTTCAGATTCTTTTCCCTTATAGGTCATTACAAAATATTGAGTGTAGTTCCGTTCCCTGTGCTATACAGGAGGTCCTTGCTGGTTATCTATTTTATATATATAGTAGTGTTATATGTTAATCAAAAACTCCTAATTTATCCCACCCCCCTTCCCCTTTGGTAAGCATAAGTTTGTTTTCTATGTCTGTGGGTCTATTTCTGTTTTGTATATAAGTTCTTTTGTATCATTTTTTTAGATTCCTTCTCCTTGCTTTTATTAACATTTGGAGAACCCAATTCACTCCCCACTATGACTGATTGAGCACTTGCCCCCTCCCTTCAAAATCAACAAACAAACAGTAAATATATTTCAAATAAAAACTCCCATGCTCACGGCCACGTCTCTCCATCCCCAAATCGCAGGGACAGCCCTGGATATCCATCCACCACCATGCATTTTAGAACTGTTGTTTTTCCAACATTCATAAAGGGCACATCCTGCCACTGAGTTTTAGAGCCTGTGAAAGAGAGGCTGGTTCTATTTCCGAGCACCGTCCTTGACCTGACTGTGACCTTCCGTGAGTCACAGGCCGGCTGCTGTGAGGGGCTCTGGTTGGCGTGGAGCTGCGGACGTGGGCTGAAGCACGGAGAGCATGTCAGCTGAACCGTGCTATATATACACGCCTGCAGTGTCATTAAGGGAACGGGTTCATCCCACACGGAGCACATTCTCTAATTGTTGCCATTGTAAATTACTTACATCCGAGGAGCACACACCGGAGACAGAGAGGAGAGATGGGCCTTCCAGTAGCAGTATCACCAGCTTCCCCTCTGGAGTTTCCTACAGGGACTGCTGGGCCGTAGCTCACATTCAGGCCAGAGAGTGGAAGGGGATGCTTGCTCTGTCCCCATCCCTGGGGCCCTGAGGCTGATGACCCGATCTGAGATCACCCACAGTGCCTGCATCCTAAGCCTGGGTCAACCTGAGGAGCTCATCCAGGCTTCCAGATAAGACATCTCCCAGGAGATACAAAGCTACAAAGCTGGGTGACCTTGAGCACATTAATAAACGCCTTTGCCTCAGTTTCCTCATCTGTAAAATTCAGGCAGTAATAGGAGGATGAGTACCTCCTAGGGTTCAGATAAGAATTAAAATAGGACTTCAAATACAATTTTAGTCTAGTTTTGAGCCAAGACCAAGACAATAGTTATTATATTCTAAAGAGGGGTGCCTGACCACTATACAGGACGTATAAAAAAGGGAGCCAAAAGGCACTTTTTGAGATTCTTAACCTCTCACCCACAGGATAACAGAGTGAGATGTCGGGATCTCCAGTGGAGTCTGAGGGAGAACGGCCTGCCTGCTGTGAATCCCCCTGCCCACTCCCACAGCTCCAGGGGAGAGTCAGGGGAGTAGCCCTGCACCTCAAGCTTCAACAAGACCCCACAAAGAACGTGATAAATGTCCCAGAAGCTTGGAGGAATATGGCAGATTGGTGTCTGACTCACACGGCAGAAATCTAAAAAAAGAATTCTACAGAGGGCTGAAACCTGGCGGCGGAGTAGAGGCTGCAAATTGGGAAGTGCTGAGCTCCTGTGTAAAAGGAATGTTTCCCTCATGGATCAGAGGTGGGCCACATGCAAGAGAAAGCTAAAGTGAGGGAAAGGGCACGCCAGTGTGAATGAAAAATGCTGCCTGCCACGTTAGTAAACAAAGGATGTTGTGGCCATCAAGCCACTACGGCCCCCTCAACCGAAGGTGCGCCCTGACGGACTCAGGATGGGAGAGCACAGGATACTGGCCTTAGACAGCTAAGGTGCATATCAAAGGAGTGATTCCAATGAGCCCAGGCTCTTGCACCTTGAGATACCTCAAGTCAAATTCATTAACTTGAGGTATCCGGTTTTCTTTGGTAATCAGTAATCTTTCGAAGTTCCAACCACCTGTTCTTTGTTGCAAAAATTCTTATACAACCTGGTTCCTCCCTTACCTCTTTGGAGCAATCTCTCAGAGCTCTCTGAGCGGCTGTGTGCCACGCTCAAGTCCTCAGTTTTGTCCACCAAATGAAACATGATTCTCAACTTTTAGGTTGTGCGTTTTGTTTTGTTTTTTTCAGGTGACGCCAGTAAGGGGAAAGTGGGATTGGCCTGACTTTGATCAAGGGTCCAAGGAATGAGTGGTCGGAAAGCAGTGGAAAAGACGTGTATTTTCCTTCATCAAAAGAATCACAAGTGAGAGATCTCAGGGAAGAACGAAAGCTCCAAAGACACCCACCAAGTGTTGTAAGTTAAAAAGGTTGGAATTAAACGCCTGCTAAGCCCGCAGAGAACTGATGCACAGCTGCCAAAAAAGTACTAGTACTAGTACTACCTCCTATCCCTCCATCCTTCACCGAATCCCGCACCTTGAAGAAATCAAGACGAAGGTTAGCAAGGAGGAGGAGATAGGACAAAATCATTGGGAAAAGACAGGAGAAACTGGAGGAAAGTTAAGTTTCCACTTTAAATGAAATTTGATTTACTCTGTAACACACTGAACTGGAAACTTTAACTACTGAACTGAGACTGTATGTGATAAGCAGAGGTGAATAGAAAATTGTTGAACATAATTTGGAAAAATCATGGACTTGCCTTAACTTTCATCCAAATGCCAGAGGAAACCCGATAAAAGTAAGTTTAAACAGAGTGAGAGAAGAATTAAGTTTTTTTATTTGTCTTTGTTTTTGTTTATTTCCTGATCTTACTCTGAATCCTATTTGGTCAAAGAAAAGATTTCACGTATTAAAATGCTTAACTCAGTGTCCAGCTCAATGTAAAAGTTCAATGAACTCCAATTAGTATTTACTAATCAGGGCACAGGAGCAGGAAAAAATATCAGAACTTCTAGTCACGTGTTTATCATCTAAATTCAGTGTCAGCCCAAATATCAGACAGTCACAAGTCACCAATGATACTGGAATGAAGAATGCGAGCCCTACAGCATGAAGAAGCTGGGCTCCATCTTCCCTTCACTTTCAGTGTCTTGTGATGCCCTGGCATTTATCTGTGCCTAGTGATATGCAGTTTACAATTATGTTATCTGATTTTAACTAAACCAACTCTCACAAAATAAGTAAGTGGCTTAAAAAGAATCTGTGGATGACGTTAATGATAATAATTCAACCCAACGTGAGCAAGAAAACGGTAGAGGACCAGCCACATCACAATGCCAAACCCAAACAATAAGGATCAAATCATATTTTTCAAGAATTGTCCAGAAAACTCTCATTTGAAAAGATACATGCATCCCAATGTTCACAGTAGCACTATTTATGATAGCTAAGGCATGGACACAACCCAAATGTCCATTGACAGATGAATGGATAAAGAAGATGTGGTATGTGTGTGTATATATATACATACATACACACACTATATATACACACATATATGTGTATATATGTATATATTGACACACACACACACACACACACACACACATATGTATAAAATGGAATATTACTCAGCCAGAAAAAAGAATGAAATAATGCCATTTTCAGTAACATGGATGGACACAGAGATTATCGTATTAAGTAAATCAGAAGGCGAAAGATACATATCATATGATATCACTTATATGTGGAATCTAAAAAAATGACACAAATGAACTTACTTACAAAACAGAAATAACCTCACAGACACAGAAAACAAACTATGGTTACCAAAGGGGATAGCAGCATGGTGGAGGGATAAATTAGGAGTATGGGATTAACATATACACACTATTATACATAAAAGAGGTAAACAACAAGGACCTACTGTATAGCACAGGGAACTACACTCAATATCTTGTAATAACCTATAATGGAAAAAACTCTGAAAAAATATATATATGTGAATATATGTATGTATAACTGAATCACTTTACTGTACACTTGGAACTAATACAACATTGTAAATTAACTATACTTCAATTTTTAAAAAGTCATTGACAAATTAAAATTATCATTGAAAAAACCCCAAAAGAATTGGCCAAAACAATTTGAGGTGATCAAGAGGACTAATTAAAATATGGATTTACATACACAATTATTAATGCTGATCCTTGCTCTAAGGGAACACTGAGCACTGAGGAGCTGTGATATTAGGTAGTGAAGGTAACATGCATAAGTAATTCAGGTACATACATTAATAGGGAGGTATGTAGTCAAAAATTTTTACTGGGTATATGTGTGTGGTTAAAAACAAGCCTAGAACCGCTGGACTGAGTGTGCATTATAACGTGCATCGTTTATATTGTTATTTTCAACCACATAATCAATATCTCTAGGAAATCCCATAGGCTTTTCAAAATCAAAGTATCCCAAATGAAAGCCATCATCACTCTCTCAAATTTCCTCTTCTCATGGTCCACATTCAGGTGAATCACAGAGTCTCCCAAATCATGCCTGTGATAAGCCTGAGACTTTTCCCAAATTCCTCCTCTACCCTATTCAACCATCTCCACCACCAAGACCACCATCACCACCATCTCCACATCCTGTCAATTCCCTTTGTTTTCATATTCATCCACTTCTCTTGACAACTTTATCCTTCTCCTGTCTTCCCTGTAAACCTCAGTGTGGTCCTTTACTTCTCCTCCCTCCCCTTATATCCTTTGCTTCAGAAATCCATTCTCTCTTGCTATCTGCCATTCAAAAATAGCGCTCTGACTTGGACTATCACAGTCATCTTCCCGCTGGTCTTCCTGTTTCATGTATCAATATCTCTGCCACCTCCATCCTAAACACCACTCTAGTTGCCAGAGTGATCTTTCTAGATACAGATATGACTATGACACTCCCCTAGTTAGACAGATTTAACAATTCCTTACTGATCACCTTGCCTCTTAGTCTTGCACTCAATGTTCATGAGCTGGATCCTCTGTATACTAAGCTTTTCTACTTAACTTTTCCACCTCCCACCCTCAAGTCACCCTGTTCTCTAGATTCTCTCCCCAAGTGCACTGGCTGAATATACTACAAATCATCATACTTTACTACCTCTGCGCATTCTGTTCTTACAATGCCCATTCCCAGTGCCCACCTTTACAATGGGTTATTCATAATTTACATTATATTTAAATGCCTTAGTAAGAGTGAGTGGATGACTACCCTGCACCTACTATATGATAGATAATGTGCCAGACTGTTTCATATGCTCCATGGCATTAAATCCACAGAACTATCCTTTGAGACAGATAACATTATTTCTGTTTTCAGAGGATAAAATGGAGACTCTTCTTAAAATATATAGTTATTCTTGCAATGTCAAATTATTTAAAATGGCAGAACTGAACTTCAAACTTAGCCAGTTCTAAGTTCTATGACTCAGTGCTTTAATATACAAAGCTAAAGACCCACATCATGCTTAGTTGTAGTTTTCCTGTTTTGACAATCATGAACAACCACAAATTAACTGTAAGTATATTAATAAAGAGAATGGCCGATAAGTCAAACTGAGGCATAAAACTTCTGGAAATGTTGAATCTAAGGAAGGCCATGACAATCTGAAAGAAAATAGAAATATGTGGAATACTTAGTTTTGTGATTTTGGGGGATCCTTAATACCATTTTTTTCATAATTAATAATACAAGTTACATATAGCGTCTTTTTCTTCATAAATATTTCATTTGGAGGCAAATGAAATATTTGGAAATGTGAAGATCTAAATTCAGTGAAGCTGCCTTTTAAGTGTTCCTTCAAAATCGTCAACAGTCTCTGCAGGAGATATTTCAAAAAGGAAAGTGAAATTAACATTTTAGAATGTCTTTTCTTAGCCAGTCTGGAAAAATCCAAGAAATATTTGTAGAGTCCTTACTATTTTAATTAGCTCTCACAGCCCAGAGTAGGAGGGGGGCACAAAAATGGACAAATTAAACATAATGGGTGGAACCAGAGAGTTGGCAGCGCATGAAACACCTTTGGGGGGAGACCTTCAAGATGGCGAAGGAGTAAGATGTGAAGATCACCTTCCTCCCCACAAATACAACAGAAATACATCTAAATGTGGAACAACTCCTACAGAACACCTACTGAACGCTGGCAGAAGACCTCAGACTTCCTGAAAGACAAGAAACTCCCCACGAACCTGGCCATGTGGCTGACAGGGTCTTGGTGCTCCAGCCGGGTGTCAGGCCTGTGCCTCTGAGGTGGGAGAGCCAAGTTCAGGACATTGGTCCACCAGAGACCTCCCGGCTCCACATAATATCAAATGGTGAAAGCTCTCCCAGAGAACTCCGTCTCAACACTAAGACCCAGCTCCACTCAACGACCAGCAAGCTACACTGCTGGACACTCTATGCCAAACGACTAGAAAGACAGGAACAAAACCCCACCCATTAGCAGAGAGGCTGCCTAAAATCATAATAAGATCACAGGCACCCCAAAATATACCACCAGATGCAGTCCTGCCCCCCAGAGAGACAAGATCCAGCCTCATCCACCAGAACACAGGCACCAGTACCCTACACCAGGAAGCATACACAACCCACGGAACCAATCTTAGCCACTGGGAGCAGACACCAGAAACAACGGGAACTACGAACCTGCAGCCTGCGAAAAGGAGACCCAAAACACAGTAAGTGAAGCAAAATCAGAAGACAGAGAACACACAGCAGATGAAGAGTCAAGGTAAAAACCCATCAGACCAAACAAATGAAGAGGAAATAGGCAGTCTACCTGAAAAAGAATTCAGAGGAAAGATAGTAAAGATGATCCAAAATCTTGGAAATAGAATGGAGAAAATACAAGAAACGTTTAACAAGGACCTAGAAGAACTAAAGAGCAAACAAACAATCATGAACAACACAACAAATGAAATTAAAAATCCTCTAGAAGGGATCAATAGCAGAATAACTGAGGCAGAAGAATGGATGAGTGACCTGGAAGATAAAATAGTGGAAATAACTACCACAGAGCAGAATAAAGAAAACAGAATGAAAAGAATTGAGGACAGTCTCAGAGACCTCTGGGACAACATTAAACACACCCACATTCGAATTATAGGGGTCCCAGAAGAAGAACAGAAAAAGAAAGGGACTGAGAAAATACTTGAAGAGGTTATAGTTGAAAACTTCCCTAATATGGGAAAGGAAAGAGTCAATCAAGTCGAGGAAGTGCAGAGAGTTCCATACAGGATAAATCCAAGAGGAAACACACCAAGACACTATTGATCAAACTATCAAAAATTAAATACAACGAAATAATATTAAAAGCAGCAAGGGAAAAGCAACATTAACATACAAGGGAATCCCCGTAAGGTTAACAGCTGATCTTTCAGCAGAAACTCTGCAAGCCAGAGGGGAGTGGCAGGACATATTTAAAGTGATGAAAGGAAAAAGCTACAACCAAGATGACTCTACCCAGCAAGGATCTCATTCAGATTCGATGGAGAAATTAAAAGCTTTACAGACAAGTAATAGCTAAGAGAATTTAGCACCACCAAACCAGCTTTACAACAAATGCTAAAGGAACTTCTCTAGGCAGGAAACACAAGAGAAGGAAAAGACCTATAATAACAAACCCAAAACAACTAATAAAATGGTGATAGGAATACACATATCAATAACTACCTTAAATGGAAATGGATTAAATGCTCCAACCAAAAGACATAGACTGGCTGAATGGATACAAAAACAAGACCCTTATAGCTGTCTACAAGAGACCCATTTCAGACCTAAGACCTATCCAGACCGAAAGTGAGGGATGGAAAAAAATATTCCATGCAAATGGAAATCAAAAGAAAGCTGGAGTAGCAATTCTCATATCAGACAAAACAGACTTTAAACTAAAGACTATTACAAGAGACACAGAAGGACACTACATAAGGATCAATCCAAGAAGAAGATATAACAATTGTAAATACTTATGCACCCAACACAGGAGCACCTCAGTACATAAGGCAAACGCTAACAGCCATAAAAGGGGAAATCGACAGTAACACAATCATAGTAGGGGACTTTAACACTCCACTTTCACCAATGGACAGATCATCCAAAATGAAAATAAATAAGGAAACCCAAGCTTTAAAAGATACATTAAACAAGATGGAATTGATACTTACAGAACATTCCATACAAAAACAACAGAATACACTTTCTTCTCAAGTGCTCATGGAACATTCTCAAGGATAGATCATATCTTGGGTCACAAATCAAGCCTTGGTAAATTTAAGAAAAGTGAAATCGTATCAAGTATCTTTTCAGACCACAACATTATGAGACGAAATATCAATTACAGCAAAATAACTGTAAAAAATACAAACACATGGGGGCTAAACAATACACTACTAAGTAACCAAGTGATCACTGAAGAAATCAAAGAGGAAATCAAAAAGGTCCTAGAAACAAATGACAATGAAGACACGACGACCCAAAATCTACGGGATGCAGCAAAAGCAGTTCTAAGAGGGACGTTTACAGCAATACAATCCTACCTCAAGAAACATCTCAAATAAACAACCTAACCTTACACCTAAAACAATTAGAGAAAGAAGAACAAAGAAACCCCAAAGTTAGCAGAAGGGAAGAAACCATAAAGACCAGATCAGAAATAAAAGAAAAAGAAATGAAGGAAATGATAGCAAAGATCAATAAAACTAAAAGCTGGTTCTTTGAGAAGATAAACAAAATTGATAAACCATTAGCCAGACTCATCAAGAAACGAAGGGAGAAGACTCAAATCAATAGAATTAGAAATGAAAAGAGAGAAGTAACAACTCACACTGCAGAAATACAAAGGATCACGAGAGACTACTACAAGCAACTATATGCTGATAAAATGGACAACCTGGAAGAAATGGACAAATTCTTAGAAAAGCACAAACTACTGAGACTGAACCAGGAACAAATAGAAAATATAAACAGACCAATCATAAGCACTGAAATTGAGAGTGTGATTAAAAATCTTCCAACAAACGAAAGCCCAGGACCAGATGGTTTCACAGACGAATTCTATCATTTAGAGAAGAGCTAACACCTATCCTTCTCAAACTCCTCCAAAATATAGCAGAGGGAGGAACACTCCCAAACTCATTCTATGAGGCCACCAAAACCAGACAAAGATGTCACACAGAAAGAAAACTACAGGTCAATATCACTGATGAACACAGATGCAAAAATCCTCAACGAAACACTAGCAAACAGACTCTAACAGCACATTAAAAGATCATACACCATGATCAAGTGGGGTTTATCCCAGGAATGCAAGGATTCTTCAATATACGCAAATCAATCAATGTGATAAACCATATTAACAAACTGAAGGAGAAAATCCATATCATCATCTCAATAGATGCAGAAAAAGCTTTTGACAAAATTCAACACCCATTTATGATAAAAACTCTCCAGACAGTACACGTAGAGGGAACTTACCTCAATATAATAAAGGCTATATGTGACAAACACACAGCCAACATCATTCGCAATGGTGAAAAACTGAAACCATTTCCTCTAAGATCAGGAACAAGACAAGGTTGCCCACTCTCACCACCCTTATTCAATGCAGTTTTGGAAGTTTAGCCACAGCAATTAAAGAAGAAAAAGAAATAAAAGGAATCCAAATTGGAAAAGAAGAAGTAAAGCTGTCACTGTTTGCAGATGACATGATACTATACATAGAGAATCCTAAAGATGCTACCAGAAAACTACTAGAGCTAATCAATGAATTTGGTAAAGTAGCAGGATACAAAATTAATGCACAGAAATCTCTTGCATTCCTATCCACTAATGATGAAAAATCTGAAAGTAAAATTAAGGAAACACACCCATTTACCACTGCAACAAAAAGAATAAAATACCTAGGAATAAACCTACCTAAGGAGACAAAAGACCTGCATGCAGAAAACTATAAGACACTGATGAAAGAAATTAAAGATGATACAAACAGATGGAGAGATTATACCATGTTCTTGGATTTCAAGAATCAACATTGTGAAAATGACTATACTACCCAAAGCAATCTACAGATTCAATGCAATCCCTACCAAACTACCACTGGCATTTTTCACAGAACTAGAACAAAAAATTTCACAATTTTTATGGAAATATAAAAGACCCCGAATAGTCAAAGCAATCTTGAGAAAGAAAAACGGAGCTGGAGGAATCAGGCTCCCTGACTTCTGACCCCTGACTACAAAGCTACAGTAATTAAGACAGTATGGTACTGGCACAAAATCAGAAATATAGATCAATGGAACAGGATAGAAAGCCCAGAGATAAACCCACGCACATATGGTCACCTTATTTTTGATAAAGGAGGCAAGAATATACAATGGAGAAAAGACGGCCTCTTCAATAAGTGGTGCTGGGAAAACTGGACAGCTACGTGTGAAAGAATGAAATTAGAACACTCCCTAACACCATACAAAAAGATAAACTCAAAATGGATTAAAGACCTAAATGTAAGGCCAGATACTATAAAAGTCTTAGAGGAAAACATAGGCAGAACACTCTATGACATAAATCACAGCAAGATCCTTTTTGACCCACCTCCCAGAGAACTGGAAATAAAAACAAAAATAAACAAATGGGACCTAATGAAACTTAAAAGCTTTTGCACAGCACAGGAAACCATAAACAAGACTAAAAGACAACCCTCGGAATGGGAGAAAAATACCTGCAAATGAATCAACTGACAAAGGATTAATCTCGAAAATTTACAAGCAGCTCATGCAGCTCAATATCAAAAAAATAAACAACCCAATCCAAAAATGGGCAGAAGGCCTAAGTAGACATTTCTCCAAAGAAGATACACAGATTGCCAAGAAACACATGAAAGGATGCTCAACATCACTAATCATTAGAGAAATGCAAATCAAAACTACATTGAGGTATCACCTCACACCAGTCAGCATGGCCATCATCAAAAAATCTACAAACAATAAATGTTGGAGAGGGTGTGGAGAAAAGGGAACCCTCCTGCACTGTTGATGTGAATATAAATTGATACAGCCACTATGGAGAACAGTATGGCGGTTCCTTAAAAAACTATAAATAGAACTACCATACGACCCAGCAATCCCATTGCTGGGCATATACCCTGAGAAAACCATAATTCAAAAACTGTCATGTACCACAATGTTCATTGCAGCTCTATTTACAATACCCAGGACATGGAAGCAACCTAAGTGTCCATCGACAGATGAATGGATAAAGAAGATGTGGCACATATATACAATGGAATATTACTCAGCCATAAATAGGAACAAAATTGAGTTATCTGTAGTGAGGTGGATGGACCTAGAGTCTGCCATACAGAGTGAGGTAAGCCAGAAAGAAAAACAAATACCGTATGCTAACACATATATATGGAATTCAAAAAAAAAAAAAAAATGGTTCTGAAGAAGCTAGGGTCAGGACAGGAATAAAGACACAGACATAGAGAATGGACTTGAGGACACGGGGAGGGGGAAGGGTAAGCTGGGACGAAGTGAGAGAGCGGCATGGACATATATACACTACCAAATTTAAAAGAGATATCCAGTGGGAAGCAGCTGCATAACACAGGGAGATGAGCTCGGTGCTTTGTGGCCATCTAGAGGGGTGGGATAGGGAGACTGGGAGAGAGATGCAAGAAGGAGGAGATATGGGGATATATGTATATGTATAGCTGATTCACTTTGTTTTACAGCAGAAACTAACACACCATTGTAAAGCAATTATACCCCAATAAAGATGTTAAAAATAAATAAATAAATATAATGTAACAGGGCAAAAATAGGGTATACCCAGTGTTCTGTGGAGCATGGAGCCCCAAGCTAGTGTCTCGAAGAATGCTTCCTGGAGATGACATCCAGGAGAGGACTTAGAAGATAGAGGGGCATCTGTGAGGTGAGTAAATGCAGGGCCTCCATTTCAGGCCAAGAGAGAAGCATATAAAAGGAATGAAGGATTCCGTTATGAGTATAAAATCTACAAACATTTCAAAGTTACTGCAGTGGCAATTTTGAAGCATAGAATAACAGGAGATGAAGCAGAAGAGCTAAATGATGTTCTTTTTTTATAATCATATCTTTATGCACAACCAGTTTCTTGAAGACATACATTCTTCTCCCCTCCCCCCATGTATGCCCAGGAACTGGAAACAATCATACTGCAGGCACTAAATTCAGTATGTACTGAATGAACGAACTGAACAAATGAAGAGCTAGGGCTAGCCCTATAGGATCACAGTGAACCAATGAAAGCTTTTAAACAGAGCAGTTCTATGTTAGAGTTTCATTTTCAGTGGGGTAGTAGATAGATTTAAGAAGGGACAAGGATAAAATTGAGGAGGCTGTTATAATAGTCTAGGCCAGATGTGGTCTAAAGAAGATATATTTGAGAGACAGAAAGTTAAAAAAAAAAATTGAAAGGCAAAACTAGCAAGATTTGGTGACTATCTGGGAGAGTGGGGCGAAGAAGGAACAATGTCTCTGATGACTTCTGCATCTGGTTTGACGATTAGGCTGATAACAGTGCCATTCATGATAATAAATGATAGTGAAAATCAATGGATTTAGAACGAATAATGACAAGTTTCCTGTTGGACCTGTTGAGTTTGAGGTGTCTGTTGAACGTTCAAATCAGAATTTTCAGTAGGCTATAGAATCCTTCAGTACAGATCAGAAGAGAGGCCAGGACTAGAGGTAGAGGTTTGTAAATCAACATGAACTAGTGGTAGTTAGAGCTCTGGAATTGGCTGAGAATACCCAGTGAACACGTGTGAGACAACAGTCATGGAAACAAATATGGAGCCGTGCTCACAGTTAGGCGGACTGAAGAGGGAAGGCCCCTATGAAGTACAGTGAGAAGGGATGGTAAGGGGGCAGGGGAAGAATCATGAGAGGATAATGTCAACAAAGTCAGGGGAGCAGAAATATTTAAGAAGAGTCTCAAGTTTTGAAAAGCTACAGAGTGGTCCAACATAAGGAATGAAAATGCCTCTTGGACTTCAGGATACAGAGGTGGTTGGCAGTTTTCATCGCCCTGATGGGAACGGAAGATTCCTTGAAAGAGATGAAAGCATGCAGGGACATGAATAAATGGAGCCATAACGTGTAGGGTGCTTGGCAGAGGAGGAAAGATCAAAAAAGCAGTAGTCAATGCTTCTCCTTTCACTCCACCAAGGAGGGAAGCAAACAGTCAACGAAAGGATGAAGATTTTAAAAATTTATTTTGTTGAAGTATAGCTGATTTGCAATGTTGTGTTAATTTCTACTGTACAGCAAAGTGATTCAGTTATACATATATACATATATATATACACACACACATTCTTTTTTTCATATTCTTTTCCACTATGGTTTATCACAGGATATTGACTATAGTTCCCTGTGCTATACACTAGGACCTTGCTGTTTATCCATTCTATATTTAGAAACTCAGAGGACAGATACAGAATTAAAGAAGAAAAGAAAAATATGGGAGGGAAAGGAAATTAGTACTGATTGAAAGAACAGCATGAGGGCTGGAACTGGGGTGGAATGCCAAACTCTGCACTGGCCATTGGGAATCAAAAATAAAAATAAAAAAGTGTCTATGGCTTTAGGGGGCCATATGCTGGTGACAGACCTCAAATTGCAAAACAGTGTACCGAGTTTTATCAGACACCTGAATAAAGGGTTGTTGGAACAAAGGGAGGGGAAAAGTTAACTCAAACACAACCAGTTCAAGAAGACTTCCCAGGGTGCTGAGATTTTTCTTGGGGTCTGATGGTTCAAGATTTTCCAGCTGAAGGGAGAAAAAAGGACTTAATAGAAGAAGGTATTTCAGGTAGTGGGCCTAGTATGAGCAAAAGGCATGGAATCATCCAAACTCACCTACTGGGTGCAAATCACTAAACTAGATGCTGCGTGGGATACAGAGATGAGTAAGAAAAGGTTGCTCTCCCTACAGAGGAGTACTGAAGATCCTGGAGTCAGAAAGGGATGCCAAAGATGGGAACCGGCACCACACAGGTGCTCAAAATATAATTGTTCAATAAATAGTGTTCTGCTGAGTTGATGGCTGAGCTCTTCCCTGTGGCTAATCTATTCTGAACACTCAGTGGAGCAAATAAATAAAACACATTTCCATCTGAACCTAAATTTCAGCACTTACTCTTCAAAAGCTCTGACCCTTGGCTTCATGTTTCCAACAGGTCACTGATAAAAGCAGATGAAAGGTTCCTGGTGGATCCATTTGGATAGAAAGTCCTGGGGCTCCGCTCGTTCTTGTGCAATGGCTTCATTCCTGTACGTGGTGCTTTTAAAAGAATGAACTAAAAGGACTGTTACAACTCCTGCTTGTCCATGACAATCATGGAACCCAAAGAAGAAGGCAGGGGACACACATCTGAGGGTTTAAGCAGGTGCTGGGTTGGCAATCACGGATTTTAAAAAGCATGGTCAGTTTGGAGACTGTAAGTACCTTCTCTCTTAAGGTACCCCTCATTCCATCCTTGCATTCCAGCAAGACCTCATGCTGCAAAGGGACAGAGCTTCCCTTTGATCTCAGAGGCACTTTGAACATATGTAGGGCAGAGATTTATACCTTCCATTCCAGAAATGAGAAATTAACATTCAGCAAGGGAACATCAGTAAACCATTTTAATACAACATACATAATTCACTGAGCCCTCAAAACAAACCTCTGAAGAAGGTATGATTATTGTTCTCATTTAGTGGGAGAGGAAACCGAGGCCAGAAAGGTCCAGTAATTTCCCATGGTCTCAAAGCTAGTGTGTTATTTTGTTTTGCTTTCTTTGTTTATCTTTTTAACCTTAATCCAGAGTGAGTTTGGTTCTCGACCGCTAGCAATGCACAAAGCCCTACCACATAACAGCAATTTCTCAACACAAAATGCATTTTTAATAAATGTTCCAGGTGAGTAGTATGCATACTAAAGACCCACTGTGTTGGCAGGGGAGGCGGGTAGGTAGGGTCCTCTGAGGCCATCGCTTAACCCGAGGAAATGCCTTAGTGTTGCTGGAATGTCAAGTATCACCATGAGCTAGAATCAGGATCCTTCCTATTGTCCTTCAAATCCCAAATAAAAAAAAACCATTGCACTGTCTGACTTGTAAGGGCCCAACTAGTCCCATCCATGTGATTTCGAGAAAGCTTCATTACCGTTCTGAGCATCTGTCTTCCTATCTGTGTTGCTATATTTAGGAAATCTGGATTTAATCATTTTAGCCACCATTTCTGAGTCCTTCCTATACTGATGATCATGATGAAAATAATTTATAAACATCTAGTATATGACGGGAGCTGTGTCAAGAACTTTACAAACATTATTTCAGTTGACATCCACAATACCAGTGGGATAGATGTGGTAGATTATTTTAATGGTCCCAAATCACCCCTCCCTATAATCAGGTACTTCCTCATGGAGTCTTCCAGCTCTTCTGCTAAAGGGGTGGAGTCTACTCCCCATTCCTTGAATCTGGGCTCATCTTTGGAAGTCCCTTTGGTCAGTAGAATGAGGCAGAAGTGATGCTGTGCTAATTCTGAGTCTGTATCTCAAGAGACCCCGTGGGTTTCTGCCTATCTTCTTGTACTTCTGTTACTGCCACAAAACAGATGTGACAGGTGTTTCAGAAGGAGGATGAAAGACAGTCCAGCTAACATGCCTCAGCCAAGCCAAGCTTCGAGCAGAGCCCCAGCTGAACAGCAATAGCAAGGAGGTCAGTCTAGACCAGTGAGACTGGGTTAGATGAGTGGGCCCCTAGCTGACCCACAGATACATGAGCTTTTCCATTATGGTTCATTACAAGATACTGAATATAGTTCCCCGTAGATGCATGAGCTTAATAATAAATGCCAGTTATTTAAAGCCACTGAATTGGTGATGAGTAGGGGGAGGGGGGTGAAGGGGAGGGTAGCTAACAGGCACACTAGGTAATATTACTATTCCTATTTTGTAGATAAGGAAACTGAAGGTCAGTGAAGTTCAGTGACTTATTCAAAGTCACATCATGGATAGTAGGAGTCAGAGTTGAGATATGATTCAAGGTGTCTCCAAAGTCTAGGCTCTTAACCCCACACTGCACTGTCAGCTACTGGGCTGAGGAATCTGGCCCCCAAGCCAGTCATCTTTAAGCTAGTGTAGACGGTGAGTCCTAAGCAGTCTTTTTACAACGTGCTTTCCCTTCCAGACTTCATCATAAATTCTGAAGGTGAAATCCCAGAAGCCTTAGTCTTAAAAAAAACCCAGATGATTTTAATGTGTTTCTATGGATGATTGGCCCATATAGGGAGTAAGACAGGAGCGCTAGTCCTGAAAGAGGGGGGCACTAAATATTCACTGAGATTCCCTCCTTCTCAGAGGCTGTGAATGTGTAGTGTAACTTAATCCATCTGTGCATAAGAAAGGAGGCTTGCAGATTTTAAGCCAGAAAGCAACAAGGTGTTTCATTGGGAGCTTGAGGAAAGAAGAAAAAAAAATTCATCTTTTGGATGAAAGGACCCTTAATCTTCAAAACACAAACCATTTTTCCATACCAAAGCCCCTTCAAGCCTAGGAAGTCTGCTGAGGCCTCAAGTCAGGCAAACAGCTTGTGTTTTGCAGATTAAGGAGCCTTTGACCCAAAGGATCCATTTTTGTGAAACTCTAAAGGAAACGCCTGGTCTGTTTCTAGCTGGCACACTCCGGGACAGAGGCGGCTTTAAACGCGGTCCCAGAAGACAGCTGGCCGCTGCCCTGCTGGCCCTGGGGCCTAGCACACAGTAGGCAGATAGTCGAATGGGAAAGCCCCTAAAAGAGACCCTTTGCCCCGAAGTACCACACCTGCTTCCTTGCCGGGATGCCCCAAATGCTCACTACAGAATAAACACAACTTTGACATATCGAAAGCCCCCGTTCAAGGGAGGAGGCTAATAATGGCAAGCAGCAGGAATGGGCACATTATCTAACACGCTCGAACTGAGGGGGCACATTACCTTATCTGAGCCTCACAACACCACCATGGCACCTGCAGGATGTGGAACTGAGTCCTCACTGCATGGACGAGGAAACTGGGTTCCAGGGAGTTGAAGCGGTGAACCTAAGATTCCCCAAACATGGTGTCCCGCTGCTTCCTAGATCCAGCGTCAGGCCCGGAACCATCAGCCCAGATCAAGCCTGAAGCAGGCGTATTTATGCAGGCTAAATTAGAGGATGCTATGAGGTTTAACTGACCCTGGCTGAGACCCTATGCTGAGTCAGGATGCCTGAATTCTAGCCCCACTCCTAGTACCACTGCAGAGGTGACACAGAGTAACTGGTATCCCCATGTCTCTGGAATCTGGTCTCTGCACCTATAGAATCAGGAAGTTTGGCTTGAGTGTTTTCTTAGATTTCTTCCCAATTTAATATTGTCTTGGGCTATGATTCTATGCTAGTGAATTGAAGAAGAAACTTACACAGAGAGAGAGAGAAAGAAGAAGAAAAAGAAGGAGGAGAAGGAAGGGGAGGAAAGAGAAGGAAGGAGGGAAGAAATGAGGGAGAGAAGAAGGAAAAGAGGGAAAGAGGGGAGAGGGAGGGAGAGAGAGAGAGAGAGAGAGAGAGAGAGAGAGAGAGAGAGAGCGCACCATGCTCAACTCTGGCTTGCCTTGGATGAGGGGAAATTATGCCAGACAAGAGGGATGGAGTCTGAGGAAGTGAATGGATTTGATTTGTGTAAGCCTTAGGAAAGCAAATATTAGTGAAATGTTGGCTGACCGCCACTGACTTCCAAACAGAAAATGGCTTCCAGATATAGTGTGGGTGCTCAGCAGGGTCTGTTAGAGTGAGTGATGGGGTGGTCACGCGCTGCTGGGGAACAGGGAGAAAATTATAACGGTCTCCTGACAGAGACCAACAGGAAGAGCCAGTTCAGGAGAAGGAGAGAAAGCTCCAGCTGGGCCTCCCTCAGAAGGCTCAGATAATTTACACAAAACCCACAGAGTGCTCTGGAAATGGTTAACCTAAGATTGTTTGAGCCAAGTCACCATTCCGGATGCCATGAGAGTTGGTCGGTACAGAAGCACTAGTTTGGGAGTCAGGGTGCCCAGGCTCCAATCCCAGCTTGGCTTCTGATTCATCGTGTGGTCTGGGTCAAGGCTCATCCTAACCATGGACCTCAGTTTGTCCGTGTAGGAAACAAGTGGGGCTTTCAAATGATCCCTAAGGACCTTTCTGACTCAGGCATGCTATGACATATGATGATCAAATATCAGTGACCTTCCCTCATTCAACAGGTCCTTACTGGACACTTTTCACGTGCCGGGCGTCATGCTTGAGGATGAGGCAACTGACATCCATAAACCTATAACTGGCTTTCTGTGAGATCATCAACACTCTACTAAGGCAGGGAGGGACCCAAATGTGTCATCTGATGTGGCCTTCTATCTCCGGGGAGTACAGAATCTTACGGTCTGATGTTCATCTTATTCATGATGATCTGCAGGGAAGGGAAAGAGCTTTCCTTAAGACCCACTAGGATCTCACATAATTGGGAAGTTCTTCCATTGAGTCTTACCTGAGCCTTGCCTGCCCTCCAGGAAGGTAGTTCTTACTAAGGCTGAAACATATGGGTAAAAATCTCCTGGTTTGCATATCAATACGTCATGTACATGTTGAAAAGAACACCCATCAGAAATGTCCTCCTAGGGCTTCCCTGGTGGCGCAGTGGTTGAGAGTCCGCCTGCCGATGCGGGGGACGCGGGTTTGTGCCTCGGTCCGGGAAGATCCCACATGCCGCGGAGCGGCTGGGCCCGTGAGCCATGGCCGCTGAGCCTGTGCAACCGGAGCCTGTGCTCCGAAACGGGAGAGGCCACAACAGTGAGAGGCCCGTGTACCACAAAAAAAAAAAAAAAAAAGAAAGAAATGTCCTCCTAATCCTCTTAACTATTTTAGGTTGAATGGTCCTTAAAGAGAATCAAGTCCAGCTGCTTCATTTTATGAAAAAGGAAACCAAGGCTTGTCCAAGGTCCCATAGCCAGTTAATGGCAGAAACCAAGAATAAAGACCAAGTCTTCTTGACTCCTCCTGCATAGACTTTTTACTACTCCAAGCATCCTCTCCTATTCCTACAGGCATTGATCTTTTTGGTAAGGTTTTGTTTTTGTTCGTTTGTTTGTTTTTGCGATACACGGGCCTCTCACTGTTGTGGCCTCTCCCGTTGCGGAGCACAGGCTCCATACGCACAGGTTCAGCGGCCATGGCTCATGGGCCCAGCCACTCTGCAGCACGTGGGATCTTCCCGGACCGGGGCACGAACCCGCATCCCCTGCAGCAGCAGGCGGACTCTCAACCACTGCGCCACCAGGGAAGCCCAAGGTTTTGTTTTGCTTTGTTTCAGCATAAGGACCATTTCCAGTGAAGCCAACTTCCCAAATTCAGCTCCTCATTACTCTGAGAGCAATCATCCTATAATGTGTGTGAGGGATGGAAAGACATTTGAGCCTTTGGGGAACACACTGGGGAAGTGATGGAAAGGGTGGGCTCTGAGGTGGGAGCAAAATGCAAGAGAGAGCGTGCATGCTGTACTGGGGAGCAGAGGAAACAAGAATGCCGCAGTCAAATGCAGAGGTGGAAACAAAGCAGTTGTAATGATTTGAAAAGGCAGCTCACTGAGGTTGACGCTGCCTGCCCGGCTCTGCCTGGTCTGCCCTCTGCCAGGCAGATCTCTGAAGGCTCATGCCCACCCTCAGAGGTTCAGAACTATCTACTCAGTATGCAGGGGGTGAATTGCAGGCAGTCAGGACCAGACGAGATGTGTGCATTTGAGAAGATGAGAAAGGGAGGGAGACAGAATATGAGAAGGAAAGAGGGTGGATCCCTTTTCTCGGATGAATGTAATATAAAAGAAACCAAGTGAAAAAGTCTAAGAGGACAGGTACCTGACTCTATGGAAATGGGATGGGGCAGCTTTCTCTTTAAAAGCAGGACTATGAAGACTGAGGAAGAAGGTCCAACCTCTTTCCCATCACGATGGATGGCTCTGTTCCTAAGTAGTTTTAATATTCTCTCATCTGAACCACTTGATCAGCCTCCTGATTCATCTCCTGAACTCAATCTTTCCCTTCCAGAGCCTTGCAGGAAATAGATGCTCACTAAATGTTTGATGAGCAAATAAACACCCTCTAACATTGATCTCATCATATCTGTGATGACGAATTTTTAGTGTATCACCACTTCTTCAGGGAATGTAAACTCAACAGCCTACAGAGTCCAGGCCATAAACGCGAGGGAATGAAGTGGTCTGGTACAAAGTTTAAGAAGGAAGCATAGTGACAAATGCTGGCACATTACCCAGTCTAGGACAGCAGACTGCTTCCAATGTAGCAATGGTATTCTTAAGCTGCCATGTCACCTGATTTCTCAGAAGTCAGATGGAAATCCAGATTTTTATGTGAAATCTCTCCATTTTAAGCACTGACAAATGATCTCTCCCCTACCCTCTACCTGTGAGAGTCAAATACAATGCATCCCTCTGCTAACAGATGCATCTGGGTTTACAGGATCAAGTCCAAATATCTTAATTAATCTCTCCCTTAACTAGATCTAACCTAATTCCCAAATCTTGTTATCCCTTTCTATACAACTGTATAGATCCAGAAACCACAGTAAGTCCAATTTCTGGACAGTCTGGGAAATGTCCTGCTGTCTTTATCAGTGCACAACATTTTCTCTGCCCATTTTGTTCCACCTAAGCCTTGCTTCCTCCAGGAAGTCTTTCCTGACTGCATCAGCCCCTTTGCAAATCCTAAAGCTTGCAGGGGAGATAACTGTTCTTTGTCCTTTAAAACATATGCCGCTATTCCATGGTTACTTAACGAAATCTTGCAGTGGAAAGAGTCTGGGAACCTAGGATACCTGGGTTCCAATCCTGGCTGTCCCCCAACCTTACTCTGTGGCTCTGAGCAAGTTAACTTCTCTCTGAGTTACCCAACTTCCTCCACTTTTGAAATAGGGACACTGGCTTAAGGTAGCCGTTTTTAAAATGGATTCAGAGGTGGCCATGATGCAGGGAGGGATGGTGGGGTTCAGGAGGCTCTCCAGGCCGACCTTGCTGATGCCTTGGAAAACACCAGGCTCTAAGGCTCTGACTCGTTGCAGGCATTTGGACTGTGGGCAGATGATTTTTGCCTCTGCAGTTAGACCGGGCTTTTCTTGAAATCAGCTAAGCCTCACTGATCGTTTATTATGTGCCAGGCACTGTATTAAGTGCTTCTTCTATATTTTTATATCTCTTGTCTCCTCTTACCTCCTAACCATGTTCTGTATACACAGTGAAGGATGCTGGGAAAAAAACACCAGCTGAGAAGTGGTTGTCCCTTCACGGCCACTCTCTGGCCACCTTACCTGGGCTGTCACTTCCAGTCTCTAGAGTTCAGTGTCCTCTTCATTAACAGAGAGGAATGGACTAGAAGGAATCTTTTGGCTCAAAATAGGAGGAGAGGAAGGAAAGAAGGTAGGCAGGCAGTCAGGAAGGAAGGGAGGGAGGGAAGGAGGGAGGGAGAGAAAGGAAAGGTAAGGAAGAAGAAATTAAGGAGGAAAGGAAAAATGAGGCACTAAATGAAGGGGGGAGATAAAGAAAACTTTAGCTTCTTTTTTTATACCTGGACAGTGGCTTCTACTAATCTTGTTTTCCTCTAGGTAGGGAATACAAAACTTTCTCTTTAAAGGGTCAGGTAGTAAATATTTCAGTTTTAGGGGCCATATTGTCTATGCTTCAGTTACTCAACTCTACCATTATAGTATGAAAGCTGTCATAGACAATAAATTTTAAAAATGGGCATAGCTCTGTGCCAATAAAACTTTACTGGCAAAAACAAGTAGTGGGCCAGATTTGGCCCCTTCCCTAGTGCCTTTGTGCTCCAGAAAATGTTCACCTCTCCAAGTCACATTCTCAGAGACAACCTTAGCTTCTCCATCCAGAAGAGGACCCAAGAGCCATTCTCCCTCTACAGAGATGACACTAAAGCGACTTTACTGATTTATCTAGAATTCATACCCCACCTACCTCCAGACACAGCTAAAGTAATATTACAAAGTTAAATAAGATATAAATCAGGATAATTAAAAATAAAAATGGAACAAAGAATAGTTAAAATGAGTGAAGGAAGAGATGCTACCAGGCACCTGGGAAGAGTTAATTGATCTGGATTTAGTTCTGAGGTTCCTGGCAGCTGAAGTGAAGTGAAGTTAATTGGCCCCCAAGGGGCTCACATCCATGAGTAGGGTCTCATTAGCATCATCAGTCTGCCAGTGAATAAAGAAAGGCTGAGCGGGGAGGTGTGACAGGGTGCCCTACCCCCAGGGTGCAGGGACAGTCCAGAAACGGCCCCCAATCCAAGCACCCCCTCTTCCCCAACCCAGGAAAACCTTCAGCACCTCACCACCACAGAAAGAAAGCACAGGATGTGAGACAGTCGGACTCTACAGGCCTCAGAAGCTGAGGGACTTAACTGAGTTGCCAGTATTCTCCGTATCTCATCTTCTGATGTGCCAGATGAGACACTAACTCTCGCTGCTTTCACTGAGCTGTTGAGGGAAGTGAAGGCACATTTGCCAAATGCTCAACCATTGATGAGGGCAGAGCAAATTCACGGTTCTTGTTAATTGCCCCTACAGAACTGTTAAGAGTCGAGGGAGGGATAACTTAGGAGTTTGGGATTAACGTATACACACTACTGTATATAAAATAGATAACCAACAAGGGCCTACTGTGTAGCACAGGGAACTCTACTCAATATTTTGTAATAACCTATTAGGGAAAAGAATCTGAAAAGATATATACAACTGAATCACTTTGCTATACACCTGAAACAAAAAACATTATAAATCAACTATACTTCAATTAAAAAAGGAGATTTTTTTTTAAAAAAAGGCAAATCCTCATTAGACACAGCTCTTTACATTCAAACCAGTCCTTTCCATTCTCGGGCAAACAAGGGAGAGGCAAGTAGGTGAGACTCATGGGAAGGGCCTCAGAGTAGGGAGCTAACGGGCATCAAGGTGAAACAATAAATGAGTGAAAAGGTTAGAATGTGGCTCTGGAAACAAGTTTCCAGCACTGAGCTTTTTATGTACTCTAATCCCTGCCTCCCTTCAAGATGTTTCAGGATAACTAGAGTATAACAACAGCTCTCTTTTTACTTCCTTCTTCCCCAACTCAGTCTAGATTCATACCTCCCATTTAACCATCCAATCAAGTCTCTCAAACTGGATCTCTAACTATTGGAGGAGCCTTTGAACATTCTTAGAATTAAAGAATGCAACAGCTGGAAAGATGCTACAGATTCCCAGGTAAAGCATTTCATGCTGACCAGAAGAGACAGGGCTTTAAGTAGAGACCCGGCTTTAAGTAGAGACCCAATTTTTCATAAAGTAACTTTAACTCATACAGTGAAAAAAATTTCCATTTTCAACTCTCTCTCAATCCTGGTTAAGTTGTGGAGAAAGACTCATTTTGGTGCTACTATGTCTTTAGCTTCTCTCTAACATTTTTTTTTAACATCTTTTTGGAGTATTATTGCTTTACAATGATGTGTTAGTTTCTGCTTTATAACAAAGTGAATCAGTTATACATATACATATGTTCCCATATCTCTTCCCTCTTGCATCTCCCTCCCTCCCACCCTCCCTATCCCACCCCTCTAGGTGGTCACAAACCACCGTAGCTGATCTCCCTGTGCTATGCGGCTGCTTCCCACTAGCTATCTATTTTACGTTTGGTAGTGTATATATGTCCATGCCACTCTCTCACTTTGTCACAGCTTACCCTTCCCCCTCCCCATATCCTCAAGTCCATTCTCTAGTAGGTCTGCATCTTTATTTCCGTCTTACCCCTAGGTTCTACATGACTTTTTTTTTTTTTTTTTTTTTTAGATTCCACATATATGTGTTAGCATACGGTATTTGTTTTTCTCTTTCTGACTTACTTCACTCTGCATGGACAGACTCTAGGTCCATCCACCTCACTACAAATATCTCAATTTCGTTTCTTTTTATGGCTGAGTAATATTCCATTGTATATATGTGCCACATCTTCTTTATCCATTCATCCGATGATGGACACTTAGGTTGCTTCCATGTCCTGGCTATTGTAAATAGAGCTGCTATGAGCATTTTGGTACATGACTCTTTTTGAATTATGGTTTTCTCAGGGTATATGCCCAGTAGTGGAATTGCTGGGTTGTATGGTCGTTCTCTTTGTAGTTTTTTAAGGAACCTCCATACTGTTCTCCATAGTGTCTGTATCAATTTATATTCACACCAACAGTGCAAGAGGGTTCCCTCTTCTCCACACCCTCTCCAGCTAAAGACCTAAATGTAAGGCCAGACACTATCAAACTCTTAGAGGAAAACATAGGCAGAACACTCCATGACATAAATCACAGCAAGATCCTTTCTGACCCACCTCCTAGAGAAACGGAAATAAAAACAAAAATAAACAAATGGGACCTAAGGAAACTTAAAAGGTTTTACACAGCAAAGGAAACGATAAACAAGATGAAAAGACAACCCTCAGAATGGGAGAAAATATTTGCAAATGAAGCAACTGACAAAGGATTAATCTCCAAGATTTACAAGCAGCTCATGCAGCTCAATAACAAAAAACAAACAGCCAAATCCAAAAATGGGCAGAAGACCTAAATAGACTTTTCTCCAAAGAAGTTATACAGATTGCCAACAAACACATGAAAGAATGTTCAACATCACTAATCATTAGAGAAATGCAAATCAAAACTACACTGAGGTATCACCTCACACCCACCGGTCAGAATGGCCATCATCAGAAAATCTCTAAGATTTTTAAATATTCCTTTTTCACACAAAGAAAGCAGGCCTAAAGATTAGAGATACGGCCGGGCAAGAACATAGCTGAATGTAATGTAAGCTAGAATATAAACTAGAATATCTTTACACCGTTTTTGTTTTCATTGTATTATTTGTACAGTTACCATATATTTAGTGGACGTAATGCTTTTTAAAAAAGAAATTCGTGACAGTGATAGGGCGTTTCCTTTGTGAATGTATGCATTTATATAAGAAGTGGGTTAATTTAAGGAAAGATACTAAGTAGCATAAATGGAACAAAAATAGAGCAGAAATTGTTAAGGTGGTACTGAAACATTGATCTAATTCAATTCCTTTGTTTTAGGACAAAGAAACAGAAACAAAGAGAAGGGAAATGGCCCACACAAAATCTCCTGTAAGAACAAGGACTTTGGTGCCAGATCAGCTTCAATTTGAGCCCCAAATCTGCCAACTACTACAAATCCCCTGGGAATATTACATCACTGTCTAAGCCTCCATTCATGTATCCACCAAATGGGAACCTTACTTGCGTTTGCATCATGGCCTGGAACTAGACCCAGAGTTCATATATTCAGCACCTGGGAGAGCTCTAGACATGAGACCAGTAAGAATCCCCCATGGGTGACTGGTGATTTGTGAGCAAAGTTAGCTCAATGGTATTAGTGATGGCCTGATATTACTTTCCTTCCTATTCCTAAGACGTAACTATTATTATAGCATTGCCCCCTAATGCCCCCATGCTTGTGCTGGAAAGTCTATGCAAAGCAGCCAGCATACAATATAGTAGAGAGATTAAGCACAAGGTTCTGGAACTGAGACATCGACAGTTAAAATTTTAGATTTTCCATTAATTACCTACATAACTCTGGCAACTTGCTTGATTTCCTTTTGCCTCAATTTACAAATCTATAAGGCAGATTAACATAATATATTGGGCTGTTGCCTGGATCAAAGCAATGAATGCATGTAAAGAAAGTTAGCAGCCAGCGTGTCTGGAACATAGGAAGTGTGCACTAAATGCTTCCGACAGTTATTAGGGCACGGTGTCAAGCTGAGCTTCCTCCAGGTCATTCAGCGAAATGGTACTTTGGCTGCTGCGCTGTGTCCAAGGTGTGACCCACCAGGTGTGACGAGAGAAGGACCCACAGCTGTACAAAGTGCAGATGTAAATACACTGCTCCACACTGCCTCTGGGGAAAAAGGTATGGAGTCAGTGAAGGGTGAATTTTGGAAGAACATCCGATTAAAATGACATCAGTAAGAGAAAGCTGGCTATATGGGTCAGTTCTTTAAGTCATAAACCCTGAGCTTAACAACCGCTCCACTCCCCGCCTGGCAACAGGCGGGCTTTCTCCCTACTTATCTACTCGCATTTACACATTCACTGCATTCACATTGAACTCGATGGATCTGGCTTTTCTGCAATGTTTACTCTGCCTACACAGCAACCGGTCTGAAAGCCGCCCATGCCCCTCAGAGGAGTTCTTAAACCTGGAAGCCCATCTTTCTACACTTAATACATGCTTCCTCCTTCTTTATCTCTGTAGGGTGGGTCCTAATCAGGTCAGTGAATTCTTCCTCTCTCACTCAGTCCCTGAGAAGTAAGTGATCTTTGGCAGATACAGTCATTGTCCCTTGGTATCTGCGGGGGATGGGTTCTAGGACACCCCCCCCCCCCCCCGCGGAAAACAAAATCTGCGGATGCTCGAGTCCCTTATGTGAAATGGCACAGTACAATCGACCCTCTGGACCCGTGGGCTCCACATCCTTGGATACAGAGGGCCAACTGTACCAAAATCCAAGACACTGTTCCCTGCCCAAGGCTGTGCCGTGTGGAAGGATGGGACTGTCCTTCTCCTGCTTTTACTCCTTGGCTGTCTCCAACCCATCTACTCAGAGCTAATTATTCTTCCTCAACAGTCCATGATGGTTCAGACCACTTTGTTCTCACACCCTGAGATGCTCTTCCTGAATGTGTCCTCCTAATGGACTCTCACTAGACCCACAGCTTAAGCGTTTTTCCTGCCTCCACCCCATCTCTCCAACCCAACTGTGTTAGTTACTTTTTCCTCCAGAGCCCCTGTCATGTGTCAGGGAAGATGGGACGGTTGGAAAGAAGCTAAGAGGAAGGGCACTGAGGTCAAAAGACATCAGTTTGTTTCCCATTCTGTTGCTATTCTTTTGTTTCCTTGGGCAACTTATGTAACATCCCTGAATCCATTTTCCTTTTGGTAAAACTTGGATAGTAGCTGTACTCTACCTATTTCAGAGGTTATCAGGGAAAATCATTTGAGAAGTACATATCATAAAATGTTTTAGTACTGTGCCTTGCACAGAGAAAATGCTCAATAAATATACATTGTTGTTGTTATTATTATTTGGAATACACACACACGCGCGTGTTCCAGCACACTCATATCATACCCTATTTGCTTAATAGTAATCTTTCTCCTAAATTATAATCCCTTTAAAAGTAAAGTCCATACTGTCTAGTTCATTTTTGTATCATATTTAGCACAGAGTAGGTGTTTATCAGTTGATTAAACTCCTCCAGAGCAGAGGCATATCTACTTTATCATTTTAACCGCAGCCTTTAGTACAAAGAGGAGCCTTTTCACACATGCTCATTGCATGAATAGATGAATGGGTAAGTGGATAGGAGGACTGCCAAGATGCTCTAGTTAAAATGCTTACCCAGTGCTGAGGTTATGCCTTTACCTCCAACCTCCCAGTTTCTGGCCATGCAGTCAACCTCAAATGCCACAGCTCCCATCCAGTTGTGCAAACACCTCTGTTTTACTAAGAGGGACCCTCAAACAGATTATCCATTCAGCATCCTCTGCTCATGCCTGATTTTTTTTTTTTTAACTCAGCCCCTGCTGTGGCTTACCAAGATCCCCCAAGCACTGAAAAAACTGAGCCTCAGACTTCCTGTCCTCACCCCACATGACCAGTCTCTTCTCCTAACCTTAATGTTCTAGCGTTTTGGTTTTTTTTGTCTGCACGAAAATAAACAAAAGGCATTGTTGACAAACTTCTGAAAATCAGCAAGAATCCACATGCAACATCTTGGATGCAGGTATTACCCAGATGGCAGCCTAATCTCTGGCAACAAGCAAAACCCAGAGAGCCGACCGCCTGGAGGGGTGGGATAGGGAGCGTGGGAGGGAGGGAGACGCGAGAGGGAGGAGATATGGGAACATATGTATATGCATAACTGATTCACTTTGTTATAAAGCAGAAACTAACATACCATTGTAAAGCAATTATACTCCAATAAAGGTGTAAAAAAAAAAAAAAAAAAACCAGAGAGCCGGAAGCACCAACAACCTCTGCCTCATCGAATATTCACAAACACACATCTGATTCCACTCACGTCACACAGAAAACCTTCCAGATTGATCCCATCTTAAGTATACTTGATAACAATTCCAGTCCCTGAACACCAGTCTAACAACTTGAGTGCCCTTAATTCCATTTTCAACTTTATTTTCATCATTTCATTAACTCCCTTGTAATAAGCAGCGTCTTCATCAAGGTAGTGAATTTGCGGAGGAGAATGGAAATTCTACCTCAAGGTGGCTCCATGAAAAACAATGTCCCATCAGCTGCAATAGTTTCAATATCCCCCACCCTAAGGAAAAACAATAATCTTACAAATGCTTCAAAGAACTTTCCAGAAAGAGCAAAGTAGTTGGCTCCAAATCTTTTCCATAGGCTACTTCACCTTTTCAGCCACCCATCTCACTACCTTCTTCATAGCAATGTCCTGCTCATCCTTTAAGGTCCCTCTTCATGGAGTCTTTTGCAACTTCTCCAACCTACACTCATTAGCTAACTAAAATCTTACTGACTATTCTGAATTTGGATTTATACAAAGAGGCGACTCTTCCAAGTTTACTCAACTAATAAGCTATGGAGCAGGACCATGTACCCTGGTTTGCTGAATCAAGGTCAACCTGGGTTCCCTACTCTATCATTTCTGACAATGTAAGCCTCAATGATGAGAGTTAACATCTACTGAGCAATTCTTATGTATCAGGCACTGCTCTAAAATCTTTACCTGGATAAACTCATGTAATCTTCACAACACCTCTATGAGGCTTTTATTATACCCACTTTACAGATAGGGTAAGTAAGACAGTACACTGTCAAGTACACTGCCTAAGGTTATACAGCTAGTGAGTGGGCTCACACCCAGGCAGAACCTGAGTCCTTAACCACTAAGCTTACCCAACTCCTGTAAGCTCTGTATCAGACTGAAATTTATTTATACTATTGTGTATGCTTCTACTTTAAGCAGCCCTGAACACAGAAAACATACTCAATACATTTTTGATTACCTAAAGATTCACGTACTTATCCCGCATTTAAGGATGACCCACTAAGCGCAAGACATTACAAAGGTATTACAGGAGATGATGAAATATACAAAGATACGATAACAGTATTCTGTAGTCAAATGTGGAATGAGAAACAGACTTATCCTGTGTGACCTATAGCATTAACATCAACCTTTCAGATTCCATGACCGAGTCAAATTTGTAAAACCAATTTTGGGGACCAACATGAATTATCAACATGTTCTTGTTCAAGGAAAGAACATTTAGCTAAACAGATATCACAAGTACTACTACCAGCATTTTATAAGAGAAAGTACATTTTAACAGAAAATAGGGAGGGCATGATCTCAAAATAAAAGATGGCCCTTCCTATTTAGACACCAAATTTTAGATCAGCATTTGAAAGACATCAACCTATAAGTTTTGACCAAAGAAGAATGGCACAGAAAGTCATATACATGAAAGAAAAGCCCGACAGGCAGAGATTTCAGCAATAGAAAGAGGTCGAATTGAGGGGAGTGCGGGTTGGCATTCACAGATGGAGAAAGAGGCTAAAAATCTCAGAGACATTTCAGACCACAGAGTTTGTGATTCTATGGCTCTCTCTTCAAGGAATTTTAAAATGCTATAAAAATGTAATTATAGAAGGAGAAAAAAATAAAGTTTATGGGTTGTTTTATGGTCTTTTCACTTTGGGGCTCTGTCTCTGGTAGATTGCCAAGGAAGGCAGCTTCCATGACATTATCCAGAATGTTAGGTGTTTCCTAAGAACCCACTAGAGTTGATGTGAAGGATGTTAATTAATAGAAGCCAGAGGGCCCGACATCCTCTCCTGTTCCCATCTCCACCCCTTGGTGCCCCACGAAGTTGCCCACATAGACTTTCCTCCTTGCTTCAAAGTTCCTCCCTGAAAAAGCTGGGAATTATGCCTGGAATTCCACCACCAGAGTGACTTCTTTTTAGAGTTCTAAGTGATTTTTTTTACCCGCAGGAGTAACCACAATTTGTTACTTGTTCAGCCTCTTCCTCTTTACCAGCTCCTTCCCAGAGCTAACCAGGTATTCCTAAAATGCCAATGTGGATAGCGAGGCGATCAAGAGTAGAGACCACAGGCAGACAGATCTGGCTTTGACTCAAGCTGTGGGGCCCTCTCTATGTGGGAAAGTCATGTCCACTCTCTTAACCTGTTTCTATATCAGTTGAATTGTACCTCGTCCTTAGCATCTTAGTTTTCTGAGCATTCAATGAAATGAAGTGTTCAGTAAAAAGCCATCTTTCATTATTATTGGGTCTTTTGGTGTTCTGGGAACAAAAGATGAATGGGTAAGTGGATAGGAGGATTGCCAAGACGCTCTAGTTAAAATACTTACCCAGTGCTGAGGTTATGCCTTTACCTCCAACCTCCCAGTTTCTGGCCATGCAGTCAACCTCAAATGCCACAGCTCCCATCCAGTTGTGCAAACACCTTTGTTTTACTAAGAGGGACCCTCAAACAGATTATCCATTCAGCATCCTCTGCTCATGCCTGATTTTTTTTTTTTTAACTCAGCCCCTGCTGTGGCTTACCAAGATCCCCCAAGCACTGAAAAAATTGAGCCTCAGACTTCCTGCCCTCACCCCACATGACCAGGCTTGGGGACAGGGAGTGTTTCCCACAACAAGAAGCAATGCTCCGACACCAGCTGGGTGTCCCACAGTTCAACTCAGTTCTGACACTATCTACCCAGACACTGTGCCCCCACCCCCACCCCCACCCCCGCCGTCACACTCACACACTTCAGATGCCAATCACAAGCCCAGGTCATCACTTGTGTTTCTGACCCATCGGCGATAGACTGGAGGTTCCAATGACCTTGGACTTCAGATGCCTAGCTAAAGCCCAGGTTGTTACCTGTGCTTCTGAGCAACTGGCTGCAGACTGAAGGTTCCAATGACCCCCTCTAACTCAGGGTGTCAATAGCAAGCCTAGGTTATTACCTATACTTCTGATCCACTGGCTGTAGATCAGAGGTCGCCACAACCCCCTCCTGGGGTTTAATTTGTTAGGGCGGCTCACAGAACTCAGGAAAACCGTTTACCCACTAGATCATCAGTTTATTATAAGAAAATATAACTAGAGGAACAGCCAGATGGAAGAGATGCAAAGGGCAAGGAAGGGGAAAGGGCACAGTGCTTCCATGCCCTCTTGGAGTGCCACTCTCTCCAAATCTCCACGTGTTCACCAATCCCAAAGCTCACCAAACCCTCCTTTTGGGGGGTTTTATAGAGGTTTCATTACATAAGCATGCTTGATGAAATCATTGGCCATTGGTGACTGATGCAGTTTCTACCCTCTCTCTCCCTTCCCCAGAGGTTGGGGGATGGGACTGAAAGTTCCAACCCTCTAATCACTTGGTGGACTCCACTGGCATCCAGCCCCAGCCCTTCGGCGCTTTTCAAAAGATGCCTTATTAACATAACAAAGGACACCTACGTATCTCTCATCACTTAGGAAATTCCAAGGGTTTTCAGAGCTCTGTACCAGAACGGGGGATGAAGACCAAATTTATACTCCTTATTATAAATCACAGTGTCACACTGGGCTACCTCCTTGATTACATCTATCAATGGCTTCCTCCCACCTCTAGATATCAACTATCAGCTACTGTCACTTTACCTCATTATTCGCCATATCTTACTCTCCGTGTCTCTTCCCAGAATCTCCGCCTTTACTTTCTAGATTCCCTGCAGATATTTTCAGCACGTCCCAATCTGTTTTACCCCTCTGTTAGGTTTTCCGAAGCCAATTCCTCTGCCAAGAATGCTCTCTTTACCCTATTCCCATCCCAAACCTAACGCACCCCTTATTCGTTAATATTCAGTTCAAGGTCATCCCCTCTTTGAAGAATCCCCTGACTCCCCAGGAAGAGGAAACCACAGCCTATTCATAACAATGCGCCAACACTTATGCTGCCATACATGTGGGCTTTGGAGGGTGTGGCTTTTGCCTTATTCATGTCAGTATCACCTACACCAAAGCAGGACCTGGTGTATAGCATTCATTCAGCAAATGTCCCATAAATAAGTAAGTAAATGAAAGAATGAACAAGTAAAATAAGCTGACAAATTACTGGCATGTCTGGGTATGTATAGCATGAGTGCAGCATTTCACAATCTGCAGAGCATTCGGGCTTTAATTAAACCGTTTGATACTTACAACGTACCAGGGCTTTCCCAGGAAATCCAGGCTCAAAGAGTTTTGAGTGATTTTCTGGGTTAAAACATGGAAAAGTAGGGACTTGAACTCAATCTACCGATGTGAGTCCAAAACCCCATAGTCATTATTAAGAACTAAGGATAGTTTATTAGAAAAATCCCAATGTTGGATCTAGCTTGGAATAAGGGACAAAGATGAGAACAGAACTGATGGTTCCATTGTAAATGTGAGTGGAAAAACCTAACTGTGGGGTGCCCAGCCACCCCCAGATGCATACAGCGTAACATGATGGCACTGGCTGGGCTCATGGGAGAACCTTTAGTTGGGGAAATGATCATCCAGAAAATACTGGAAATAGATGTTGCCAATTTCCTGATTTCGCCGATGGCCAACTCCATTTCCTGTACTGCATTCCTTGCTACAACTGAAGTTTCAGCCCTTGGAGAGAAGCCGAGAAATTTCTGCAAATGTTTTCTCTTCAACAGATGGAGCAGAAACTGAGAAGCATTACCGGGAAGATGGATCGGTGCATCACATTTGCCACAATAAAAATACAGCAACAGTTAAAAGCAGTCGCAGTTAAATAGAACTGGGAACCCAGGGTTGGCCTAAATCGTTTTTTAATTAAAAGTGAAGGAGAGTTTCGAAGCTCTGTTTCAGCCCCTTGGAGCATCAGCGCAGTGAATCTGGAGTGTTTATGCGGCTTGACTGGGTGTCAGATAGCTTGAGATGTATGTGGGCTGAGGTCGGGGTCTGAGAAAAACCCCAGCAGAGGAGACAGTGACGGGAAGTGCGGGGGTGGGGGGAGGCTGCACGTGGCAGGAAAACCTGGGTCCCAATCCCAGCTCTGTTCCTGTGTGACTTCAAAACAATCACTTAAGCCTGAACCTCAGTCCCATCATCTGTAAAACAGAGACACACGGCCTGCCTCAGAGTTCCTGCAGGCTCTTGCTGAAATAACATGAGTGGAACATGGGGGTTTTACCTTTCCTGCACCTTCCAAAGTGACCACACAAGAGCATCCTGATACCTTCCCCAAGTTCTGCATTCCTTTCCTCCCAATTCTTTCTGTCTTTCTCCTCCTTCAGTTTCTGTATCATGAATACCCTCTGATATTCGCTTCCTTTGGCTCCCTCTTCTTCTATCTTTAAAGCCTACCTGAATACTTCACTAACTGTGGTCTCGGGATCACCTGAAATGGACACACCTGATGCTTTTCAAAAGCATCTTGGGTCCAGACCATGAACTTCTGAGTCAGGCTCCAGGACTGTGGAGGCTGGGATCCTGCCTGTCAATCAACCTCCCCAAAGATGGTGACACACACCAGCCTTTGGGTACCGCTGTTGGATGAAGGCTGCCAGAGAGCAGAGGTTGTCAGTCAAGAATGCTCTTCAGAACTGCTGGGGGAACTTGTTAAATACATTCAAATGAGAGCACTATCAAAAAAATCTGATTCAGTGGGTCTGGGTTGGGCCTGGGTATACTTATTTTGAAAAAAAAGATCTCAGGGGTTAATAACTTATAGTGAAAAATCCCTGCAAAGCACATAGCCATGTCAGCACTGTAGATGAATTTATACTAAGCTGTCTATCCTCTGCCTCTTGGATGTGCTTCCCCAAACTCCTTCGACCCCCAAAACCAAAGATACAGATTTGCTCTGTTGGATGATTATGGTTTCAGCCGGTGCATACATATTTACTACATACATATTCATGTATATATATGAATATTTATGAACATTTTTCATATATATTTCATATATATATATGAACTTTTTTTAACATGCATTTCTTAATACCTGTGGATGCCCATATATATGGGCATCCACAGGTATTAAGAAATGCATGCAAAAAAATGTAAATTACCTACATGCCCATGAACAAATGTGCACACACACACGCACGCACACACACACAGCTTCCGTGGTATAAAGTAAAGAGCCCTACATACTCTCTACATTTCCTTAAGCCAGGTTCTTTCTGTACCTGTGAGAGATGTGGAGGAAACAACTACTGCACACGAAATGGACGCCAGGTGGGGTTTTTTTTCTAAAAGAAAAAAGTCTTGGGCATATAAGCCAGCACTTCAGAGGAAACATAAGCAAGGACACAGATCAACAATAGTTGACCTTGTGTGAACAAGAGGAAGTTAAGGAGGGGAAAAAAACCAATAAGACTGGAGGCCTGAAGGGTCCAGCAATGCAAAGCGCTTTTCTAGAAACCTTGTATAAGTCACAGAGATGCATTTGTCACTCTCAGAACTTAACAGTCCTAAGAAAGAAGACCAATATTTAGGGGACTATTTTCTAAAATGACAACATGAATGGTCAGTGAGCAAAGTCACGGATTCCTATTTTGCTTCAAGATTTCTATTACTTGAGTGTCTCGGGTATCAGTAAAGTCAACGATTGCCCTCCCTGGCCCCCACCAAGAATTTTTATGATGTTCGGAAACTCCACCTGTCTCCACCATCAGTGTCCCTTGACCAAAATATTACCATTAGTGTTATTAAGCATTGCATTTCCTTCAAGGCCACCTTTTTCCTGTATAAAGGTTCTCAAGAATGTTTGTAGTTTTAATGCTATATTAGTATTTTCCATGAACTAGGAAGGAGGGTGGACCAGATAACCATAAAATGCCATTCTCTTCCAAGAAACTCTAATTCCATGAGCCTATGATTTTTAAGATTTGGTGGTACTCAGAGTTGATTTTTATATTCCATAAATATTACATTCTATGAGTCCATGAGATTCTGACTCTCAGTTTTTATTATCCTAAGATTCTACAACTATCATTCTAAGATGCCAATATCATAAGAATCAAGACACTTAAAGCTTAACAGGGGCTTCCCTGGTGGCTCAGTGGTTTAGAATCTGCCTGCCAAAGCAGGGGACACAGGTTGGAGCCCTGGTCCGGGAAGATCCCACATGCTGCGGAGCAACAAAGCCCATGTACCACAACTACTGAGCCTGTGCTCTAGAGCCCGCAAGCCACAACTACTGAAGCCTGCACGCCTAGAGTCCATGCTCTGCAACAAGAGAAGCCACTGCAATGAGAAGCCCGCGCACCGCAGAAACAAAGAACCAACGCAGCCAAAAAAAAAATAAAGAGAGAGAGAAAAAGCTTAACAATTCCAAGCCACCATCACCTTGATGTGAAAGTGGTGGTCAGACTGTGTTCCCCATGACACAGTGGAACCTGCGTCAGGGTCACAGCATCTGTACTTGATCGGGGAAGGCAGACTGGTTGTGAAAAGAGAGAAGAATGTCCAATTGAGATAAGGGCTCCTAAAACACATCTTGAGGCTTTCCAACCACCTCCCTTCACCCAATCTTCCTCCTTGACTCCATGCTATGGCCTAGAGATTGAGAATACTGATTGCTAAAATAGAGGTGCCACAGAGGCAAGGTTCAGCTGTTTCCTGCCATGGTATCCCCCAGCGTCGGCATGTAGAAGGCTCTCAAATCCATCCTGTGTGACTGAATGAGTCCACTGGACTCCCTGCAATATTCTTCCTCCTCTTTCTTTCCCGTTGCCTCCTTCTAACCTTCCTCCACCTTTTCCTTCTCCTCTTTCACCTTCCCCCTCCTTCTCCATCATCTCTTAACAGTATGTTAGAAATTCCATGTGTATTAATTATACAATCCTCATAGGAACACAATAATGTAGGGGTTAGTATCCCCATTTTACAGATGAGCAGCCTGAGGCTAAGAAATTGAATAACTCGCCAAAGGTCACATAATTAACACCACAGAGAAAGGATCAAACCCTCTGGGTGACCCTATGTTCAGCACTCCTTCCTTTATTCCACAGCTGCTTTATAATGTTCTTTTGTTTTTAAATTGAAGTACAGCTGATTTACAATATTGTGTTTGTTTCAGGTGTATGGCACAGTGATTCAGTATTTTTGCAGATTCTATTCCATTCTAACGTTCTTAATAATAATAAAAATAATAACTTCATGAGAGATTAAGAAAACCAATGCCTAGAGAAAAGGCTTACACTTCCCATTCCCGAATTTAACCCCAAATTAATGTCCTCAACCAACACCAATTCTCATTTCAGCATTTCTAATAATTGAGGGCCTACCACACCCAACTGTTCATTTCATTTTCTAGCTTTTCCTCCTCCTCCCGAGAGTGCTGTACATGGCATGTGTTTATTTTTCAATTAAAGCGAATTAAACAATTTTGTTTTGAGAACTTTTTTTTTTAGAATTTCACAGCCCACGGTGAGACAATTGAGACCCTGCTGTTTCTGGACGCACTATTTAGAGAGCACAGGCCTAGATCTGGCACAGCCTCGGAGGAAGTTATCCTTAACCCCTCCCTCTCCTGTGTCCCACCATCACTGTTTCTCCAATCCACTCCCTTGTCACTGCCCTAGCCTAGAAGGACATCTTCTATCAGTCATCTGAACAATTACGATAACCTGCTACAGGGCCACCGGACTCCTCCCTCCCCCTCCCCGTATCCCTGTCTTTGTCTTTCTCAATCCCAGATGTGATCAAGTCCATCCACTTCTTAAGAGTTAGCAACAATGTTCTAAACACAGATTACTTAACAGGAGTTCTAAGGTTTTATATGTTTCATCCTTAGATTGTCTCTAGCTTTGCCCCTGAGCACGCTCTCCAGTCAGACTGAACTATTTCATCTCCCGCTCTCTACTTGGAATGCCGTTCCTCCATCTATCCGTCCTTCATGGCTCATGCAGACAGACCTCCTCTCTTCTCCCTAACTTGCTGTGATGCTCCAATTTCAGCACCAGCTACTCTGTATGACCTCATGATGCACACATGTCTCCTTATCAGACCAGCAGAGCTTCAGATCAAAAAAATGTCCTATTCATTGGAGATCAGAGAGAAAAAGGGCAGGAAAGTAGGATGGTAAAGGCAGAAGGAAGGAAGGGAGGGAGGAAGGTGAAAGTTACGTTAAATCTGGGAAACTTCCCTTCTTACTCTTCTTTGATAATAATTTTCTTAATATGACCATCATCTCTGAAATAATATGGACCATCAGAATTGCTCATATAAAATTTTTCCGTACTCATAATATTCTTATTTTTCTATGGAAGATAGATTTGTCTAGTGCAGAGTTTCCTCAAGTAAGCTATATAGAACGTTATGAATTAAATGAAAAATATAGAAAGTTGAAACTATGTAGTCAAATTTTGAGAAAGATTGAATTAGATTTTAAAATCTCTATGACAGGACTTTGTCAGGAAATATGCTTATATATAATTTGATTTCCAAGAGAGGGTAAATCATTGAAGCAGCTCCCAAATTTATTTGACCACACAACACCTTTTTCTCAGAGTTTTAGAGGAACTCGTGCACCGTGGGAAATGACATGAAAATGTTCAGTCAGAAGAATAGCTGTTGCCCGGGAATCAGGAGTCGGGGGAGGTTTAACAACCTCACTAATAAAGATCGTGGCCTTTGCCATAACATTCCCCCATCAGAGCCTTAATTTCTTTATCTGAAAAAAAGAGGGAGGGTCAGATATGATGCATCCTAAGGTCCCTTCTAGCTCTAACATTCTATGGTTCTGTGATGAAAAACAGACACAAACTTGCGGTCACGTCTTCGTGCCCACCATTTCCTCTACGTGGAATGCCCCCTTTCCACTTGCACGAGGACAGATCCTTCCCTCCAATGCCATTGCCTGTCCTAAGCCTTTCCTGGGCAACATGGATTAGCATGCTTTCACTCCTGAGGTTTCCTGTGGAAATATTTCATTTTCATACGAGGCTGCCTTGAATATATAGCTCATACCTTCTTGAATTCATTTAATCTTTGAGGGCGATTATATGTCGTGCATTGTGATTACAAAGGTGGCAAAGACACAGTCTTACATATGCCTTCTCTTCCCACTCAGCCCTTGGGGATATGTCAGAGTCATACATAGCTTCCCAAAGAGCTCAAGACAATGACTTAAAATTGAGGACAAAATCTATCATTTGTAAATCCCCTTTAATGTTTTGTTTTGTTTTGTTTTTTTGCGGTACGCGGGCCTCTCACTGTTGCAGCCTCTCCCGTTGTGGAGCACAGGCTCCGGACACGCGGGCTCAGCGGCCATGGCTCACGGGCCCAGCCGCTCCGCGGCATGTGGGATCCTCCCGGACCAGGGCACGAACCCGCGTCCCCTGCATCGGCAGGCAGAATCTCAACCACTGCGCCACCAGGGAAGCCCTCATTTAATGTTTAAACCAATGATTTTCAAGTCATTCTTTAAAAGACTTGGAACCCTTTACTCAACTCTTATACAAGAGTAATAAAGCCAAGATAAAGTAGATCTGCTCTAGGTAGATGGCAAGGTGAGGATGTACTCTGAGGCAATCTCACTTGCTCAACCCTCCTACTCCCCCGGTGCACCTCCAAAGGGTTTCTTAGGACCCCTACTGAATCTCAAGCCCTCATTTTAAAAGCGAGGAAACTGAGGTCCAGAGAAGGAATGTGATTTACCCAAAACTAAAAGTGACTCTTAGAGTCAAAACTGATTCCCAGGTGGCACCCACTAAATCTGTGTTTTCCAAATCATGGCACACAAAATACTACCAGTATGTGAAATGATTCCAGATGATTCAGAGGTGGTACAGCTTGTCTTTTAAGGGCATGAGAGCTATTTTAGTGTATATTGCAAAGTATAAATTACTTATCAAATATTTGGTTTTTATGAGTATTATTGCTCAGGCCAAGGTCAAGAAAAAAAAGGGAAAAAAAACTGAGTCCATTTAAATTTGATTTAGGACAAATTACTTAGAAATTTAGCAAACTCTGCATTAAAGCACGTGTCTCTAATTCTTCAGGGCTTTTTTCTACCAAGAACTGTTCACTGGTCCACCACATCTTACTGCTTAAAATGCTCATTACCCAAGTAATGCACATTCATTAAAGAAATATTAGGCAATACAGGTAAGTATAAAGGAGAGACTGAAATTCACTCATAGCCTATCGCCCAGAGTTAACCACTCAAATATTATATTAAGGTGCACCTTTCAAAATAGCATGCTATACACAATATTCTGTACCTTATGGGGTTTTGGGGGTTTTTTTTGGTTTTTTTTTTAACTTAGCAGGTTACCAAAAAATATATCCATACTGATAAATGTCATCATGAGTGCCACTGATTCAGCACTTAACTGTATACGAGGCATGCTGCTAGGCGCTTTATACACGCGATATTCATTCTCAGCTGAATTCACAGATATTCACAGCTAAACTAATAGGGAGGTACTGTTGCTAGCCCCGTATTACAGGTTCCCTATTTTCATCCCACCTTCTAATATATAAATGTGCTTCTCTACTATCATTCCGAATGACTCTAGATATTCCATGATATGCTTTGTTTTGGTGTTTCTTTTTTCTCCCAAACACTCTGAATTCCTTCTTCTCATACAAATAATTAATTTACTTCTTGGAATGGGGAATTTCTTAAAATGGAAGGATTTTCATCTTCCTTTAAAAAATAGGGACAGAGACAACGAGAGCGGTAGAGTTGGAAAGAGATCTGACCCTGCTCTAGAGCATCTCTTCTTCTCCCCACCTTCCTCTTGATCACCTCACTGCAGCCACACTGGTCTCACTGTTCCTCCAATCCACCAAGCACAGTCTGACCTCAGAGACTTTATTCTTGCTGGAATGCTCGTCCCCGGATGTCCTCATGGCTCTCCCATGACTTCAGACAGACCTCTGCCCAATGTCAACATCTCACTGAGGATGTCCATTGCCCATCTATACAAAACAACCCGCCCTCTCCCACCAGGCTACCTTCCACCTCTATGACCCTCCTCTCCACCTGACATACTATATGTTTGCTTGTTTATTTATTTCTCTTCTCCCTCATGAGAAGGTCAACTCCAAGCAGGCAGGGGCTTAGTTAGTTTTGCTCCCTGCTGCATTTACAGCTCCTAGAACAATGTCTTACACAGAACAAGTGTTCAATAAACAATGTCTGTTTCTTAAATGAAAGAATGCAAGTCACATTTCATAAAAGGTTGCATTCAATAAAGATTTCTGCCAATGCCCCAGGAGAGTGTCTTTTTCCCTTCATTCTTACCAATACTGGATGCTGGCATTAAAAAACACACACACACATCTTGATGATGTTGTGTGGCATCACATTCCTATGTTCATTTGTTTGATTACTAGGGAACCTGAATATTTTGGGGTTTTGTATAGGTTTATGAACCAAGTGTGTTCCCCATCCCATTTTTAGCTGGAAGTCCCATCATATTCAGATCATATTCTGGCAAAAGATGATCTTATGACCATATCTGGGCTCAGGTTTCATTAAGAGAGAGAACTCTGCCTTGGACATTTCCCCCTATATCTACTGTTCTTCTCCTTCCTACCTATTCTCAACTACATTCAGTATTCCTTTATACACTCACATGTGAGTGTGTGTGTGTGTGTGTGTGTGTGTGTGTGGAGAGAGAGAGAGTATATATAGATATCTATATACATAGAGAGAATATATATACATATGTATTCTATATATATTTTACATAATATATATTCTATCTGTCTATATATATCTTTTCTCTTGCAACATTAGGCTGTCACAATTCATGCCACCTCCACCCTGCTATTTCCTGAGCCTCTTTTAAAAGTGCTACTGTTACCAGAGGTGGCTTTGGTGATTCTATTCCCAAGAAAAGTAAGATCTTGGCTCTTGGCTGGGGCCCAGAGTCAGAAAGTAGCTTATTCTATGGCCACTGGTCCTGTCTCAGCAGCACTGGGGCGTCCACAACTTAAGGGTGCAAATAAACATGCTAAGCTAAGGTTTCCTGCTGAGGCATTGTGAAGCTAAATTACTCTTTTAAGAGGCTATGAAGTTGGCAGCCAGAAAGCACTGGAAGAGTGGAAGATATTCACGACGCTGACAGATAAAGAAGGAGAGAAAGCAAAATGCAGGTTATTAAGGAGATTTAAGGAGTCTCCCTCCAGTGACACCATTTATAACATCTCCTGGAGCACGTAAGATAGATGCCTTCCTCATTTAGGCATATACAAGACTGGGATTGAGGGCAGGGACACAATGACAGAAGGCTTGAAGATTTGCAACAACGTACCTGGCCTAAAACAACAGAGACCAAACAGCAAGAATCCATCTTGATTTGGGGAAGCCACCAAGCTTCTAGGGGCTGGACCATGCCTTAGGGGTGTGTGTGGATGGAGGGCAGTTCAGTAGAAAGACGTTATGTTTAGTGTCTGATGATATGGGTTTGAGACCTGATGCTATCACTCGTTTTTTATCTTGGGGCAAATCCTTTCACCTCTGAGGCATGCGGTCCGCATCTGGAAAACGGGGAGAAGAATTCCAGCTTCAGAATGTGACTGTGAAGGCTGAATAAGATACACATGTTAAGATATACAAGCAGTTGGTAAGACAAGGAAGAGGGGAGTCGTGAGGAGAAGGATGATAAACATGGTTCTCACGAGGGCATGCGGCCGGCCGTCAATCAGCTGCTCTCCCATAGGTACCTGCTGAACACCCAGGTCTTACAGATTAGGACACCAAACCAAGAGGCACAATGACATGGGCTGCAGGGGACTAGGGTACCGTGACCAACTCAGATATAGTTGGATCCTAAAGAGGAAAAAGTGTATATGTAAAAAAAATGAGAAAGTTGACCCGGACCATATTGAAGATGACTTTTCCGCCCTGATTGGTCAATGATCGTATGGCTATATCTGGTTTCTGACACGTGGTAATAGAAAGAATTAAAAAATCTGCCTCAATCATTTTGAATCTTTCAAGGCCTTTTCCCACTCTCTTAATCTCTCGCCTAACTGCTGGTATCACATTGCCATAAAAGGGAACAGGATTGGTAAAAACGATGGAGAGAGAGGGGTTTCCCTGGTGGTCCAGTGGTTGGGGTTCTGTGCTTCCACTGCAGGGGGCGCGGGTTCAATCCCTGGCCAGGGAAGCTCTGCGTACCACGAGGTGCCTCCAAAAAGAAAGAAAAGATTGAGAAAGCTCATTTGCAAGGTAGTGCCTCGAACCTGATAATAATCTCTTTCCTACAGGACCTTTCCAGTTGGGGAACATACCTGGGGCCTGGGCGACATTTCATCTAATGCAACAGGGTGTAGTAATAATAAAAAAAAAGTTATAATAGTTAACGTTTATATAATGGTGATGATCTGCCAGGCATGATTCAAAGTACCTATCGTATAAACTTATTAAAACCCCACAATATCTCTATGAGGAGTAACTACTGCTATCCTCATTTTACAGATGAAGAAACTGGCAGAGAAACATTAGGTGATCTGGCCAAGGTCACAGAGCTAGTCAGTGGCACAGCTGCCATGCAAACTCTGGAGTCCACGCTTTCAACCACTAGGCTTTCAAGTGAGACAGAAATAATACAAATCCTCAACACATGACTGACTCAGCGTGTGGCCTTGACCGAGGGGCATCACTGCACTAAGCCCTGGTTTCCTCATCTCTAGCGTGGGGGATGATACTGCTTATGCATGCGCTTGTTGAGAACATTCAACAAGATATCTATGCCAAGTACCCATTACAGCTCAAAGAACTGCTGACATTCTTGGCATACCCACTGCTCCACTTCAAGAATGGTTCTCTAATTGTGATAGATCAGCCATCACTAAATATTGTGGGCGAAGACCCTTCCAGAGCTCCTCAAGTTCTATCCTATGCTCTGCCTAAATGTATAATTCTCACTGTCAGGAATTGAGAGGAGAGGGCAGGTAAAACTGCGGCTGATACAGTAATATATTCAGGAATCACTTGTGAGGTTTCACTGGACTTTGAATGACGCTGTCCTGCTGATATGCATTCAGAATAAATTTCTTTATGACCCCTTTCAGCCCTCCCTTGCCTCGGCCAACTCTGGTAATGGCACTTGACGAGGACCACGTCACCTTAGAGAGTCATGACTCCAAAACTGATCCCAGTAGGAGAACCATATTACCACCCCCTGCTGCTGGGTAATCTACTTTTCAATCTTTCCCTCCATTCCCAAACATATCAAAGTGCTGATTTTCTTTTTTTAATGGCTCCTGTGCTTTGTGCAGATGTTTTTATAGTGCCAGGTAAGGCTTCTTGTGGGTCCTTCCCCTATGATGTGCCTGTAAACCCAGAGCCCATCAAATTCCATGAGAAATTTAGCTTATCCACTACCATGTAAACCAAAACATACTTACTTAAGGTAGATATCACAGTTCTTGGAATGTCTTCCAGATCGATCTTGGGGTGGGGGTGGGGGTCTCTGGAGTGTCTAGGGATTCCACAGCCCACCAGAAATTCACCTACGTAAGGACTGACCACTTAGAAGTGTGGGTCCTCTAAAAAGCAATCGTATCCTAGATGTCTGCCCTTCCTCCTCCTGAATCAGCTTGTCATCAATCTGTAACTCAACTGCTCCAAAATACCACCAGGATCCATTTTTTCTCATAGAGGTTCCTACTGGTTCATTTGCAGGACTTCTGAAAGGCTAGATAAAGTATGCCTCAGAAACCCCTCCGGGCCAGTATTGGGTTAACCCTTACAAACGGTTCTAGCTGTTCAGATGGGCCATTTACTTGGAACCCTGCTGCTCTGACCTTTGCAATTTACACAAAAACCATGGCATCTTGCTTTTGTTAATTGCCTTATGCATCTACCTCCTCACACTTGGGGGTAATACAGTCTCTTAGCTGTTCCCAAGATGGCCCTGACATTGTTGTATGCAGCTCTGCACCCTGTGAGATAATCACAAACTGAGAACAAGATTTGTTCAGAATGATGTATTTTGTGTCCACCCCAGGCTTTCTTTCCTATGTGTGTCCAACAACTGTTAGCGGACAGGCCTGGTAATTTACCACTCTTAACTTTCCCACACCCTGTCTCTTTCAGTCTATTTGCCTTAAGGCCACCTGCAATCTCCAAAAGACAGTTCCTTTGAGAGATAAAGATGCCCCTCACCCTCATATGCAAAAAGAAAATTAATTTCACATTTCCTCAGCCTCCTTATCTTCTTAATTGTCTTCTCCACCCCCTCAGTAGCAAGGACTGTCTATAGATTTCTAGGCAGCCTTTCTAGGCTACCATGTTCCAGGAGGACAGTGAGTTTCCTGCTAACACGTAATCCCTTTGATACTAAGAGTTACAAGAAAGCCACCTCTATCCCACTCAGCAACACTGTGTTGAGTCACAATCTGTGCCCTGAGGTATGACTTCTTTTTGATTTGCTTTTTTGAGAAGACATCTAAACCTTATGATGAAGTGTGGCTACCGCGTGTGAGTCTCTCTCTGCTTTTACAAGAATTTCGTCATGCACCATTTCCGCAGAGCTGGGCAAATCCCTTCGGTAAGGCAGGCCACCGTGTGGTCCTTCTTCATTGGGAGAAGGCAAGCCCAGAGAAGGGCAGATATGTTCTCAAGGTGGTCCACATATACGGTGGTAGGAGCCAGGACTAAAATCAGGTGCCCTGAGTCTCTGTGCTCTTCGTACACTTGGAATTAATGAAGATATAACACGAACAGATGTCATCTCTGATCTCCAACACTTTATAATCATAGCCATCCACCTCCTTCCAATACCATCACCATCTCTGTGTCTTCTTTTAATCTTACCCTTCCCCAAACTCTCACAGAACTTCTGAAATGGCAATGATCAGTCTCCATGAATGCTAATTATTTATGGATTTGCAGACCTCCTCTAGTCCTTGGCACGATTCATCGCCATACCCCCAAGCCATTTTGTTTAAGGCCTTTCCCAGACAAGAGACGCAATAAATATTTGCTGATCCAAACTGATTCCAGCTTTCCTCCTTTTTCATCAGACTTCATTTCAATTACTTCTCCCCAGGTATTCATTCCTCTTCTCCTTTTCTAGCCATTCCCCCCTCTCCAGGTCCTCCCCCACCCTTTAGATTTGGGTATTTCCAGAGTGTGTAGCACTCAGAGCAGGACTAGAAATTAAGAGTAGAGGAATTCACTGAAATGACTGATTAAAAATGGACACGAAGAAAACCCAGAGAGAACACGTAATGATGAGCTTCTGTCAATCTCCAAACTCTCCTCAGCTCAGTCCTCAGACTACCTACTTCCTAGACAGGGAGATTGCAAAGGGGAGATGTCTAGACTTCTCATCCTTCACCTTGTACAAGACCTTTGTGATCTGGCCTCTCCCTACCTTATTTTCTTTTTTAAAGAAGATGTTGGGGGTAGGAGTTTATTAATTAATTAATTAATTTTTGCTGTGTTGCATCTCCGTTTCTGTGCAAGGGCTTTCTCTAGTTGTGGCAAGCAGGGGCCACTCTTCATCGCAGTGCGCGGGCCTCTCACTACGGCGGCCTCTCTTGTTGCAGAGCACAGGCTCCAGACGCGCAGGCTCAGTAGTTGTGGCTCACGGGCCTAGTTGCTCTGCGGCATGTGGGATCCTCCCAGATCGGGGCTCGAACCCGTGTCCCCTGCATTAGCAGGCAGATTCTCAACCACTGCGCCACCAGGGAAGCCCTCCCTACCTTATTTTCATCTTATGACATTCCCTTTCTCATGCAAAAGCTTCAGTCACACTATCCCTTAGATTTCCTAAGCTTGACCCTGCCTAGTGACGTCATCACTGTTCTTCTCTCTGCCTCTGATATGATATTCTTTCCCCACATAATCACAAGGTTGGTTCCTTTTCATTTAAATCTCAGTTCTAATATCACTCCCTCCGAGAATTCTTTTCCTGACGACCCTATCTAAAGTTCTGTGACCTACATTTCTTTCTAGCCTATTACCCCCAATTTTCATTTGCATGACATTTACTATTACATGCAATTGTTTTGTTTGCCTATGTCTTTACTCATTTATCAGCAATCTCTCCCCACTAGATTATGAGCTCCATGAGAACAGGACCACGTTCATGCTACAGTTCTGATGTCTAGATCTGTGCTGTTCAGTAAGTAGCCACTATCCACATACAGCTACTTAAATTAAAATAAAATGAATAAAAATTAAATAAGATAAAAAACCCAAAGTAACACTAGCCATGTTTCAGGTGCCCAGCAGTCACATGTGCTTTGTGGCTACCATACTGGACAGCACGGGGAGCATATCCAGCATCACAGAAAGTTCTATTTGACAGAACTGGTCTATAGCAATGCTTGAAAAATAGTAGGCAGCCAATAAATATTTGCTGAATCAATAAATGAATGAACGTCCCGTTTAATCCTCACTCAACTTCACCTCTCCCTTTCGTGGCTCTCACCCCATAAGTAAGATAAGCTAGACGATGCCCACAGGACAACGTACAGTTTGGTGAGGGGCCTGAATGGATGCTACAGGAGAAAGGGCTGTGAAAATAGGCCCATCTAGTCTGAAAGAGAATATCTGTGGTTATAAGACTGGAAGAGAATTATACTTGTGTTATATGATTTTAGAGACTAATGGATGGAAGGCAGACTTAGTGTCAAGGTGAGAAAACATTCCAGCAAAGCTCTCCCTAGACAACACAGGCTGCTTTGTGTGGCAAAGAGTTCACTGTTGCTAAAAGTACTAAAAATGAGACTGCGTGGCCATGTGTTATGGATATTACAAAAAGGACTCTTGGTTCTTGAATAAGGAGAAAGGTTTGGTTATAGTGCAACCTTAAAACACTGAGATTCTTTGATGAATGTCATGAAACATCAATTTCAAAGAGTTAATAATATGCCCCCCAACTGTTCCTAGCAACTACTGAACAACCCAATCCTCTTGGCCACCCACAACAGTTACCATTAACTCAGAGGTACACTGGGAAAGGCAGAGATGCTGAAGCAAGGAGGACTTAGGTTCAAATTCTAGCTCTGTTGGTTATGTGAAGGGACCTAGCCATGCTGAGTTTCACTCTCCTCTTGGGCAAGGGACCTATACATCCTGCATTTCACTTTCCTCTTCACTAGAAGGGGCTGTGTCTGCCTCACTGGGTGAGAAGGAAGATTAAATGAGAACAAAACTAAAGACCCAGGAACACAGCAGGGAAACTTTCACTTCCAAGTAGGAGAGGAGTTGACTTGTCTGCATCATCATTGGTATCCCTACATTACTGGCACAGGTGGTATAATTTTGAAGCCATGATTGAATTGCTTTGAGTGAGTATGAAACAATTATCAGAAAGAGAAAGAGGGAAAGAGAGAGAGAAATTACAGCTGCTGATCAAACTGGGCCTCGAATGCAACAGCAAACATTTCTAGAGCAACTACCCTGTGTCAGTCCCTGGGGATAAAACGATGCTCCTAAGATCTTAGACCATATTGAAGAGGGCAAGTGAGACACAGGCCCACAGAGGTATGAAACAGGGCAAAGAGAGACGCAAGCTAAAACAGAGTTTCAGACAAAATTATATGAAAGAACAGGGTAGAAAGAGATTAATTACAAAATAAGATTTGGGGAAGACTTCTTGGAAGGGTCATTTGAGCTGGATGCTGAAATACAGGTAGGATATTAAAAATATGAGGCTGACATTGTGAAATGAAGGAGAGAAAGATAGAGGTACTCCTTGCAGAAGGGGTTAGAATGGAAAACAATGAGGGGAATTATTTGGAGAATGACATTTGAAGATTCGTCCTCTTCACATGACCCCCATCTTGTCTTTAATATGATTACTGGGAGTTCAGTGGCCAGTTCGTTAATCTTTCGATTTTAGCAGGGCGGACGCAGGTAGAGAAGATGAGTAGGATATGGCTAACCCTAGTGGCCTGGTCAGGTGATAGGTACTGGTGATTTCATCTAAGGAATCAGGAGGGGATAAGCTAGAGGATTCAAATCAGAAATTTTCTCTTCCCACAACTGAAGGGCCCTTGGGCAAAGACCTTTCCAGAGAAACAGAGGACTTTTTGGTCAAAAGCATAGACTCTTGTAAGCACTAAGAAGGAGATGTCTTATTTGGACTGACCAGGGGAGAGTGTTTTTAAGGTCCCCACCTGTACAATTTCAAATATATTCATTGCAGTCTGAGCTGGGCTGTCTAAACTCAACAGGGGCTCAACAGCTGATTTGGAATCTCTGATCTGTTTCTTCTTGATTGAAATGGAGTCACAGCGCCCCCTTCTGGGAGCTAAAGTGCCATCCAGCCCCGGAAAAGCCTGTGTGGAAAGGCTCTGTTGCGGATGGGCCTGAAATACCCATGTGTTTTTTCTCCATGCTCACCTGCACCCCAAAAAGAGCAGCTAGGAGTCCGGGATCACATTTTTGCTTGCACATGATTCTAAACTTCCTAAGAGCCCATCTTTCACAGGGCTTTATACCTCCCGTTCCATGGGACTATGAGTCCCAGTCTTTGTGTGGGTGATGGTTTTATATAGGGGAAAGCAATTTGGTGCAGAGGTTGCAATTCTCTTCTGGGAAGTATACCAAGTAGAAAAGATTTCTAAATCTGCATGTGCCCATGTGAGTGCCATGTATGTATGTGTGCTTGTGCATGCTCCCGTGACGGCAATGTGTATGATTGTATAGGGGTACGAGACTCATTGATGTAAAGAAATGAATTTGCCTGAAGTATTTGCATTGCTAGATGGGTGGACAGTTGGCTCTGGGGAAAGCAAAGCATTTCTTAATAAAGAGCTCAGGTACAGTCCAGATGCTCTGCTGGCTTCTGTCTACTAGGCATGGGCAGCATTAGGTCCCTAGCTGTGTGTCATTCTCTGAAGGCATTAGAGAAAGAATGTATGTTCTGTGCATGTGTATGTCTGTCTATCTGTTTCTGTTTGTCTAACCGGGAGTGTGATTAAAGCATTGGACCCTTTCTCTCCAGGTCATGTTTCCAGATGGAACAGCTTTGAAATGCATCTCTGAAATGAGAAGTTTGATGAGGGAAGATAATCGATTATCTTGGATGGGAACATGGTGGCAGGGTACGGGTGGAGAGCAATATATAGTCCCTGGGCAGTGTGGCCAAGAGGAAAAGACATTGATCTGGCTGTCAGGCATCATAGGTTCTAGCCCTGGGCATCCCGCCAACTCGCTAGAGAATGTTGGGGACTTCTCATGGCCTCTCTGGCTACAGACTCCTGCCCTTCTGCTCTTCCATATTCCGTCCAGCTTCTATTGTCTATGTATTAAAAAAGAGAGAAAATGAGAGCAGTTCCTAACATGGGGTCTCCTCCTTTGCCTTCACACACCCCACCTAAAGTGAAGTGGGGACCTCTGCTCTGACATGAGTTTCCCAAAGCAGATTCCTTGTGGCCGCGTGAAGCTTCAGCCAGAGGTGTCAGCCTCTGGCCAGAAAACGGTGTGTCTGCAAGTGCCTGCAGGTAGCACAGTCACCCACCCGCCAGGGCAGGTTCCCACAAACACGTTTGCTTTTATCTCTCCCCAGAAGATAAATATATACATATAGGTTTTTAAGACAAGTATATTTCTACTTTTTTCCCCTAGAAGACCTTTCCACTGGCCCCTTCCTGCCTAGGTAGACAAGAGGCTGTGGTCCCAGCATCTCAGCCCTTGTCCTCCAGCGCCTCATTGCCTAACAGCAGAACGGCTGCCTCTTACCTCGGGAAAGTAACAGCTGCCGAGTCTGGAAGCCATGCTAACAGCAGTAAAACTCAGCATTTTTGCTGAGTAGGGCAAGCCTTTAAGACACATCCGGGAATCAAATCAATGGCTGGCCCCAGAGTCCAAGCCTAGCAGGACCTAGCCCGGGAGACCAAAGGACTTACCTAGACAGCCTCCTAGAAGGTGGAGGAAAGAGGAAAGGGGGGCTTGGCCCGAACTGTCTTCCTTACTGAGATTCTTCCCACCAGCCCTGTGTGCCCTTGGCAGTATGTTGGAGCCAAGCAAGAGATGTGAGGTGCAGATCAACAGCAGTTTAAGTCAATTACCGCCACACTCCGCCATGAGTTCTCCACCCACAACCAGTTCCCAAATTGTAGGTCTCCTTCAGTATTGAAGCGCACGCGCGCGCGCGCGCACACACACACACACACACACACACACACTGCCTCTCTGCCTTCTCCCAGGATCCTCCTAAGCCCAGTGGAGCCACGAGGAGGCATAGTAGAGGAAAAGATTCCCTTGGGTCTCCCCAATGGGGAAGGGAAAGAGGGATCTGTCTTAGGGAAGTGCCCCATCCATCTCCTACCATATTTCTCAGAGCTGCCCCCAGATGAAATTTCCTCTGCGATTCTATGTAGCTATGATGGATGAGCAAGTCCCTGAGGACCCTCTCTCCTTTCCCTGGAGGGGGATCCATACAGACTTGCCCAGATCCTCCCCCAGAGCACAGAAGCAGGAGGTGCTGTAATGCTGTTGTGATTACAAACAGAGAGGCAGGGTAGACTCTATCCCAGACTTGCCCCAGATGAGTGCACCTGCGACTTCTCCCAGTGACTCCAAATTCCCATCAGAATCCTGGAATCTGCCCAGTGTGGAATTTAAAGTGACAGCCTCTCATTGCCTCAGGGTTTGGCCATTTCTCTTTCACATTAAACGGTGAGTCCAAGTGTAGCAGATCTCCATCCTTTGGAGAAATCTTCCTTCAAAGGTACCAATATTGGGCTAAATAAGGTACCATCCCGATCCCCGGAATCCTCCCCGAATTCCAAGCCCAGAGCCCCAAGGGGAATCCACAGCGGGTTTCCCGATGGCTACGTGATCCTATAGTAAGGATCCCATTCCCTGTACGCTGGAGAGACCTAATTAAAAAGACACACGAGCGCAGACAAACATACACGTACAAGCATGCACACACACACATCGTGCCTTAAGTAGGTTAGAGGACCTCTTTTCACCCCCTCCCCTATACATACATACACACACACACACACACACACATCACAAACACACGCATCGAACGCAAACGACGCCGCACACGCAAACACACACTAGCACCATATCAAGTTCTCACCATGGTACACACGTCGGGAGCGCGCGGGGAGCACACAGGCCACTTCCTAAGACCCGCATTTAACCCTCTGCGCCCCAGAATACAGAGACACCCCCCCCCCCCCCGCCCAGGAAAGCTGAGAGGACTTGCAGGCGTCGGGGTGGCCGAGGGAAGCGCGGAAGGGGGCCGGGAGGGGGAGGGGCCGGTCGGGCGGGAGCGCCCCGAATGCGGTCCCGGGCGGTCTCCCAAGGGCAGCAGGGCTGCCTGCCCGGCGCCCGGCGCCGCCTTACCTGGAGTCAACGTCCGTCTTTGGCGGAAAGCTGCGCGCGGACGCTTTTTATTCGGCTCGGAGGGAACTTGGGAGAGCCCTGCGTCCAGCTCGCATACCGGGAACGGCGCGGGGACTGCAGGCGTAGGGGTACCTGGCTCCTAGCAGCCTGGCTCATACTCAGCCGTAAAGTCCCCTTCGCTGGTCCCGAGGACAGGCATGAATCCCGGCTCCGGAAGGCGGTCCCTGCTGCCTCTGTCTCCCGGCTCTCCGGCTCTAGGCTCCCTCGCTCTCGCCCTCTCTCGCCTGCGCTTTCCTCCTCCCCCCCCCCCTCCGCGCCAGCTCAGTTCGCAGCCCTGGGGCCCGGGAGCGAGGCGACTAGCGAATGGAGAGGGAAGTCCAAGTGCGCCGCGGTCTCCGGGCGGGGAGCAGCAGAGGCCGGGCTACGCGGGGGGAGGGACTTACCCGGCGACCGGCGAAGATGAATGGGGGAGCGGCTGCCTAGGGGCGGGCAGGGAGGAGCCAGGAGCCGGGGTTTATTCTGAGGAGTGTTTTGTACATCTTTAGGCGGAGGAGGAGGAGAAGAGAGAGGACGAGAGAAGGGAGGCCTCCTCGGAGGGAGGGGCGGCCTGGGTGGGCTGAGGCTGAGCCACTGGGGAATCTCGTGGGTCTGGGGACAGGGTGGCGTCTCTCCGAGTCTGAGCACCCAAAGGGACTGTGTGTGGTGGGTATGCGCAGATCCCCGCATCGTGATGCTCTTAAGCGTTTCTGTAGCTGTGTGCGTCGCGGGTATCTGTTTCTGGGTATGCGGGTGCTTGTGAGTCTGTGCGTAATTATTCGAGTGCGGTTTTGTCTGGGGAGGTGCCCGTGTGGGTCCGTTTGTATCTGCGTGGCTCTCTATGAGTACTTCAGACTGTTTGTTTCTCTGTATGTGTAGGCATGAGCCCACGTAACCTCCCAGAATTAAGCAAGTGCTTCTCTCTGCGTGGGTAGGATGTAGGAGTGAGACGCTGAGGGGACACAAAGTTCTCTCGATACCACCAGAGGCAGGAAAGGGGCGAGGGTACGGGGGCTAAGGCATTAATACAGAGAACCAAAGACTCCCAATTTAGCCTGAAATGCAGGCTGGGGTTGCTGGCACGGGGCCTCTGCCTAAAGCAGAAAAGAAGGCCAGAACACATTCTGAATTCTCACACAGCGCATATTCTGTATTTCTGCTTACTTTGCTTCCTTTTTTAATTTAAACCAAATCAGCAATGAGGGTTCCTAGTCTCTGGAAGCTTAGGCAAGTGTAGGCATTGGCGAAGGTACCAGATGAAGGGGCAGGGAGCAATGAGGAAAAAGTGATGAGAAATTTAAAGAAACCCAGATTCAGTAAAAGTGCAGGCCCTAGATGAGTAAGAATCCTGTAGGTATGTGATCTTGGTCAATTCACTTACCTCTTAAGCTCTAATTCCTCATCTGTATAACAGGATAATATAACTACCTATCTAACATGGTTGGCGTAATATTTAAATGAGTTAATGTATGTAGGATCATTTGGAATACTCCCCGGCACCTACTCAGTGCTCAAAGCATGTTATCTTTAATTACAGTTGCTATTGTTACTAATGTTATTATTACCCGAAGGGTGATAGGAGAGAGATGTGATACTTAGAACTAAAAGGATCTAGGGGCTAGTGAATTAATTAGAGGAAGAGGAGCCTTGAAACGGACCCACACGGGCACCTCCCCAGACAAAACCGCGCTCGAATGGAAAAGAAATTCTTGAGTGAGGAATTGAGAACTTGAGGACAAAAATATTTAATTGGCAAGGAGGAAAGGGACAAGAGATGAAAAGAGAACGAGCCTGGGTCTGAGAAGCGCAGGACTGAGGAGAGGAGGCGGGGAAGAGAGACGCAGTAGCCAGTTCAAAGTTCCTCTCTCCTACTGTCTGCTGCAAATGACGGGCAGTCAGCACCACGGACAGCTCTCCAGCCACTGACCAAGGAGGGTTTTTCTCTCTTTGCCTGCTAGAAACACCTCCCTTTTTGCTTGGACAATTTTCTCCTTCCCTCGTCTTCCCGCTCAGGTTCAGATCCTGGCCCATGATTCCTGAGACATTTCTGCCTTTGATTCCAACCACAAAAAAATACACTCACCACACACACTGCTTCTCCCATCCATCTCAGTATGCAGCCCCAGGTCGCTATCTCCTCTGCTATTTCCTTTTTTTTTTTTTTTTTTGCGGTACGCGGGCCTCTCACTGTTGCGGCCTCTCCCATTGCGGAGCACAGGCTCCGGACGCGCAGGCTCAGCGGCCATGGCTCACGGGCCCAGCCGCTCCGCGGCATGTGGGATCTTCCCGGACCGGGGCACAAGCCCGTGTCCCCTGCATCGGCAGGCGGACTCTCAACCACTGCGCCACCAGGGAAGCCCCCTTCCTTTCTTCTTTCCTCTCTTCTGCCTTTTTTTTTTCTTCTCTGTCTCTTTCTACTCCATCTCTTCCTTTATTTTTTCCCTCTCTTTCTCTCTGCTTCTCCATCATCTCCCAGCTCAAATATCCCTCCTTGAGTGATTTTAGGCTACAGCAGGCCTGCTGGGAATTAAGTTCTGAAATCAGTCTGAAACATCTAGTTAGGCAGCTTCAGAGGAGGACCAAGGTACAGACTGATTCCTCTTAGCTTTTCTCTCTTAATCAGTCTCCCAAGATGGCTGTGGTCCAGATGACTTAGAAAGAGGGGACTTAACACTATGGAACATTTTCCTATCTTCTTCTCCTACACCTCACACAGTCAGTATTTCCCCCAGGAAACACGGAACCCTTCCAAGTACCAATTATTTACTAAACAGAGAAAAAGAGAAAAAGGAGAGAGAGAATTTTTGAACTTTTACTATGCATCAGGCATTTCATTTGGGGCTTCCCTATATTATCTTTTATAATTTTAAAAATGCTATGAGGTATGAGATAGGTAATAGCATGCCAAGGTACAGCTAGTAGGTGATGGAGTCAAGAATTCCACACCCAAATCTAACTCTAAAATCTTTACTGTGTCCCCTGGGAATAATGGGAAAGCTTCAGAGTGATTGAAAGAGCTTAGGATTTAATGGGGTCACTGCATCCAACCCTAAATATCAATTTAAATGGCTGAGACCATGGCATCCTCTGTGCCAGTGGAGTATTTATCAGCTCTTGTCCCTGGAGGAGGAGGTGTAGGCTTTGCATGGATATATTTAAGTCTCATGGTTTCTGAATTTTGAATAAAACTTCAACCTTTCCAGGTCTTAGTTCATTTGCATTTGACTCTGTTTAGCTTCCTTGTTTCTATGAAGAAAGGCTAAAAGGGCCATTTTTAAAGTCTCCAAAGACTCTTCGGTCATCAGAAAAGTTCTCAGTGCAAAGCATTCCTAATGACTTATGGAGGAAGCAATCGGAACCATATGGATAACATTTCTGCAGAAATGCACACGGGTGGGAAAAGGTTTAGAGGCCAAAAATATATTTCTTTTTTTTTTCTTCTTTGCCAAAGAAAGAACATTTAAGGCAGCTTGAGATATGTGAGAAATGTCTTGTTCTTTCTTTGGGGTGGGTGTTGGTGAGCAGCTGTTTGCTATTTCCACTGAATTTACCAAGGGATTGCATGGGGAGGGAGGTGCCAAAGGATTAGGATAGACTTAGGAAAGAACTTCCTGTCTATAGATCTTGGGTGATATTAGAATGGAACCTTTTTCCAAGGACATTTAGTGAGACAATGGGATGGTTCCTTTTTAGTCTTCAAAATGTGATGGTTTGATAAGCACTGGATTATATTTTTAGAGTCATGGACTCCTTTGAGAACCTCACAATTTCTATGGACCCTCTCTCTTGTGAAAAATGTTTTTAAAATGGCCACAACATTTTGCATGGAATTTCATTGAATCCCTCTTTGCCAGTCTCATTCACGGAGGTCTACACCTGGACCCCAGATTCAGGACATATAGAGTAGATGACTTTTACCGTCTTCAGCCTGACCTTAGATTTTATAGATTGCTTCATTTAGATTTGAGGTTAAAAAATTGTAAAAGGAAAGCCAACAGAGAAAACAAAACAAAAGGTAAACAGCCTTTTTTTATTCTAGAAATAAACAAGAAATATAGATAAATGTTCAGGGTTGAACTGTAAGTTTTACTTTCCTCTTCTTAAATAAAGATAAGTTTTGGCCCTATTTGTGGACTCTGAGCCACCTGCTACTGCATCAAAAGTTTAAGTTTACTACTCCATCAAATCTCAAAGGAGTTAAAATCCCTTAATCTGGGGTGCTTTGGGTTCAGAATAGACAGAACAAAGGCAGGAAAAGTCCACCTTTGTTAAGTGCCTACTGAATGTGAGGTGATGTGAAGGATTCAGAAATAAATATCTTCCCTGGTCTCTGTCTTCCAGGAGTCTGAAGTCCATTGCTAAGTCAAACTTATCCCTAAACAATCACAATGCACCATAGAAATTAGTGGCATGTGCAAGATCTACAGGAGATGCTACAAGAGCTAAGAGGAGGAAAAATTTGCCTCTATATGAGGTATAACATTTGGCACCTATCGAGTTATTTTTATTTTGTTTTAAAAGCAGTTGAATTAATAAGAACTAATATTTACTGAGTGATTACTTTGTATGAGCAACATTCAAGCCTTCCATCTAGGTTTTTATGAGCATCTCCTAATTGAATAAAATTAAAATTCATTCTCATTCTCCCTCTCCCTCTCCTTTCTCTCTCTCTCTCTCTCTCTCTCTCTCTCTCTCTCTCTCTCTCTCTCTCTCCCCCCACCCCCCCCACTTCCCTCTCCATCCTTACTTTTTCCCAAACCTCCTGGGACAATATGGTCAAAACACAACTCTTATCCACCATTCTACTCATCCAGAACCTGGAGGATGTTACTTATATACCAAAATATCAAAATCTGAACCTTTCTGCCCAGAATTCAGTGCCCTCCATCATCTGGCCTCTGTGTTCTTTACTATCTTATTTATATCTAATTATCACCTCTGTACCTTCTCTGTTAGCAAAAATTAATGCTCACTGGCTCCCGGTTCCCAGTGTCCCTCTCTCCGTGCCCTTAATCAGACTGGCCCCTCCACTGCTATGTCTTTTTCTCCCAGCAACCCTTCACTCCTGCATAACCAAATCTGACCTATCCTTAAATATTTAGTTCACACGTCATATGCTGCATGACTTCAGTTTGGATAAAATACTTGAACATGAAGCGTGCAAGGATGCACATGATCTTCCTCCCTAATATCACGTCTCCTCCTCCACTACAACCACACTGACCCCCTTCCAATTACTAGATTCACAAAGTTCCTTTATGCCCCTAGGTGTTTGTGCTAGCTGTTCCCTCTGTCAGAAGCCACCTTCCATTACTAGCCAAGTCCTGCTCACACTGTAGGTATCAGGGTAAATGTCACTTCTCTGACCTCCAGACCAAGATAGGTCTCCTGATATCAATTCCCTCACAACCCTTAATGTCTCCTTCATAACATGTATCATCATTGTAATTAAACAATTATTGGTGATATTATTGTTTAATGTATACTTCTTGAGCTAGAACTAAAACTCAAAGGCACAAAAGATACCTTTGTGATGAGATCTTGGTACATACAAGTATGGTGGATATGTATTAACCATGCCCTATGTCCTAGGAACTATTCTCTGTGCTTCACAAATAATATTTCATTTAATCCTTCATACAGTCCTGTGACATCAGTACTGTTATTATGACCATAACTCCCATTTTATGATGAGGAAAACGGAGCAGGTTAAACAAATTGCCCAGTGTCACCTACCCAGAACTAGGATTCAAACCCAGTCACCTTGCTACAGAAGCCAAGCTCATAGTCACCACGCTACCTAGCCCTTTGCATGGGAGGAGTCGTATATATTTATTGAATAAACAGGAGTTCTTCCTAAGCCCTTCAATCTTTAAGTCTATTGATACTCTTCACTTTCTGCCTTTTATGAAGCTTATTTACATATGTGAATCATGCTCTCGGTATCTTCAGCTATGGCTGCGTTCTTTTAGCAAACACACTGAAATTCTGGAGCCATGTCATCACCTACGAACACCGTGACCAGGATATGCACCCTTCCCGGTCTACCAACTGGCTCCCCCAGCCACGAGAGTGGATGTCTTTGGACATGAGCACATGCAGATTTGTTCTGCTAAACATGCTCAGCTTTCACTCTCTCTCCTCCCTGTTTCTTTCGTGTTGCCAAAGTTTCAGCTGCCTTAGGTCTGAGCTTGCCCAGGCCATTACCCTGGTGGAATATGACTTCTAAAAAGGGTTTTAGAAAGGTATTCAGGAACATACTATCCTGCTGGCTCAGGCTCAAGGGATAACATTATTGCAAATTTCAATATTCTACTTGAATTAATAATTCAGCATATGTAAGCCTTTTTGAAATCGCAGGTAGTCTCTCCCTTGTTTTGCTTTGTTTTTTTGAAACCTTATTTTTGGCAGTGACTGAAAGATGAGGTAGGCACAGCAGGTAGCCCCGCTTTACAGAAAAGAGAGTAGGCTCAAGGATTTAGTATGACTTGCATAAAGATAATACTTTATAATAATGGACCCACAACTTGAACCCGGGTATTCAAACTCATCAAGACGGTTCTCTATTTTTCTGTTAAATATGTTTTTGGTGGTTTAATGATAGAACAGTCTATCCCTTCTCTCCTCTGTTCTCACACCCCTCTAATAGGCCTACCCTACCCCAGCTCTCACTCTCTGCCACATTCCACTAGGGGGAGCCCTACATGGGCTATTGGTAGCATTTGACTGGCTGGCATCCATTTTCCTCTTCAGCTAAAGGATCTTTATTTTCCTTTGGGAAACCAGCCTTCTAAATTTCTCAGTTCTTTTGGTCCTTCAGGTGCTGATTCTACCCCCCAGCTCTAGGGCATATAACCAAGGCTGGCCAATCAGGGTGTTCTATCCCAATGGTCACTGTGATTGGATGAGAGATGAGTATTGACACAGATTGGTACAGAGTCAGCCCCAGAACATTTACTGCAACCATTATTAAAAAGTACTCCTAAAACCAAAATAATAATAGTGGAGCTACTTAGCTGGCAGAATCGAAGCCTGGAGTTCTGGCGATTACCTTTGCCACCGCAATGAGGAGGCCTGACTGAGACTGAGGGCAACATGGAGGAACGCTTACCCACAAAATAGATCCAGAGGTGCCTTAAGTCACAGACAGATATTTCATCCTATGAGCCAATAACTTTCCTTTCTATTTAAGCCAGTTTCATTTGGGTTTTGCCACTTGCTACTAAATGTATCCTGAATAATATAGCTTTATAAATCAGGATGATTAACTTTTAGATACACAACTTTGAAGCATTTGATTTACAGAGAGCAGAAGTAGAGAGATGAACTTGGAGCCAAGTGAATGGCCATTAATCCAGTTCTGTCACTAGTTAAGCTCTGTTCCCCAGACAAATCAAGTCTATTTGTCCTCTGGCCCATGTGTTCTCAGCTTATTTGGTAGGCAGAATTCTATTGTTGACCCCCAGTGACCCTTGCCCTTGTATAATCCCCTCTCCTTTAAGAGGGAATATAACCCGTGAATATGACGCACTAGCACTCCTGTGATTACGTTATATTATACAGCAAAAAACAAGGGTGGTCTCTAGGAGCTAAAAGTAGTCCCTGATTGACAGCTAGCAGGAAAACAGGAACCTTAGTACCACAGGGAAATGGGTTCTGCCTATACCTCTGAGCTCAGAAGAGGACACTAAGTTCCACATGACAATCACAGCCTCAGCTGATCCCTTGGTTTCAATCTGCTGAGACCCTGAGTGAAGAATCAAGTCACCCCATGCCTGGAATTCCGACCTACAGAAACTGTAAGGCAATAAAAATATGTGTTTCTTAAGACACTAAATTTGTGGGAATTTGGTGCACAGCAATGGAAAATTAATATAGTCTATTAATTAGGTGGTTGGATCAAACCATCTCTCCAGTCTTCTGTTCAGCTCTGACCTTGCATGATCAGATGGCAATACCTGTTTGCGTTAAATGTCTGGGGATTCCTACACTACACCTCATTCCCTGATAGCCTACCTCATGTCCATTCATAAATACCTCCAAGGCTAAAGAATGAGAAATCCCTCTCACTCAGCTTGGAAATCTATTCCATCCAGTGATTTATTTTCGGTACAAAGCCTTGCCCTGTTGATGTATAGTTTTGAAGTTAATACCATCTAGATAAACATGGTTATTGGGGGTGGGGGATGGGAAAGATGAGCTCACATTTGTCCCACAGCTTGCTCCCAGTAAGATGGTCTTCCATTTGGGTGACATCATTTTTCTCCTGAGGTGTGAATAAACACTAATTATTTTCAAGTCAGTGAGCACAGTGGATATGAGAAACAGACTTTGGAGTCAAACAGATTTGGGGCTAAACCTGGTACCACCACATCCCAGGAAGACACACAGTAAGCCTTATCAGGAACATTATACACTTAACATTAACCCCTCCAAGTTTCAGTGTCCTCTTTTGGCAAATGGGGATCCAATAATTTATCCAGAACTTATTTATTGAGCACCTTTTCTGAGTCAGACATTGAGTCTATAGCAGTGACTACACCATTGCCCTTGGGAACCTATAGTCTCCTTAGGAAGTAACATTTATCCCAATAGGGTCCCTGTAATGATTAAATGAGATAAGCAATTAGCATGAAGCCTGACATGCAGTAAGCCTCAGTCAATTGGAGGCATGCTTAGAGGTGTTACACCTCTGAATAGGAATTATATAATTATTGATTACAGCATTTATTGAACACTTACTTTGGGTCAGACATGTCTCCAACTACTTTCCACATACTAACTCATGTAATCTTTAATCTTCTCAAAAATCTCAATAGGTAGATGCTATGATTGTCATCCCCAATGAGAAAAGAATTAGCATCAAACTGAAATTAAAATCATACAGTTGAGCTCACAGTTCAATGCACTTAACCATGATTTCCTACCACCTCTAATTAGATGTCATTAAAACAAAGTGGATGACACAAGGCAGAGAGCTTTTGTTTGTATGTTTATTTTTTGAATGGTGAAACCTTCCCTATACCCCAATTGTATACGCTACTTCTACACCATGAGTATCCCATGCTGACAAATTCAAACCACGCCACCATCACTGATGGGGTTAGACAAAATGATATCACTAGCACTGCTGTTATTTTTTGCCACTTGTTTCATGCTTATAATGTGCCAGAAAGTTTGCTAAGAGCTTCACAAATACTATTTAATTTTAACAGTTAATTTTAAAAACTTCCCAAAAAAGCCATGAGTCACATGTTGTCTCCACTATCATGAATGAAGAAACTGAGGATCAGAGAGGTAGAATGATTTGCTTAAGAACACACAGGTAGGAAGGGCTGAAGTTTGGCTTGAAACCCAGCCCTGTAGGTCAGTTCTTAGTTGATGTTCTCTTTTATGCTTGGCTAGGTTGGGTTGCACTTTTGCAAACTGTGACACATGACTGCAAGCCTCATCTACTTGAGTCCATAGTGATATTAAACTGGCATATAAACACATTTTCTCTCTAGGCTCAGGGTTACTGCTTTTGAGAAGGTATGGTTAACTTGTTATTTTATGACAAAAATATCCTTTTGCCACTGTTTATAATTGAATTCTATTGCAGTTAGCTTGAGCTTAGCTGGCTCATCTCTATTTTGTTTCAAACCACCAGATATTCTAGATTTTCCATATGTCTCAGTGTCTCCTTGGTGTTACCTCTTGTCTACCTCTTGCCTGGGACAACCACTGCTGATTATGGAACCCTCTCCCACAATAGCCCCAAACTCTTCTTAGCACAGCCCTCTAGGCAGAAACTACCGATCAATTAGATTTGTCACTGGAGATGAAACCTAAGTGTCAGCCCTGCATGTTCTCTCCCTGAGATGGATGAAGTTCCTCTGTAGATACCTGAGAAAAAAGCATGCCTGTCTGATGGCAAGATCAAATAAAAAGAATTATCTAATTGTGAATTAAGGATATCTTTAACTTTCTACTCTGAAGGTCAAACACTGCATAACTTTTCTCATCCTCTGTGTTTTATTACAAATATCCACACAGAAAATTGCTTATGGAGCCTGGATCCCTGCTGATCCTGGTGTGAAATACAGTATTTATTAAATCCAGACATAGTTGTAGATATCAAATTCTCTGTCATTGATAGGTGCACACTGCAGGCTTTTCTAGGGACAGGTATCCCAAGAAACAAATTAGTGTCTGTTTGATTAAACAATGAGAGGGTAAACAAAGCCATGGTTAATGAATTTAGTCATTGTTCTCTGCTAGGACTTCTGCCTGTATTAGATCTTGCTGATAATAACACTGTTAAATAATCAGACCATGATACAACCAAGCCATGTACTTTTCCACGTTAATCATCTTGCAGGGTCACTACACACTCCAGGGGGTTACAACAACTTCAGACAGGCTTTGAACGGGAGTAGTTAATCAAAGTTGCTGTATCAATTAGCACTCTCTTGCTTATAAATGACAAGAGACTCATATGAAACCAGCTGAAGCAAAAAAAAAAAAAAAGAAAGAAAAAGAAAAGAAATTTGTTGGATCATGTAACTGAAAAAAACAGATGTAGAACTAGCTTTGGGTTTGGCTCCATGTCATCAGGATTCATCCTGCCTCTCTCAGTTCTTTCTCTGGGTTGGCCAAGTGCTCAGACAGACTTTCTCCACACATAGCTGGCAGACAAATGTTAACTGCTCCCCCCAAATCCCAATCAAAGCCCTAAGATTGTGTCCAATTGGCTGTGATAGGGTTGTATTCCCATTGCTGACTCTCCCTCATGGTCCTCTTGCGCTCCAAATTCAGGGAATCACCTCAGCCAGAGGGATTAAGGGAAAAAGGTGGCTCCTCCGAAGAAAACTGGGGTGAAATATGGAGAAGAGATAAATGCTCCAACAAATGTCCACATCACCAACCTATTTCACCCTAATCACACCTGGCCATTAGTTCTCTCCTAGGAAAACACACACATAAGTCATTTTAAATTTTAAATAATTTTTAAAACTTTCACCCAAAAAGCACTGGGTAACACTCAGGATATTCACTTTCACCACTAACTGTGTCACTCTTAGCAACCTCTTAGAAGCTGTATCTTCGTCTTCAATGTGGAGATAATATTTTTTGTACATCTTTCTCAGGTTTGCTTCAGAATCCCAGAATACTTTATCAGAGAGATTCTTAAATACTGCTGAACCTTACACATTTTACACATGTAAAATTGGCCCAATAATATTTAGCTTAGAAAATTTAGTAATAAAAATATTACGTAATTCTCAATCCAGTGTATGATGAAATCAGATTGTGTATTATCTCATTGTCAAAGGAATGAAGGTTCAAAAAGTGGCCTAAGCCTCATGACAGTTTCAAAATTAAAACCCAGAACCTAGGATATCATCTGACACAGAACATGCCCTCAGCAAATGGCTGTTGAGTGAATGAATGAATAACCAATACACCTAGGTTTACCAACAACTAATCCAATCCAATCTTCTTTTTCTCTCTTTTTATTTTTTTCTGCCTACAACAATGAAAAGTTCTAACATATGACGAGCAACCAGAACGTTTTCTGCTTGGTGCATTAACCTGGATTATGAAACAGCCAAACAGTGGAAAATATTCCCCTGGTATCTACGTTACCATTTTTTACCACGTAGAGTGGGGAAGGTGAAGCCTATGAGTGAGAG